>NW_027437195.1:27859337-28349337 GCF_033239565.1 Halichoeres trimaculatus
AAGAGGAGAGATCACTGGTCTCAATGGACGAGCCTGGATAAATAAAGGTTGAATAGATCTACTAATCAACAAATTAAACCTGACTGAATGATGTGACTTGGGACAAACTCTGACCAGCTCATCGTTGCACTCACTCACTTGTAGTTAGATCACAGGAGCTGGTGGCTAATGGGTTTTACTGATTATGTCTGTTTTGTTTTAGCTCTACTTACTCAGCATATCTGCTAACAGTTGATTTCTGTGCGTGCTGACGGAGGCTCTGCATCTCCAGCTTGGACAGACTGACAGCTCCGGTGTTTAGCGCCTGATAACATTATTCAGAGAGTCTTCTTCGCTTTCTGTTTTATACAGTTTTTCAGGATTTGAGTCACAAACTAGCATCAAAACTCCCCAAACTTTTTCAAAGAGAGGACATTTATCCGATTGAGCTCATGCATGCTCACACTGCTTGGGTAACACTCAGGGGGGAGGAGGAGGGGCATCCTGACAATAATCTGGATACTAAGATCTGGAATATGAAATATGTACTGGGTCATCATTATTTTCAACACTGTCAGGTAACAAATTATTGTACAAACCTGCAACTTACACTAGTCTGCTTAAAGGGAGTATATCATTAAAGTAGGACTAAAGTGTTGCATCACAATCACAATCACAATATGCGTGGTGGAGGTCTGCGCTCTCTGAGTGATTTTCTAGCTTATCATGTAATTTGCTGAGTCATCTGTTTAATTATTAGACACTTAAAGGAAGCAGAAATAACGTTAGCATAGATCATCATGGGGTGAGTTTAAAAGGTGTGCGCTCATCAGCTACTGATATGAAATTGAGGCTAAATTAGGTTGAAATACAAAATAATCATGATTAATCACAATTAATTGTGATTAATCTTGATTAATCATGATCAATCAACTAATCAAAAAAATAATCGCTAGATTAGTTGACATCAAAAATAATAGTTTGTGGCAGCCCTGCACATAATTAACGTCATGTGGATTAGGGCTGAACGATTTTAAGAAAAGACTGAACTGTGATTTTTCTGGCAGATATTGTGATTTCAATTCGATTCACGATTTTCTTCAAATCAAGCTTTGGGATATTCACATGTAGGGCTGAACGATTTTAGGAAAAGATCTAATTTTTCTGGCAGATATTGCAATTCACGATTTTTTAATCATCAATGGTGATGATAAATAATCTGTTTTCATAAACTTCTACTCCTAAACAGAGGCTTTGTGTTGTTGACCTGCTTACCAGCACTTTTAACATTTAGATTGTCAACAAATTTGTAAAACAGAGTGTGTATAATACTTGACACAACAGATCCTGAGTCAGTCAGGAGTGCTGCAAAAAATTGCTGCTTTGGCGATCTCAAAATTGCATTGTCTAAAATTGCGATTTCGATCTGAAAACGATAAATTGTTCAGCCCTAATGTGGATGATATGAGATTGTATTCCTCTTTGGTGCAAACAAATCAGAAGCTAAATTCTTCCTTTCCTCCTTCCAGCAGGGTTTGGGTGCATCCCCCATCACAATTTACTGCTGTTGATTCAGGCAACTTTCTGTGGGGCATTAAAATAATGCTTGCCAAGGTGGCCTCGAGTTTGACAGAGCGAATCCTCACGTGTCCCATAACAACCATGTGCCCCCGCAAAGTGCCACCCAGTAAATCCCACCTGCTCCCTTAACCTAAGCTGTCCTGGAAACTGGCATGACACACCTGCCTGAGGTGTAAAAATGAGACTTGGAGAGCAGGAAGCATAATGGAGGAGTTTTAACAGAACACACACATTTTACAGCACTGGCTCATTTACATGCAACAGCAAACTTATGCAACAGCCTTGCTTACTCAGGGGCACGTGACTGGTTCTTATTTACTTTTCCTGCCTTGCTCTTCCTCCAGGGTTTTGGAGTCAAACCAGCAGCCCTCTGGCACAAACACATCAAGCTCTACACCTCTCATTGATATTCCTCCAATAAAATTTGGATAAGGATGGACTTCATAAATCCCCACGGAGAAACAAAGTGGGCAGCTGAGAAATCAGCAGTAAATAAGTGAAAAGTGACATTTTAACCGTCTCGTCGATGTGAATTGCTCGAGTTAGATAATTGCTACAAGCAAAATATACAGCCTGAACGTGTGAGGGTTTGATCAATAATCCTGGAGGAGAATCACACAGTGCGTTAACTACCTCTGCATGGCTTCCTGTTTACATGAAATACTGACAGTAGTACGAGAATGTGCTCAAACAGCAATGGAAATGAAGACTGAATCATCCAAATGACTCAGGATTTCAGAGCCAAAGATCTTGAATATCATCCCAAGAACACTCAAAGGGATAAATGATGTTGTCCAGAGAGAAACACACACACACAAACACACACATATACACACACACTGCCCTCTGCTGGAAACAACAGAGGCTCAAAACAGCCACATACATGACTACATGTTGAGAAAAACATATTATATTGATTCAAATGTGCTGTAAGTAAGAAAAGAGAAAAGGCTTAAAGGGGACATATCTGATCTAGTACCTACATATAATATAATAAATTTAAAAACAAGACCTTACACCCCATGAATTTTCAAAAAATTACATATTGTATTTTTTCTGATATCATAGAACGAGATCTGATGCCTCTGAAAATAGGTCATTGACATTTGGCCGCAAGATTTCGACCATCGTGACGACACAAGGATCCTTTCTTTTTATTGGGGTAATCTGACAAAACAGCTCCTCCTCTGTGAAGTCAGTTAGTCACACAACCGCCATTGAGGGATACACCCACCAAGAGCCGACTGACTGAATGCTGGATGCAGGGACTCTGCTCTGCTGAGCAGCTCGGCTTTACATGGTGAATTAGCAGACAAAACACTCTAGTTTTAGCAGACGTCGTAAAACTTGTGAGACTGTGATATTTGCATGCTTGTTCAACTGACGGAAGAGGCGATCTTTAGACGACACTTTCAGCACGATGGATAAAACAGACAGAGAAAAGTGAAGGAGCAGGATGGAGCCCTGTTATAGAAATAGTTTATTGGTGAAATCAGCCTATATTTCCACGTATAAACTATAGATGTTACAGTACCGGTTTGACTCACCACGGAAGCGTCCTGAGATGATCTGTGTCCAGGTGGATTTTCTTCCTCCTGAGCTGCAAAACCGTCCGGGTCTGACTCGGGGTCCAATACAAAAGGACGTTTCCTACACTCTGCCATTTTATTAGTGCTATCAATGCCTTACGGTGAAGTTTTGGCAAACAGCAAACTCACTCGGTCTGCCCCATCCAACATGGCGATTTTGTAAATACTGCCATGCTGCAAAAACCGCCCTCTGATAGAACTGACCAATCAGAGCACAGAGGGCTGTGACGTTGCAAGGTTACTGGAGGTCATTCTGGAAACAGAGCGTTTCAACGAGATCTTCAGAATGGCCTAAAATGAGGATATTGAGAACGCTATTGTGGGGCAATGAAGGAACAAAATGACTTGTACTGAGGGCAGAAATGCTTTACAGGCATCCTAGTCTGGCTTAGTGAAAAGGAGAAACAAGCATGATATGTCCCCTTTAAAAAACACAGACTAGTCCTTTAAATGCAGCTTCTTTGATCCTGGATCAGTGAGAGACAGAAATGTGCAGAGCTGGTATGGATGCAGCATTGCATTGACGACAGGGTCTGCCCTTTGACCCCTCGTTTCCCAACTTTTTCCTCTTCAGTGCCACACACACACACACACACACACACTAATGCGTGCACACAGACTCCCCAGGAAATGTTTGTTGCCTTTACATTTCCAAAAGCCCTTATGGGGCTGCAGTGCTGACACAGGCACTTTAAAACTTTGTTCTTTTTTTTTAAGTGAGTGAGTGAAACGGTCACATCAGCAACCTCGGATCATCCTGTCTCCTCTTGCCTTTTAAATCAAAAGCTCCTGAGAAAAACAAACCTAAACGCAGCAGAAATCAATTACATATTTAATTAATAAACCAAGAAATCTAATTTAAAAAAAGTCTTAGCCCAGCAGAAAAATTCATACATGTTAAACACCAAGCATGATTCACCCAGGTTTTTAAGATAATTCAATAACAGAGTGGAAAGTAGTGACGGTATAGAGGTCTTTCACTCTAATGTTTAATAATATGTGAAATTTATCATACACTAATAGTCCTTTTTAATCCAATAATACTGCATGCGCAGCCTTCCTTATCTGATGTGTGGTTAAAGAATTAATTTTCTAATCATTACACATCTCTTCAGGAGAAAATTATAATTTCCTGATCATCATTCAGGATCCAGTCGGCAGAAGTTCCTTATTTTATCATCCAAGAATACAGGCTCCTACTTTGTGCTATTAATATTCCTCTCGGAGTGCATGTCACTATCATCAAAATAGATCACGCCGCCTTGATTTGAAAAGAAGCTCTTCCCTTTGCTTGTAGAGAGGAAAAAAAAATGTCACTGTGAAGCAGGCTTTAAAATTCAGTGCACCTACAGAGCGCATTAAAAGCGCTGCAATAAACTGCAAAGGGCACCTTGTTGCTTTGTGCTGCAAGCAGGAAGACAGCAAAGACACAGTTAGTGGACAAACACTGGGTGGGATTTCCTCCCCTCCTGACTGGCTCCAGCCGTGTATTGTCTGTTTTCAGATGCTGGCCGAGGGCTGTTCGCCAAGGAGAATAACAAAATGCGTCTGACACGAGATCCCAAGCGTACAAACAATGACAAATTCAAACGAAATTCATGCTCTGGATTGCTGAATGCAGTACGGAGTGATTTATCAGAGGGGCTGGGCTGCTAAACACTGCAAACTTAATAATTTGATGACAAGTTCAAGCCTCCACCCTTCTGGTTTATTATAAAGACTTTGATGTAATCTATTTAGAATTTAGGGACACAGGAATTTACAGTATTTCCTGTATTCGAGTACATTAAGTATCTAATAAACAAAAACTCACTTTTTAGAGATGGGATGATATGCTTTGCTTCTGATATGATTCTTTCATAATTTTTTGGGGTGCCAATTCAATTAAAATTGTGATTCTTTGATATTTCTGATTTTAAGTTTGCTTTTTAACACCAGGCCATGTGAAAAATTTGAATGATGATGATGATGATGATGCCTTCAGACAATAACAGGAGCCATATTTTCCCCTGAAAATGGGATTTGACATCTCAACATTTTTGCAACCCAAATTTAACAGACTTAAATGAAGGATTTTGATTTGGAAAAAAAAGATTTTTGAACAAAAAAATCCCAATACTTCTAGACATAGATTTTTTCTCTCACCCCTATTTATTATAATTTTTACCATAAACAAAAATAGGGACTGCTGGACACTGACCTCCCTGACCGTAAATCTGAAAATGGGAAAAGAGAACTTAATAGTAAACCATGAGATTTAAATGGTTGTAACCTTAATTTTCAAAAATCACATGGTTGCCATCTTAGCAAAACTGCACCTTTAAGGCTGTATTCAGACCAGAAAAGTCCTTTGGTTCACTTGTTTGGTCCAGATCAAAAGCAGACTTAATTTTTTTCGTTTAGTGCGGTTCGTATTCAGATTGTACTTTTTGCAAGTGGACTATATTCTGTAAACACATCCACGTGTGTGAGGATTAGTGCTCTCATTGGACAGCACTGACAAAAGGCGGCACACAGAGTACAGACCAGGAAATGGAGGTAAACGTGTGTTTGTGCTCTTATTAGAGCTGCAACATCATTTTAAGTTTCAAGAGCAGCTGTACAGGAGTACTATTACCACGAAGGGTGGCAACACCACAAACATGTTCCACCACCTAAAGCTGAAACACACAGCCAAATACAACACATGAGGAGGACGTGAAAGCTACGTTATCGTCGGTGGAGTTTGCCTCTACGACAGACTTGTGGTTGAGCCGAACGTCCAAATTCTTTATCAGCATTACCCATAATTTACACATGAAGCTTGAGCACTGTGCAGCGCAGTTCTTCGGATTTTGGCTGCGTGCCAATTCATCCTGGATGTGTCTTAGAAGCGCTGCGCTGTGCAAAGATCACAAGATCACAGGAGAGCCACATGTTCCTGCAGGAATCCCACCCATGACAACGTACTTTCATGGTAGGTAATTAGCATGTTAAGCTCATCTGGCCTTTCCTAAACTTCAGCACTTTCAGTCCATGCCTTCTCCTTTCTGTTGGTGTCCTTGTGGAAAGAATGTGTTGTCATATAGGATTATGATGTTTTTCACCTCCAAGATTAAGATAAATTAAGATTAAGATTGTTCTCGGACCTCCACATTGGTGTCATGTGGTGCAAGTATCACCTAATGATATGTTTATGTTTATGTAGCCTGTATGCTACCATGTCTCTCGCTTACGGCCATACCACCCTGAACACGCCCGATCTCGTCCAATCTCGGAAGCTAAGCAGGGTCGGGCCTGGTTAGTACTTGGATGGGAGACCGCCTGGGAATACCAGGTGCTGTAAGCTTTTGCACTTCTCAGGACAAACACAAGAGGGAGCTGTTTGGGGATGTCCTGCTCACTGCATTAGTACAGGACAGTAAAAATGGGACAATATGTTTGAATTGTGTTGTGTTTGTTGATCAGACTTTATACTGTATATTCAGTTTTTCATGAATTTGAAGTTTGGTCGAGCACCAGCAGGGATCATGTTTTATCTTGTTGTATTTGGGACAGTAGCTGATTTTTCGTGCTGGACATGAACACAGCATTGCAAGCTTACATCTGTACTGTTTCAAAGGTTAAAGGTAGCCATCCCTTCTTACAGTAAGGGTTAGGGATGTGCTTGTTTATATCCAGGTAGTACCATTAAACAGAGCAATACTGCAATACTAAAAAGTAAAAACTGGTGTTGACCGAAAAGAATGATGTAATCTAAATTCACATTTCTTTTACTACTTTATTTAGTCAAAGGTGACCTGAGGTATCAGTTACTGAAGGATGTTTGCTTTTCAGTATATTTCACTGTTTTCCCTGTGTGTTGGATCCCGCTGTGCCTATTTCTGTTTGTACAGAGAATAAACCGAGCTGAGTCCGACAGGAACATTGTATAAGCTGACAATATGTCACAGCCGCGCACAGAGTAAGGCAAATACCTGCACTGCACTTGACAGGTGATGCAGTAGCTCGGGATCTGAACATAAAATGGCCTGAAAGTACATATTAGATCAGAGGAATCACAGAATATTTCTGTCACATCACATTTTTGCATTTATGTTGAAAAATAGTCATGTTCTCTGTTTGGCAAAAGCACTGTCAAAACAAGAATAATATTTACTAATATTCAGCTCTAATGCTTCAATTTGACTGACCTGATCCATATGTTATCCTGTGTATTTGATTTTGGGTTGATGGTTTAGTGTAAATTTTGTGACCTTTCTCCAACACACAGAGCTGAATGTGAAAACAAAGAGCGGCTGAGCGAGCAGGAAGCTCAGTGAGTCTCTGTGTCTCAGCTGATTGATTAACGTCTCCACCAGCAGCTACTTCAATCCGCTGCAGTCCTGCCAGACAGCGGATAATGTGTGACACTTAACAAACAATTAACACAGAGAAGCACATTCCCCTGGGTCTGTTAGTGCACCTCTGACACAGTTATTTAAAACAAAGGAGGCAGAGCAGATTGAGCTTCTAACGCACAGAAAAACATGGAGGGCGAGCTCCAAAAAAGACTAAAGTGTTTTATGTGACTTTATATCAAAAAGTTAAAACTACCAAAGAGGTGCCAGCCAATCACTGCCAGCTCCACAATCAGAAAACCAGGAAGGGCCAAACAAACTGATTTCAAGATTTGTTGTTGAAGACACACTTCACATCTCAACTGTCGAGTCTGCTGCTTTCAGAGAACGTGCACTCATTCACTGTCATTGACGTCTCAAGTCAACCGTTTGCTGGGTCTATAGAAGTAAATTATGTCTTCGGCAGGGGGAGGAGGGATCTGGTGGAGCTTGTCAATCAAAATCCTGCTCGTTAACCACTGTGGGTGAGAGCGGTGCACTCTTTCGATGAGAGCTCAGTAGGGATATGAGGAGACGACGTGAGTTCAGGAAGCTCATGTTGCAACAGAGGATGTGTCGCGGTAGTTCAGAGAGAAAGAGCGGTGGGATCGTGAGAAAAGACGACGGAGATCATGGAGAGGATCCGAGGATGGCGCACCAGAGATGAACATAATCTAAAAAGTACATTTTCTTTGTTTTTAGAGAGTCCACTCTTCTTAGGTATTTTTGGTGTTTACATAGTCATAGAAAATATTATTTGGGTCTTGAAAGATCGTTCAAGATGTTCTGAAAATAACTGGCAGACAATCAGTTTAGTACTAATTAGGGATGTCCCGATATTACATTTTCACTTCCGATACAATACCGATACTGCAGCATTGAGTATCGGCCGATACTGATATTAAACTGATTCGATATCAGCATTTAACATGGATACTTTTATTACTTATTTTGTAGTATGTCTGTCATGTTAGAAAAGGCTTGATTAAGTGATATCATTCAAACAAAGAACAGTAGTCAGCAACAGTAGGTATGAGGAAAAACTGACCCATTTATTATTAACCAATGGGTAACAGAAATTTTAACATTAAGCATAAGAATATACTAGTAATTGAATAAAATAAAGAATAAATTAAAAGATCCAGAAAATAACCTAAATAAATCAAATAAAAACAGCAGGAGTCTGGAATGGACTGCTTATATCGGAGATTTTAGATGCATTCTGATATAATCCGATACTTGTTTTTTTTTTGCTGATATCGGATTATATCAGATATCAATTTCGGACTGGGACACCTCTAGCACTAATACCCACCCCAAATTGTAAGGCACCAATGTGGTAAGACTAAAGGTTACAGGAAGAAAGACATGAAATTCTAGCGACACAAAAAAAGAGAAAATAAATAGATTTACTCTACGAGCACAAGAAAATGTCTACATCCAAGCATTCGAAAACAGCGCAGGAGAAACAAGTGACCTGGAGATTTAATTGAAGCGCTAGATGATTGCTTCTGAGAAGCCTAGGTAGAAATAAGTCCATTAAAAATCCTAATGTGCATTCTTTAACTTTCAGCATCAGGAAAGCCTCACTGAATGCCACACTGTCCCATTCATGATCTCACTCTGACTGCAAAAAGAAGGTAAATGATTGAATTTGCAATGAAAGCACAAGCAAAAGGTGATGTGCTGTAATGTTTAAAGATTTTACAAACCAGATGTAATAGTAGCAAAAAAAAAAATGTCTCCCAAAAAACCTGATGTGCCAGATGCACTTTTGTCCTGTAAAATTTGAGAGAGCTGCTTCATTGTGTCACTGTTTCCTCAAAAGATGGAGCTCAAATAAGCATGCAGCTGCTTCACTGCACAAAGCATGCTGGGTACACAGTGAGACTGAACAGTCGAGCGGTGCCACTTTTAACAGCTTTTCTCCCTCATTAGGTCATTACTCTGCATTTAAAGAAAACAGTGGTTTGATACCAAGTAAATAATCCCTGTGGAGTGCTGTTTTGATTAAAAAGACTCTCTAATTTAAGACGACGGTAGCCATGAACAGAATCAGAGCACAAGTGTTTTAGGCTGTATTCAGACCAGAAAAGTCCTTTGTTCCACTTGTTTGGTCCAGACCAAAAGCGGACTTTATTTTTTTCGTTTGGTGCAGTTCATATTCAGATTGTACTTTTTGCAAGTGGACTATATTCTGTAAACACATCCACGTGTGTGACTATCAGTGCTCTCATTGGACAGCACTGACAAAGGGCGACACACAGAGTACAGACCCGGAAAAGGAGGTAAACGTGTGTTTGTGCTCTTATTAGAGCTGCAACATCATTTTCAGTTTCAAGAGCAGCTCCTTCAAAGCAGGCTTAACAACACAGTTTACAATTTAGGAACAGCGAAGACGAATGCGTGCAGCAAGGAGACGCTATGCTCTGCATGTCCTGACCCACAACATGCTAGCAACAGCGTGGCTAAACAGAAGACAGAGGATCAGGCATGAACCAAAGACGGGTAGGTTACGGTGGCTTTACAGGCCCAAAAGCGCATGTATCCTGTAGTTAGTTCGGATGGACCTTGGTTTGTATTCAGACCTGCACCGGAGAACCACGAACCGCACCAGAGTTTGTTTGGAAGCGGACCGAGACCACCTCAAAAAGTGGGTCTCGGTCCGGTTGTTTGGTCCGCACCAGGGTTTGTTTTTGTCTATTCACACCTGCATGGAAAGTCCGCACCAGCGTGGGAAATGAACCCTGGACCGTTTAAAGTGGACCAAACAGTCCAGGTCTGAATACGCCCTTAATAAAGTTTGTCTGTGCTCCAGGATGCTGCTGCACACCGTGGCCTTTAAGAAAAAAACAATTTACAGCTAAAATCAACTCCAAATGTACCCGACCATTAAAAGCCACTGCGCCCTGACCTCTACACCCCTCTTGTTGTGGACTCCACAGCACTCACAGCGTCACTGGTGTACTCTCCAGAGTGGGTCAACATGTAGAGCACAGTGTTTACAGCATCACAGATAGAACTCGGCTCCCACTGGAAATAAAAACATGTATGCACTCTGAAGTCCACCAGGAGTTCAAGTGCCAGCCAAATGGCATTTGAAAAAAGAGATAATCCTGGTTTAGAGAGTCACACAAAGTACACAGGATGATGAGGTTGTATCAATGTGTTGAAAAGTGCCTGTTTTGGAAGAGGTTTTAAGTCATGGGAGTACAGATGTTTTTAAAAAGGCTGTGAACTTTGGAAGGGTTCAGGAGTTTAGAGCTTCTGTTCTGAAGCAATTAAAGATTTACAATTGGGAAGGGAAGGTTCAAAAGGCCTGTAGTGTCTTTCTTTGAAGTATTCAAAGTACAAAAACCTTGATTTCTGTTTCATGTAGCCCACCGTGTGAGGGAAACCCTGTCTGCTGAGCTCTTTTTTATACACTTCATGCATCGAGGATGATTTATTCCTCCATGAAACTGACAACCATTGATCTTCGGGTAGCTGATGATGAATATCTTTAGCGTCTTCTGTTCAGAAAGCACCAACTATATACCCAGGTCTTCATCTGAGAGGTGAAACATCGACAAGTTGCATGACATCTTTCTTCTTCTGTTGGGATAAATTTTTCACCGTCTTGATGATCCCCAACCTACAATTAGGGCTGCTACTAACAATTATTTTTAAAGTTGCCTAATCTTTTTTTTTTTTCTATTAGTTGATTAATCACGATAATTTTGTGTTTCAATCTAATTTGGCCTTTAAAATGTGCAAACCTTTATAATTCAACCTGTGTGTTGCATTTTCACTGCATTTATCCAGAGTTAGGTTCTCACCTCTGATTGGTCAGCCCTGTATCATTTTTGTACAGTTCTATCAGAGGGGCGGAGGGGGAATAGCCAGGGGGCGGTTTTTGCAGCATGGCAGTATTTACAAAATCGCCATATTGGATGGAGCAGACCGAGCGAGTTTGCTGTTTGCCAAAACTTCCCCGTAAGGCATTGATAGCACTAATAAAATGGCAGAGTGTAGGATACGTCCTTTTGTATTGGACCCCGAGTCAGACCCGGACGGTTCTGCAGCTCAGGAGGAAGAAAATCCACCTGGACACAGATCATCTCAGGACGCTTCAGTGTGGTGAGTCAAACCGGTACTGTAACATGTATAGTTTATAAGTGGAAATATAGGCAGACTTCCAAATATAGGCATTGTGGTCCCGGTTCACAGTGCATGTCAGAACAAGCATGCAAATATCACAGTCTCACAAGTATTACGACGTCTGCTAAAACTACAGTGTTTTAACTGCTAATTCATCATGTAAAGCTGAGCTGCTCAGCAGAGCAGAGTCCCTGCATCCAGCACTCAGTCAGTTGGCTCTTGGTGGGTGTATCCCTCGGTGGCGGTTGTGTGACTAACTGACATCACAGAGAAGGAGCTGCTTTATCAGATTACTCCAATAAAAAGAAAGGATCCTCGTGTCGTCACGATGGTTGAAATCTCGCGGCAAAATGGCAATGACCTATTTTCAGAGGCATCAAATCTCGCTCTAGGATATCAGAAAAAATACAATATCCCATTTTTTGAAAATTCAGGGGGTGAAAGGTCTTGTTTTCAAATTTATTATATTATATGTAAGTATTAAATCAGGGATCAGCATGATATGTCCCCTTTAATGCTAAAAAATCAGACTTGTATTGGGGCCAAAATGCTGATAGGCAAATCCTTGACTGATAGAAAATAACAAAATGTTTTAAAAATGTTTGACAAAGTTGAAGAGCAGAATGATAGTTTGAAGATGGAAACTTCTGTTTAGTCACACAAGTCAAAAGTCAGTTTGTAAAGTCTGGGACTGAAGCATTAGCACAAAAAATACACATAAAATATTTGATATTTGATGTATTAATAGATATAGCTTCATATATAGACGGATGTCCTACTTCTCTGCATCTCTTTCATGTGTTTCTTGTGAAGCTTGTACCCTTGGATTTCATCCCAGAACTCAAACATGTCAGATCCTATATTTCATACAGAATAAGACCTCAGGACTTCAGTATTTTTGTCACCTACATGTGGTGGTGGCCGCTGGACTTAACTAAAGATGATGTAGAGGGTGTTCATATTTTACAGTTTCTGGCTCTTGTGTGTAAACATGATTCTTTGGAGCAGGACAAATACAGGAAAGCATGGTGCTCTCAAGATGCCACATTTCACTGTTTACTGAGTTTAAAGCTGCTTGTTTACACATGTTCTGGCACCAGTGACACTGTTTACTCATAACCCCCATGCTTTCTGCTGTATTAATCATATTTTCTGCTCAATTTCATGAGATGTCTTGAAAATGTGAGGATGCCACTGCATTTAAACAGTAAAGATGTAGGATAGCCAATGAGGGACATTAAATGTACCAAAACAAGAATTATGTTTGACTATTTACTGTCAACTTATCATGTTAAATGTCTCAGCTTTCTCATAACACTTCCCACAGCCAAAAATTCACTTAGATATTTGCCCAATTTGAAGTCAGCAGTCTCTAACTTAAACATACTTTCACAGAGATGCTGTTTAACTAACTCTGCAGCAAACTTACACAATAATAAGAAGTTTGTAAAATTCAGGCTCTCCCTCTACGTCACCAAATTAGCAAGAAGTTAGCTTTAAAAATGCGTCTTACCTTTTGTGAATCGGTTTTCTGTCATCCCCATCACCTCTCCATCGCCCCTTTCAGTTGTCATAATGTCCACTCTCCTCAGAAACCGTCGAATAATCTCCTCTCACCGCTTTTTTCTCAGTTTATCCTCCGAAAACGACTTCAAACAGCGACTTTCTTCCGTTACATTTCAAAAAGTAACGGTTGACTCATTAGCACTCACCAGGTGTGGATGACAGCACGCGCGAGCAGAGTCACTGAACCGGTGGTGACCCCGCCCACCGCTCCATACAGGCACGAGATCAGTGGCTTGTGTGAAGGAGTGAATTGGACAGTCAGTTTTCAGAGTGACACCAGGCTGAGTGGATGCGCTGCTACCTTCATGGAGAAAACTATCAGCTGCCAGGCTGTGACAGAACGACTGTATATACAGCACGGTTCAGAAGTTAAACCAGGAAAAGGCTGAGTGATAGATTTCATTCAAGGAAGACTGTGATAGACATGCCATCGATTGAGGACAACACATGGATCCGTGGTGGCCCCGAAGTGCCAAATATAATTAGATGACACAAAAAATACCGACAAAGAAGAAAGAAAGAAAGAAAGAAAGAAAGAAAGAAAGAAAGAAAGAAAGAAAGAAAGAAAAGGAAAATTTAAAAAAAGAAAGGGTAAAGAGAAAATTAAAAGAAAAAACCATCACTATAAAAGAGAATGGAAAAAAATGAAAAAGAGAAAAGAGAAATGAAAACAACACAAAAATTATAAATAAATAAATAGATAAAAATGGAACAAAAATATTACAAAAAATTCAAAATTAAAGAGAATGCAAAAAAACACATATAAAAAGGAGATAAAAAAAATTAAATCATTAATAAGACAAAAACAAACAAAATAGAAAAAACAACTCAAAGAATAAGAAAAAGAAAAACAGATATGTGATAGAAAATGAAAAAAAAAATTAAAGAAAACTTGAAAAAAAACGAAAAAGAAACCACATAAAGAAAAAGGAGGAAGACAAGAGATAAGACAAAAAATGAAGAAAAAAAAACAGGAAAAATGAAAAGAAAACCTGACAACACAAGACACAAGAAAAAACTACAAAAAAAAACAAAAAAACAAAAAACAAAACAAACAAAAAATTAAAAAAAGAATGCAAAAGGAAAAAAAAAGAAAAGAAAAGAAAAAGAGACTTTAAAAAATCTAAAAATATTAATGAAGCCAAAGAAAATACAAACTAAAGAGGGAAAAAGAAGAAAAATACTTAAAGAATAAGAAAACACAAACACAAAGAAAAAAAAAGGAAAAATAATAATAAAAAAAAAAGAATTGAAGAAAAAAAATCATGATTAAAAGATTAAACACAAAAAGAAAAAAACAACAACAGGGAAAAAAGACAATGCAAAGAAAACATGTAAAAGAAAGAATATACTCAAAATCTGAAAAATTATTTGAAAGGTAGGAAAAGAAACCACAAAAGAAAAAATAAACCAAAACATGAAAGTTCTTTTTGTGTTATGTTTTACACTTCAAGGCTACCATAGAAAGTTCTCTCATCAGGTCTTTGACTCTCACACACACAGAGACATTGTTTTCCTCCTCTTAGTTGCTGTGAGTGAATGAACTGAATGAGATCATCTTTATATACAGTTTTATAAACTTTGGTTCCAAATTAAAGACCCACAGCCTCATCACTGAGGATGGCCGAATGAAAATGCACCATAACACTGATGAAGAAGAGCTCCCCATGCTGCTACATGTTGGTGCAGGGAAACAGCAACTTTCAGGTATTTAGTATTTCGTTCTACCTTCCATATAACGCCAGAATTACTGCAACAAGGATATTGCAGTGAAATGCCTGCACTTTTATTGAGCTATTTGATATTACAGGGAAATAAAAACCCATCACTTGGTCTTTTTTAGAACAAATCCATCCAGATTAAGCTGTTTTTACCCGTACTCACCCAGCAGCTGGCTGCTACAAGAGCTGACGTCTTGGCAGGAGAGTTTGGCTACTCACAGGGTTACTTTAATCATTCATGCCAAGAGCCCTTAGGAAGATGTTTGTTGTACTGAAATCCCTCAGAACACTTGTATCCTTGAAATCTCTTTCAAAACTTTCATTTATTTTATTTCAGTGTGCTCAGATTTTAGCTCCAGGTGCTGCATCACGACAGCACAGCAACAACAATGACTACTCCAGCTTGAGTCATCTAAAAATATCAAGAACCAGAGGTCGTCGGTCCAGCAGAGATTTAATACTGATACTGATTCACGGCTTCGTCCTCGGCGGGGTGTGATGCACTCTTGTTCTTGTTCTACCTCAAAAGAAAATAGCACCACGTTTCACAGGTGCAAAAAACAGCTCCTAATATGTACGGTAATGATTTTAGATGACACCCCAGCCACAGGGTAAAACACACAGTCTGTTAATTTAAATATAAGGGGCTCCAGACTCTGGAAACAGCCTTGACAGGTTTATTATCTGATAGTTATGGAGTGTGAGTGCTTTCTGAATTTTGGGATAAACTACAAAGAGACTTCAACATCTAAAGCTCATGAGCTGAGAAAGAACTGAAATCCATATTTTCCCACTATGAGAATTTCAGCGCTGCCTGGAAGCAGATTAGCGCTCCCCCTTTCCTCCCAGCCTGCAGTGATTTCCTTTTCATTCCTCTGCCATATCAACGCTTCACATCTCCTCTCCATGTATTCCTCCTCTCTTTGAGTTGGAGAGAATCCCTCCCTGCCCCTCTGCTCTCCCTAATAAGCCAGAGCGAGATTCCTTGGCTGACAGCTGTTCCAGATGGCGTTATTACTCCTCGGTTTCACAGTCAGCTGGCTCAGGATCCACCACCAGTGGAGGTGGCTATCCCTCCGCCGAGCCCCAGCTTCAACATCAACACAAGCATATGGCAGTGTTACATAATGATGTATCTGTGGGTGATACTTCATGGTGATCATCCAACAAGTTCCTCTTTATTTTGGTGGAGATTTATTTGATGAAAACTGGGTTCAGACCTTCACTTCTTATGTTTACAAGTTCAGAAATTGGGTTCAAAGGAAAGGTGAGAAAACCAGCAAATTGGTTCAGTGGGAAGGTTCAAGAGAGCGCACTGAGCTGGGCTTTGATTCTGAGCATGTGGGGCTGGCTCATAGTTTCCTGCTTGTATAAATTTTATACTCTCTGCTTCCTGTTTGATCTCTTGTAAGTAGTTTCCCAGGTTACTTTCATCTATCAGTGAATCAGTTTTTCTTTTATCAGCTTCCTTCTATCATAACCTCCAGGTGAATGACTCGCAAGTCCATGGGGTATACTTATCAGTTGACCCAAGTATCAATTTCAAGCAATGACCAATTTTACAGTGGGTCATTTGGCTGGCTTAATACATAAAGTGAACAGGTTCCATCATTTATTTAGCTAAAACTACAATTCATGTGTGAAATTTTCAGTTTTCGTGCTGTTTGATTTCTCAAACGTCAAGTTTGCTCTTCAAAATTAACACTAGAATACATGTTTGTGTTGATTATTTTCAGTATTATTTGTTCAAAATTATTAGTTGAACATGAAAAAGGTGTTTTAAAAACCATTTAAAACCCATTGAAAAAAAACCTATAAATCAGAAATGGTTTGCTCCAAAGTCACATGACCCAAATCAGCTGAGGTCCCATCCTTTTTGGTGGGAACCTTGAAGAAAGTGTGTCATGTTTCAGCTCCTCCTCATCAATATTTCATCAGAATGATTGTCTGTACATGGGGCGCATTAACTCTTCATCAACTGTGTTACCAACATTTTCTGCTCTTCTTACTATAGATGTTATAAAGACCAAACTGTGAAGAAAATGAGCAGAAATATGAGATCAGGTGGTGGCATGTTCAAGGTCTGCAGTTAGCACAAGGGACAAAAAATGGAGAACATGGCAACTGTGTAACTCTATGATTCTTGTGCCATAATTCTTTTAAATTTTGTCCAAACTGTGATATAAATAATGAGGGACATTTCTAGGGAGCGTAGTCTTGCAAGGAAATGTCAAATAACTCTAAATTCAGGATAAGTCAAAAATAAATATGGATTTATGCTGAAAAAATCTTCACAACTTTTGTCCATAACACAGTTGACAAACTAATGTTCCATTTTCTTTTTTATCACTTAAATATTTAAGAATTAATTCAAGCTTGAACTTGCAGCCTAATGAATTTAGTGCATTCCAGGTACATACTAACTAAAAATTAAGATGCACATATGATGATGCTGTTTGTCTGAATTTTTTTGTCTGTGTTGGGATGAGAAAAATGATTGATTTTAAAAGTGCACAGTTACCGCACCGATAATTGCCATTCAGGAGAGGTTGGAGGCACATCTGGGCAGCCGAACTGGATCTCACCTTCAGTTCAAAGTTGGCACGAACCAAACAACCCATTTGGTTGCTGTTCCTGACCACAGAGTTTATAAAAGCAGATGCTAATGCTAGCAAGTACTTTTGCCACAGTGTCAACAGGAAGGGTCGAAGGTGCCAATACTTCTTTTCAGCAACTGATCCGGTGTCATTTCTGTTGTTGGATATTAAACTCTGTAATCAGGGGGAGTTGACCAATCAGAGACAAGTATTTAACACAGCTGAGTAATGAGTAAGGACATTGGCGAACAGCCACCACAGGCCACCCAGGAGTTACATGGTTCCTTAGAAGCTGGTAGAGACCCAAGCTGAGCCAATAGGAGGGTAAATATTAGACTTGTGATCACCAGATGGCTCCAAACGACTCCAGAGCTGTATGATATGCAAAATTTGATTTTAATTTTGTATTCATTTCTTATTTGGCCACTCAAACTGCAGCAAAGGCAGGTTTTAATGCATTTTCAGTTGTTATTATTGTTATGATTGGATTGGGATGGACTCAGGTTGGAGTGGAAAACAACCTCGAGGAGGTTTAAGTGTTTACTTGGATGTGTGTGACAGAATCAGAGGTGACAGAGTGTGTATTCCATGTTCACGAGGCGGTTACCGTACACCAGGCCTCTTCACAAACCCGCCTGTTCCTCTCTTTGAACCACCAGCTCTTTGTCCCAACGTCACGCCTCCATCGCACCCAACACGTGCTCACATGCCAACTTTTCCATCCACTTATTTACGCAGCGCAAACGCTCACATTTACCGTCCATATGCTCACATGCCAACAAACACGACTCACGGCGCACCCACATTTACACACTTACACACCCCCTTCTGCGCTCACATATGCTGATTAGAAAATGCACGCACTGATCATGCACAACATACATCTGTAAAACACACACAAACACACTCAGAGACACACACACACACACACACAGACGTCACTCTCCGGAGTTGGGGCTTACTCTATTGGCTGGTCTTAACTGCTTTGTAGTATTTTTAGTCCTGTTATTCTGGGGCCTGTCCTGGCAGGCCACTGGCAGAGTATATAAGCTCCCCCTGCAAGTGGGGACCACAGAGAACACACAGTGGAAACATCTCTGCCTGGCACTTCGAAATCCTCTCAGGGTGAGTACGAGCCTGATCGACTGTCGGGCTGTAGCCTCCAGAAACTGGGTTCATATCTTAAGATTCATCTGGGGCTTAAATGATGTTTGATTTCTCTAGAGGAGAGTCTAGTTTGGAGCTTTATCATCTGGAACTATCTCTTGGTTGCACTCTAGGAAGGTCAGAGGTCAGGGTCACTGCCTACTTGGTTGGGTCGTGAAGGACACTCGAGCTGGGCTGCTACGTGCCAGCACAGGGTTGCAGTTTGGGTCGTCTGGTTGAAGGACTGTCAGTGTTTCCACCGTGCCAAATGTGTGCTTCAGCACTCATGTTGCAGAGCTGTTAGATTTTCATCTCTGTTTCAAAGAGCGCCATGCTGAAAGAATAAAAAGAGCGTGTTGACACGTGTTGCATATAAACAGCACGGCAATCAATCAGAGACTTCATCACATCACATATAGAAAGTTAAAAGCATCGCTTCCGTGATATTGGAAGGCGAAGGTTTTGACTTTTTTTTTTTTAGCCAGGACAGTGACGAATGATTCCAACCTTTGCGTTAATTTCTGGTCACGAATAGACGAGATGTAATTGCCAATTCATCACTGTCTTGCACAGAAAGTACAGCATGGAAATACTCTCTGCTCCACTCAGCGTGTGCAGTAGTGCTTTGAATCTTTTGTGAAGGGTTCCCACAGCAACTTAAGCTACTGAACAAAGTGCTGAAGCCCTACCTGCTCACAGGATTAAGAGCAGTGGCTATAAATAGTTCTGAGAAAATAGCGAATGTGTTCTGAGTTGTATGTACGCTCTCTCTGGTTTTAGGACGCCATGCTTCCAGCATAATGTCAGCCAAAGTTGCCATTCAGAAATTCTCCTTCCCCTTCTCCTGCGCTGCACGACTTCCCCAGCAAGATGAGGTGACCCAGACGGGATGTGTCCAGGCCAAGGCTCTGGCCCTCCACGACCTCCAAGAGAACACAATCATCGGAGAACCAAACCGTGTCTCGGTGGTGGGAGCTTTGGTTCAAGATGAGAATCGGGTCCCAGAGAGTCAAAAAGGTCTCGCGGTGGACCGTGCAGAAGCCTCCCAGAGCGCTGTGGTCTGCAGGCGGAGCGTCTTTGAGAAACTGACGGTGGAAAACGAAGATCAGCGCCCTGTAGCAAAGCGACAGCTGTCGTCCGAGAGCGCGGCGAGGACCATCACCGTGGTGAAGAAGAGCGCGGTGACGAAGGAACTAGACTTGAAACTGAAGCCACACCTTGGGCAGCAGGTATTTTCGGCGGCGAAGGGGAAGAGGAGGTGTCGAAAGGATCTCTTCACCAGCTCTGAGGTTTTCTTCAAGGTCGATTCACACGCCATCAGGGCAGGAGCAGAGGTGATGACATTTAACATCATCCACGTCTTACTTCAACTAAAATATACTTCCAGCTCTTATTTTGGTATAAGTATCCTCTCTGTCTTTGTGCTTTTACGACAAAAAAGTCAGACACATCTGTCTTTCGCCTGCAAAAAGTAGACCATAAATTTATCTTTATCTTCTGCCGTCCCTGAGCTCTGCAGGAAAAGCATCATAAATGATAACATCTATTTATCTGTTACACAAATATCTCAGCTCTCAGGCTGCACTGACATCCTTGAGCATGAATGGTAACTCAGTGAATTCACTGAATGACACAGAAACACAAAAAGAAGATGATAGAGGAGTATTTATAAACTGTTCATGTGGCACTGGTGCATGCTGGGTGAATTTAAGAACTTCAAACTATGTTCAGGTATCCAAAAACATGAGCTAATCGTAATTCTCTGTGTGTGTGTGTGGCTCAGCTGAAGGAAAAGTGTGTGTACGATGTGAAGACGATAGCGCAGAGTATAACACAAGGAGCCAGAAATGAGCTGGAGAAGGTTCGAGCCATCTGGGTCTGGCTGTGCCACAACATTGGTGGGTGTTTCTCTTTGTATTCCACGTCTCATCATATTTTTCTTTGCTCATTTTGGACTAAAAGGTTTGTTGTCCTCCCAGAGTACGATGTAAGCGGGTTCCTCGGCCGCTCAGAGAAGGTGAGCTCCCCAGAGGAGGTGATAGCGACCGGTCGGGGCGTTTGCTGCGGATACTCCAACCTCTGCACGGAGATGTGCAGGTAAACAAAGCAATCACAGCGTTGATTGATATCAGGCTGCTCTGGTTTCTGACACATCATGAGTCTGGTAGAAAACCCAGCAGAGAGGAACGAACTGTTAGCCACAGGAATAGAGTCAAATTTTTTAGCACAGGGTTCAGTTTCGCGGTAGCTTCATTTAGGTTTCTCACAAACTCTCAAGGGAAAAATCTGACACTTAAGTCGCTACATTCTCCACTATTTTTACCAGCTAATTTCTTTCACTGGCTGCTTAAGTGGATGCATGAGATTTAACAACTGCATACTGAGGCAACAAAAGGCTGATGAGATTTATTTTTACAGATCTGAACCAATACAATGAGCTGAAAGAGGCTAAACAAGCTTTTAGATATGAGGTGGTTTCATCAGTTTTGTTTTGTTTATTTTTAATTTGTCATTGAAAGAGAACTGGATATCTATTTCCTGTACCTGATCTTAAAAAAATTGTCACGGTAATCCAGCTAAAACTGGACACATCAATATGTTGAAAAACATGCACAAAGTTGCTCTGATCACGAGGTCAAGGTTAGGGTTAGGGTTGGAGATGGGTACCAAATCAGGAACTTTAATTGGTAATGACTAAATTTTATCTGTAGTATCAAGTATTGATCCACTTTAAATGAAAAGGTACCATGATTAGGTACCTTAACCCATCCTTGCAACTGTGAGGGAGTGAAAGAGTAGGAGACTTACTATGCTGGGCATGAACACAGAGTTTCAAGTTTATATATTGAAGAATAAATATGTTAAATTGAAAAAAATATGATATTTTATCAAAAAAAGTAAGTAAAGTATTGAAATTTGCTACCTTTGAGTCTGGATACCGATTGCCAGGCACTGGGCATCTGTACCGTATCATTTAAAATGTGAAAGGTACCCATCCCTAGTCAGGATTAAACTTCAGTTAGTCAACCAGCACAAATGTGGAGCAGAAATCTGTGTATAAATAAATAATTTGAAAAAAAGCTAACAAATAAAGCCTGATTGATAGCATGCATCTAATTTGTACAAAAGTTATCTACATTTGTACCGTTTGACCCACAACCAGTTAGCCTCTTGCGAACTTGATGAATGTTTTTGTATGTGTTTGACCTAAAAGGTCAACAAGAAGAGGGTCTAGGCTAAAAATGCTAGTTAGCATAGCAGAAGCAGACACAGCGTAACTAACCAAAGTATCAAATAAGCAACCAGCGAAGAATCAAGTGACTTTATCCCTGAGTTTGGAGACTCTGACCTGACAGAACGTATTGAGCTAACCCTTATCAAACAACGGCAGGTAGTTGAGTATTCATTTCTCATGCAGTCCCTCCCAGCTGCAGCCAGAACAGGTGACTGCTTGCAATTGAATGCATGTGTCTCTTTTGAGTCACTTTTTGGTTGGCATTTTGACATGAAAAAAAAAAAAAACTGACAGAAAAAAATTCATGGGTAGTTCTAAACATATTTACATTGCTTATTATTCACTTTCTGTCTCTCCTACGATACTATTCTTCTCCTACACCTTTCATGACAATTGCATGCAAACGACCAGTTATGGGAATTATGCGATGTCATTCAGCAACTTCTCGGCCCACAAAAAGCTACTTAAGCTACCTTACTGAGGAGTGGGCAACACTGAGCTGACATACTTTTGTCAATAAGTCAGTTGCAGAAAACCATCTGCCCCGACAGTCCTACATCGAAAAACTGTAACGCCAAACGTTTGGCAAATTTTACAAAAAAATCATCTTTTGACCTTCGTTGGATGTTTAGAAACCGGAAAACTTCCAAACAGAGCACACAGCTCCTCTGCTGGAAGCAGGGTTAGTTTTGCTGCTCGATTGTCACTCTTTACATCCCCCACTTTGTTTCTGAACTATCTAGCTCAGTGGTTTTTAAAGGGAGGGCTGCTGGGGAGCACAAGGGGGGCCTTAGAATATTGGAGGGAAGGAAAGAAAATGGAATCTGTGTATTATCATTATTATTTTTCATCTTTTATTTTCAAAAATATTTCTTTCTTTTTTTTCCCAAACCATTTGTCCTAAACATTAAAACCTATAAACAGCCGTAATCGTCGGGTTCACATGTTTCCAAGTGTACCTGACCACACGTCATGTGAAAGTTACAACTTTGGCGCAAGGATGCCATGATCTATGTTGACCTGGCAGTTTGCACCTATTATTAAGCTGTCTTAAAAAAAACGAACTGAATTTCGAGGCTCTTCCCATGTCACCACTACTGGCTACGTGTGAGAAAGGAGTATCCTGTTATAATGTAATAATTATTGAAAAGTAAATAAAAGTTAGAAAATAATTTCTTGTGTTGGTTTCCACCGGGGGTCCCAGACCAGAAGCAAATGCTGTTTGGGGGCCTTGGTGTAGTAAATTTTGGGAACCCATGCACTAGCAAACCTCTCTTAGCCATTAAGCCTTGCTGCAGCTTGCACGCTTTACCCATGATGCCATTGTGAATTATTACCTAACAGTTATTGCAACTGTGAGTGAGGAGGGAATGCAGTTGATAAGGGAACCTCGCCACGCATTAGACGGTTTTGTGGGTGGTGGAGCAACGGCAGAGCTCAATGTGCATGCAACACCCTTGTGCAAAATTGTATCTGCGCCTTGCAGGGCGTTGAGGATGGTGTATTGTAAGGATCAGTTTGTGCAGGCTGCAGGGTGGTGCAGGGGTAAGCACTGTTGCCTTACAGCAAGACAGAATTTGCACAATCTCCTTGTGCAAACATGAGTGCAACTGTACCGCACATTTGAGGACTCGCACACAGAGAATAAAGACTTTTCTTCCTCTTCTATTTATACCCAGCATCCTTGGTCCACTGAGTGTTTCAAGTTCTCATAACAAACCCTGAACTGATGAATAATCTCCGACCTTGAGGTGTGCTCTGCAGAAAAACAGCAGATAATGAACACTCTCTGTTGGGTTTGTTTACAGGGAAGTGGGCATTGATTGCCAAGAAGTTCCTGGGCACAGTAAAGGCATCGGGTACCGCCAGGGCCAGAGCCTGAAGAATGTGAAATCTGACCACCTGTGGAACGCCGTGCTGCTGGGAGGACAGTGGTTCCTATTGGACGCCTGTTGGGGAGCAGGACGAGTGGATATGGAGCACGAGAGCTTTGTGAAAAGGTTTGAAATGGAAGGAGAGATGTAGGAGGAGAATTGGCCACAGAGTAACAACACGTTTGAGCTTGCTCCCCTTTGTGTGTGTGCATGTCCCAAACCCAGCAGTGAGTGGGGTCTCAAACCAGTCTGCTGTCTCCATCTGTTGCCTCTAAGGTTTGATGATTTCTATTTCCTAACGGACCCTGAGGAGTTCATAGATTCCCACTTCCCCGATGAAGGGAAATGGCAGCTCCTGGACGTGCCCATCACACTGGAGGAATTCGAGAGGAGGGTCTTCAAAACCTCGACTTTCTTCAACCTGGGGCTCCGGCTGATTCAGCCTCAGCATGCTCACATTCTGACAGGTCGGTGTTTAAAAGCAGTATGACCTCAAACGAAGATGCACACTTCTTCTAAAAGTTCATTTCTGATTGTCTCATTCAGACGATGGCGAAGCAAACGTCTGTCTCGGCTTCTCCAGACCTGCAACCTTCACCTACGAGATCACGCAGCACCAGGATCTCCTCCACTGCGGCGCCTCGGAGCAGAAAGAGTCCAACAACTCCTCCTACGGCCTTCTGACGGTGTCACATCGGAGCATGAAGCTGCAGCTCCTGCCGCCTGCCAGCGGTGTGTACGACGTTAAGGTGTTCGCCAGACCAGAAACGGCCACGACGCCTCTATTCTGGGTCTGCTCCTTCACAGTTGAGTGCCCCACTCCACGGGCCATGGAGGTGATCCCAGACAACCCCTTCTTGTCTTGGGGTCTCCAGACTGTGGCGGGATCTCTTGGTGTGGCTGGCAGCAGCCAGGGCAGCGAGGTCACTGAGGTGAAGGATGGCGTCTTTGAGCTGACGCTGAAGACATCCCGGCCTCTGATGGTGGTGTGTGAACTCGTGCACCCAGAACTTGAAGCGGCAGTTGCGAAACGCTGCTTGGCCACTCAGATCCAGCCGAACGTCCTGACCTGCCACGTTTTGTGCCCTCTGCGCGGCTTCTACCGGCTCTCAGTGTTCGTGCGGGACTATGAGAAAACAGACGTCAAGTTTCAGAACGCTGCAAACTTCCTGCTGCACTGCAAAGGGAGGGTAGTCAGCTTGGACGAGCTCTTTCCCCCCAACCTGAGCTCAGTGTGCGGACCTGGGACCCGCACTTCAGAGGCAGGGTTGATCAAATTCAGCCACACGACTGCATTGCTCAGCACCCAGCAAGGGAAGTGTAACATCACCTTCCACAACCAGCGGGACGTGGAGCTTCACACTGTGCTCAGCAGAGAGGAGAACAAAACAGCTGCCATGCCGCTTTCACGCCACCTCTTCTGCACATACACAGACACCAAAGTGACAGTGAGTGTCAGCCTGCCTGACGCCGGGGTGTACCGACTGGGTCTGTACGCGAGGATCACCCCCGGTGGAGATTTCAACCCCATGTGTGACTTTGTTCTGAGGAACAGCTGTGATCAGCCGTGCCCTCCTTTCCCCTGCGTCTACGCCGCCTGGAGGAAAGGCTGCGTGCTCTTTGAGCCTCGCGTGGGCTTGCTGGAGCCTCTCTCATGGGTACGCTTCAGGGTGAGGGTCCCCGGGGTGCAGAGGCTGAGCATAGTGGGAGAGACGCGGACTGATCTGAAACTGAATAAGAGCAGAGTGTGGGAGGGGGAGGTTTTCAGCGGGAACGGGGTTCAGCAGCTGAAACTAGCCGCTGCCTCGGGGGAGTCCGGCGATATGGAGGTTTTGATGACCTTTGACATCAAGCAGGTGGATTGAGAGGTGTCCAATCAAAACGATGGCGAAGACCAGATGGAGAGATCACAGAAAATGGAAGTTAAGACTTTCACTCAGATTTCAGGTCAAACAGGAGCCAGAATCTGAGGTTTGGTTTGGTAAAGATTCACACTCTGTGGAATAAACTCTACACAAAGCTACCTGGCAATTTTTAACAGTTTCATGGAAGCTATTCTTTTAAGGTAGAAGTTTGTAGATGAACATTTGAAAAGAATGACAATGGTGCTCAACAGTGATTTCAGGAGTGCATTTTATCATTGCTGTTTTGTGTTAAAAAAAAAAGAATGAAATAAAAACAGTTGGTGAAACCTGATCTAGATCTGAAGCACTCGTTTTTTTCCCCTCAGATCCTGCAAACTAAGTTTCTAGAATACGAGAATTCCTCAAAGAGAACCGCCGTCTTCTTCTTCGTCTACCATAAAATCAACGGCCTCCTCTCTTCTTCTCTGGCTTGTGTTGAAAACCATATTCACTCTTACTGTCCTCCAAAATCTGCCGAAGACAAACATTGCTGTTAGTTATGTCTGCCTTAGTAAACAGGACTCTACGGAGGAGGACTAGGGCAACTGAAAAAAAAAAAAAATCAATTTATTTTTCATTGCTATTTTTTCTAAGAAAAAAGTTGGAACTCTGAGATTAAAGTCAGAACTTTGACGATTCTCCTAGAATTTGACTTCAATCTCTATCTCTTTTTTTTCTTTTGTAAATTCTGACTTTAATCTCAAAATTTTGGCTTTTTCTCAGAAAACATAAATTATAAAAACAATTTGGAAAAGTAAATGAATTCTGACTTAAATCTCAGAAAAATATTAGTTGTTATAATAATAATAATAATAATAATAATAATAATAATAATAATAATAATTTTTATTATTATTATAACTTTAATAATTTGGATGTTCTTTTATTTTTCATTTATAATTCTGGGTTAATCTCAGAATTCTGAGAAAAAAATCAGAACTCTGAGATTAAAGTCAGAATTTTGATGTTTCTCCTAGAATTCTTACTTTAATCCTTTGTCTCTTTTTTCCCCTTTAAATTCTGACTTCAATGTCAGAATTCTGGCTCTTTCTCAGAAACAATAAAAAAACATTAAAAAAAACTTTTTGGATTTTTTTTTTTTTTAACTCTGAATTAAATTTTAGAATTCTAGCTTTTTCTCAGAAAAGAATGGATTAAAATAATTTTGAAAAGTTTATGAATTCTGACTTCAATCTCAGAAAAAATAGTGATGATGATGATAATAATAATAATAATTAAAATAATAATAATAATAATAAATTGGATTCTTTTTTGTTTTTCCTAAATTCTGAGTTAAATCTCATAATTCTGAGAAAAAAAAGTCAGAACCCTGACTTTAATCTCTGAAAAATACTAAAAATATTAATTAAAAAAATGGATTTTTTGGGGGGGCCTTAACCTCAATTGTAGGACTAATGGTAATGTGAATATATAAAAAGTATGTTTCTCTCCTGATAAATAGAAAATAAAAGTTTCATGGGGATTATTCTTCACTTAATTTAAGCCACTTTACAAACAGATATTAACATTATATTTCATTTCCACTGTTTCTTTTTTGGACAAATGCTAACAACTTCTACGCACTGCACCTTTTACAGCAGCTTCTTTTCCTGCATGCAAACTGAAACCCAGTCTTCTTTCTATCTTCTCTTTTTGGAGGTGTTGCTAAAGAATGTAAGCAGATATTTTTCTCCTGAAATTTGAAGAACTCCTCCACTATCACTATGCCGACAACGGCAAGAGTTCATAACTTACAACGCTCCTCTGGTTTGAAATCCACGCTCATAACCTGCTTGGAATAGCAGGTAGCTAGTGTTTGCTCTCAGCTGCCAGTTTATTAAGCACCTCCATCTTTAAATAGACGGTATAAAATAACAGCGCTGCAATAAACCGACTATCATAAAGGTTATGTTTGGATTCAGAGGATGCAGATCTTACAGCGCGTCTCATTCACAGATTGTATGGCCGGAGTCCAAACTGTTGATTCATCAAATCTGGAATAATTTGAGTCAAAGTGAACATCAGGAAGGGTTTGTAACAGGGTTGTCCTTTTTGGTGTGTTGTGTAATAAATGAATTCAGAGCAGGATGGAGGCTGGTGAGTTATTTACACTTCTTCAGATATCATTTGTTAGCATGTGAAGAGCTTCAAGCCCATCTGAGCGTCGCGCTCTTGTTGCGGTGACCTGGGTCCACTCTGCAGGCTTTGGCAGACGCCAGCGAGAGCGATGAGTGTTTACATGTGGCTTTCATAATAGGCCACAAATAGCCGCAGCTCACTGGCTCAGTTAAAAATACAACAATAGTGGGGCGGGGATGAGAACGGGCTGGAAGTGATACGGGAAGAGGGTTTTTTAAGTCTACTAAGTGTATCTGGGCAGGGACGGGGGGGACGGGGGGGGGTCTCGCCTTGAGTCACCGGGGAGAAAGTGGCGGCGCAGCGGTGGCAGCAGAGAGGCGAGGAAACGCTGATGTCAGAGGTTAGCCATGTGAAGGACTGTATCTGCCTGGCAACAATACAAGGACACACACACACTCACACAAACACAAACACACACACAGCATGAGGAAATGAAGGGCTCAAACTGCGTGATGTGGGCAGACTTTCTTACATTCTCTCAGCACCAGTTCAGCTCATTTCTCTTTAACAAAGTGAGTTAATGGCCAAACCACAAACACACACACACACACACAGAGCCTGCAGACACTTTCTGTTTAGTCTACCTCCCTCAAATAACAGAGCGCTCCCGCTCTCAGTTGGTGCTGATACAGGGTTTGGAAGCACAGAGGGAATCCATGCTGTTTTACCAAGTGATAAATCCACGACTATGCTGAACGGGCGGCATGTGTGGCAGCTGATATCTGAGCACCAGGCGGCTAACACACATTTAAGAGCAGAAAAACAGAGTGAAGACCTTCAAGTGGATGCTGCAATGAGTGATAAAGAAACACACGTTGGTCTACCGTATAAATATTTAATGGATTACGTGTGCAATAAAAACAACAGTTAGATATAAAAGCATCAGTCACAGGAAAAAAACAGAAGTTACAGTAGTTTTTTGTGCAAATGCGATTCAGTTTTTTTTCTCAAAACAGAACGTGGAGGTCAGTTTGGCACTTCTGAAGTTAGACTTTTTTAAATCTCCCATAATAATAAAGATCAGTTATTTATATACGCTGTTTTCACGAGGGGAGGGGAGAGAAAAGAAGCCCTTTACATTTTTTTCCAGGATCTAATTCTGTCATCATGACATCAAACAGCACCCGAGCTGAACTGTAAATGTTCCTCGACACACATACTTTTTTTTGTGTGGTTTAGAAGTTTTTTTTCTTTGTCTATTCTTGCAAGAGACTCCAGACTCCAGATTTTGTTTTTTTTGCCTTTTAACTCATTGGCTGCCATTGATGTTGAAAGTAGAGTTTGACATTTTTTGGGGAATCCCGCGGGATAAAAAGGTGAATGAGAGCAGATGGGAGCGGGATCCAATCAGGAAGATAAACTACGTGACATATGCTGCCAATTTGTAGTTTATTTCTAATAAGCCTACACTGTAACACAAGTGGAAAAGAACTACACTTCCCAGGAGCCAACAGTGCTCCTTGTTGCTGTCTTTTGAAGGAATTCAAAAAAGAACAGCAATGTAAGGGGTAAACACTGGCGTAGATTCTAATGTGCTAAAAACTTGGGATGTCCTGATCAGATCACATGATTTGCAATCGGGGCAAATCCCGTGGTTACCGACTCAAACGGAACTGGACATTACATCCCAATCCTGGATTGTTGTTGTCGTTGTTTGGGTCTATTACACTATTAAATTAATTGAGCCTATTGCCATATCTAATAAAGCTATATAATGCAAAGTAATCTAAAAATGAATAGGGAGAAAATCAAATCAAATTCAATGTCTTGCCCAAAAACTATAAGAAGGGAAAAAATGGGAGCGGTACAGAAGTGGGATGTCATTCTCCAGTCTATAGATGTTAATTCCATTACAACCATTGACTGCGACTCTAGTCGTCACTTATGGGGGAGGGGGGTAGTGGGATCTGGTGGGGCTTGTTTATCAATATGAGACTTGTAACCTCCTATAGGTGGCAGTGTTGCTCTCTGTGCATGAGAATTCAGCATCAACACGGGAAGAAGATGCGAGATGACAGAGACATTGAAAGTGGGGAAAGTTCAGGCAGCTCACAGTTGGACAGAGAATGATCACCGAGAGGATCAAAGGATAGAGCGCCCGAGCACGATCTTAAAAAAAAAAGTACCTTTTCTCTGTTTTTGGATTGAAAACAGGAAAAGAAACATGAAAGAATAGAGAGAATGCCCTTCTTCTGGTAGTTGGTGGTAGTTCACGTAGTTGCAAAACACATTTTTCTGTGGGTCTTAAAGGATCGATCAGAACGCTCTGGAAATGCCAGGCAGCCAATGAGTTGAAAACTTCTGTGAGGAATTTCTGACTGATAAATAAAACTGTTTTTCTTGTATTTCTCTGTTAATGTCTGGATGATTTGTTGTCAGAGAAAAACAAAAAATGTGCTAAGAATGCAAAAAAATAGCAAGGATGAAAGGTTAACGAAGCACTGGAACTGACAGAAAATTCCTCACAGGAGCTTTAAAGAGCAGAAATATCATCTCAGGTCCTGAAGAGCCTGTGATTTCTTCTTGACCTCCATTAAAAAAAGACAACCCAAACAGTTAGCATCAGTGGTCCCCTGAGGATTAGCTAATATCTGGGTGGTTGGAAATTGATTTTTAAGCTGCCTTCCTCCAATGAGCACAAAAATACCACAAAAATATCCACTTCTTCAAGAAGAGCATCAATTTCCCCCAGCGCTGGCCCCTTTTGAGCCAATCTTGAAACGTAGGAAAGAAAACATGTCACGGTGCATTATCGCGGAGCAGCACCTTGTTTCCGTATAAAATCGATGAACACCAAACTTTGTTTTTGTCCTATAACTTCAGCTACAAAACGGCTAGCCTCCACACACAAGATGAAGACACCGAGTGCTCGGTCTGCCAGAGAGCTGCGCAGCGGCCACACAGGGAGGTGATGGAGGGCTCTTTGGGCGCCCCATGTGCAATGAGTAGGGGTCGCCCAACTTTAGTACCACACTGGATCATCTTCTCTGTCTTTGCTGATACAAAACTGATTAGAGATGTTTTGTATCCCAACTTTCCTGAACTGGCTGTGCCATCCAGCCGACATTTTTTTGGTTAGTTTGCGGAAAAAAACCTGATTCCCTTGAGCCCTCCAGCTGCCTCCTCCTGCGTGACCTCGTCTACTTTACCCTCTGGCTCAGTAAATACACATTGCTTTAAAGAGAAAGACTCCATGGATTCCTTTCACCAACACTGTTGAAGGACGGCTCCTCGCCTGACAACACCTCCTCCCCCCCTGCGACGGGGAGAAGGATGGAGCTCTGAATGCAGCTTTAATCTCTGCTTTTCTTAGCCGTAGCCAAGGCACTGCTGGATCAGAGAAACCTGACGTCTCACCTCCATCAGGTTCTCTCTGTTTTGATTTCCCCGACACAAATTGCATCTGCTTTTTTGTAGCTTGTGCGATGAGACGCGATGCTTCAATTTCAATATCTTACAAAAATACTTTCTGATGTTTTGAGGTAATTAATTATTATTATTTTTTTAGCAGAAATGTAAAATAAACCTGTTTTTCTCTCTTTGTTGTACCAGTTTGGTGAAAGGCAATATCGTCAGAATACATGTGGTTTCATCTTCACATGACATCTCAACACATGCAGAATAGTGTAGACTCACTTCATAGTATGTGTGTATAAGTGTGTGTGTGTTAGTTTGATTTAAATATCACAAACATCTTGCATAACCCTCCACCCTTTAAGGACGACGATTTCTTCATCTCTCTTTTAGCTTTAGCTGTTTGCTGGCGTGGCGCAGGGTTCAGACTGACGCCGCCGCGGCCTCGCAGATATCTCCCTGTCAATCAAGGTGAGTCTCTGCAGTATTACGCAACCGCACAACGACAGCAACTGTTGCTCGAAACAGACGGCTTTGGGAGTGCATTTCTGAAATGCTAAACGGGGGATCCGGCTAAAAGGAGAGTCATCATTTTGTCAGCGAAGGACTTGTGTTGCACATCATCCCCTCTCTGCTTAAAAAGAAGAGCTCTGTAATCTCGCTGAGGTAATGCAACCAAACCCTTCGCCTCCGGTGAAGACCCCTCGTGATGGGGCCAGAATCCAGTCCACCTCAGAAATCAAACTGAGAATTTAGCAGCCTTTCTGACAGGCCGTGTCCTTAAAGAGCTTCTGGAGGGTACAGCAAATAGAATATATGAACACACAAGTTACAATTGCACTTCTTTCATCTCCGCTCTGTGTGAGCCTCTCTTTGCTGGTTTGAAGGAACATGCCAGGGTTATATAGGTTAGAGGCGTACATCATAGCTAAAGTTTGTGCTATCCTATGTGTGGGAGTACTCTTCTAAGAGACAGTGGCACATCTAGCATAAGATGGTATGGCTTGTATAGATCAACGTGGAGCCGGCTGAGGGGGACAGACGGGGCCAGCAGTGTCAGGTCAGGTTTCGGGTTCAGGATCGTTTCAATCTGCAGAGAAAATCTCTGCTGACATTGTTACGACTGGCTGACTGTCTGACAGAGAAACAGGCTGATTCCTTGAATTTTACAGGCTGCTGACAGACAGACATGCTAAACATGGCGTGGCTTGAATTGTTATTGGTAACCCTTAACAGTCTGAGGTCACAGCCCATCTAAAAATAACAGTTTGGATAAGAGTTGAGCTACAGTCTGAGGGTTTCTGTGTCCTGTGAGGGAATTAGGTCATAGATGGTAAAGACTTTTAACCAGGTGTGTTTGTTTTGGAACAAATTTTCTTTGTTCAAGTCAACTTTTTACCAGACACAGCGCGCCGAGGTAAAGTATTATCAGTACAGTTACATAGGGATACGGTTTGAAACGTGACATCAAGCCAACATTGTAGTAGCTGGCTATATGTAGTGCTATCGGCAGCCCAATCAGAGCTAACGTAATATCATTCTACATTTTATTGATAGACTCTCAAGTTTGAACAGGCCACTGCAGAATAACCGCTGACTGTGGGCTGGAATGAACATTAGCACAAACAGTTTAGCCCTTTTAGCTTGTAGCTCGTGCTCTATCACTCTCCTGTTTATCTTTCTTCTGCTCTTCTATCCTTTTTCTGTCAGACAGTTAAGCTCCAGTGTCCACCATCACTACAAAATTAATCACAGAAATTATTTCCAGCAGAGAAAACACAGATCTCTCTTCTCTGTACTAAACTTCAGCTGGTGTGGTTTTGTCACAGAAACTTCAACGTGCCATAATAGATTCAGGAAGCTGAAAAGTGTCATTTAGGAATAACCTATATTTCTGCTGATAATCTCATTTTAAAGTGTGGATTACAAACAGGCATATATCAAGGTAGACTTTGGCAATATCAGTTAAAAACTCTTTACAGCCCCTTTAAATAATAATAAAAAAATCTTCGTGTTTTATATGACATGCTGGAAATTTAGGCCCTGTTTACGCCGCAATGTTTCACCCCATAACACAAAAACCGCTGACAAAAAAATCTGTGTTTACATGGAAACGCAGATTGACTGAAAAAGCTGTAGTTAGCATGCCAGGCCTGTAGTTGGCGCTATAACTGTCTTGTCCAGAAGCTGCTTTTGGTAGATCTCCACTGAAGTAGAGTTGGGCTGACAATCATAACAACGGTACTGTTGGACTGTTGGATGCTCCAGGGACAGAGACAGGATTTCAATTTTGGGTGGACCTTAAATTACAAAAGCTAAAAAATAACTTTTCCTGTAAAGAAACAAGTACAGTAATGTAACTATGTATGTTTTAAATGAGCAGATCTGGTTGCTTTGATCTTATAATATTTGATATTTTAATATTAATATTTTGCCGCCTCAACTTTTTAGGTCATATAGGCTGTAGAGCAGCAACATTAACCACAGTTAAATAAAGCACAAAAATCTTCAGTCTTCCCCCAAATCATTTTCTAGTCCTATCAGTATAACAAGAGGCTGAATGAGTCATAAAAGCTGCCAAACTTGGCTCCTTTTATAAAGACAGGGCATAAAAAATAACAAAACTAGCATAAAGTGGCACTATCTTATAATATTTCTCTTTGAAACTGATTTTTTAAAAAGCTAACAAAGAAAAAATATTTTTTAAATAAAAGTTTGAAATGGGCCTGTCAGAAAGTGGGTGGGCCTGGGACTGTCAGCCCCACCTATTGCGCCGCCCCTGGTATGTGCAAGCTCGCAGAAGAGCGAAGCTCCAGCGAAAACCTGTCCTACTGTTTCCATGGCAACAGTGGCGGCAGTGTTTCAGATACCATCCACTCTGAAAGGAAATGCTGTTTCTGTGTGATCGCATCAATATTTTTGCGTTTCATCCTAAACCATTGAAGTGAAGGCATTTGTCAGTATCACTTCACATTAGTAACGCTGTTTCCTCTGCCTGTTACACTGCTGACCCCATAACACAGAAACACCCCAGTGCTCCAGAAATCACAGCAGGGCTTCTTCACATTCTCAGCTTTTAAATTCACATAACTCATCACTCTTTAAATCGAGAGTGTAATTCGACAAAAATATTGTGACTTTTGATTTAGTCTCCTATAAAAAGCGTCATTTTTTTCCTCTGATTTTTCAAACAGCTTGTAATTCCTTCAGGAACAGAATTTAAAAACCTGCGTAGAAACCCCGACTGGAGGAAGACATGCATAGAACATCAGCGTGACACGGGATCGCAGTGCAAACAGTGACACATCTACTGGTCTTTACGGCTCTGCAGCACCACGGATACAAAACCTTACATCTGTCACTAAAAGCTCTACTCAGGTTCACCAAACCTTTAGGTCTAATTTCTTTTTTTTTAAAGACTTTTTCTTTCCCCCTTCCCTACCCAACGAGTAAAAAACACGACGATGGAATGTTCACATTTATAATAAATGGAAGAAGGAATTAATATTAAGGGAAAATAAGTGTCTGAGAGGCTGGTGTCAGTTTTTGTCTGCCTGCTAAAGACTGCTTTTAGGGAAGTTTCTGAGGACGTGGACCTCAAGGTTTTCCCTGACAGCCCCAGCTGTCTTTAACCACAACACTGCTGCAAAGACTGAAGCCTGCTTTATTGCACTTTCATTAGATTTACTTTAGGAGTCTTGAAATAAAGCCCTGGGATGGCATTTAGCTATGCGATTAATAATATCATTCATCACTTGTCTGCAGCCAACAGGCTGTCCAATGTTTACAGCTCTATGGCCAAGCGCTCCCTCTGCTGCAGCGTGGCACACAGACAAGATAACAGGTGGGCCGTGGATTGGATGACAACAGAGGAGGAGCGATTCTTGAGAAACCCCACCGGGGAGCCCACCAGTATCACACGGCTATCCATGCATGTCCAGAAATAGAGGCATTAATTTGCCAACTGTGATAAACAGAAACGCACAAGCTGTAGGAGAGCGCGTATGGAAATTCCCTTCGATTGTGAAAGTGTCATAGCTTGCAGGTTTGGTGGTGTAATCGTATTATTTAAAGACGGGGACGTGTGTTGTGTTGCGTTTCACATTTGTCGGCAGTTGTGAACGACTTTCATCTCCTCGCAAACGTATTTAATTTGAATTAACATCAGTGACCCCGTCTCTTTGCCACTTTCATTTGATAAATGATACCCTGCTCGCCAAAGTGCTAAGTGCACGGTTACTAGTGTTGCAGTGGGAAGCAAGGCAGGCAGCCATGACATGACATAACCAGCTCATAATGGAGGATGTCATTGTTGAAAAGCTCACCGGCTCTCAACCTCTTGATGCAAAGAAAGAAGAAAAAGTGACGTAGTATGATAAGAATAAATAAAAGTGCTTTATGGAAACAAAGGAAGTGTTGTAGAGAAAGCTCAGTACACAACCTGCCCCGCCCTCCCTCTGATCCCCTTTAGATGAACTGAATGGGGTGCTGGACGTACAGAGATCCTATCAGGGATCAAACAGGTCGGGCTGTCCCTGCAGCTCCAGCTGGAGGTTGAACAGATCGATCTCTTTGTTGGCCTCAGTGAGGTACTCTTTAATGAACTCCTCCATGTCTGCAGTGAGAGCGATGTAAGGGAAAAGCAGAGCTTACACTGTTTTCTAAAGGTTGCCTCTTACTGACTGGACTCACAGCTTGAGTTGCTAACTCATGCTGTTAACTTTTGGCATTCTCATAAAAAGATGGATTGGGAGTTTTCCTCTTTTTCTGCCTGGAAAATGTCAGGAGTCCCAGACTTTAGAGCCTGATATTGAATTTACAGAAAGCTTTACAGAGGATACTGGGATGGAGGTGTCTTCTGGCTCCAAAGATGTCCACGTAGTAGTACCCATTGTAGTAGTAGCCGGCTGGAAGTGGCTCCAGGTGCCTGTTCAGCTGCACAGACAAACAAAATATTAAGATCACTCAGGTGTATTGACTCACTTTAACCCTCTGAGTCTCTCTTGCTTCTGTCCCTGTTGTTTGTCTCTGCTAAATGAAGTACTGCTTCTCTTCTAGTTCAAGACATCTATAGCTACAGGTGGATGTAATTCAATTGTGTCTTCATGCAGCAAAAAAATTTAAGTTAACAATCTTAAGAAAAAAAAAACATTTGTCTTTTATTATTTCCTTTTAAATATTGAGACAATGGAGAAGTAGTTTATCCAACACATTTTAAAGAACCCGAAGGTTTAAGGAACAGTAAAAAAATAGTAGTGGTGGCACTAAATTCAAAGAATCTACAAATTTAAAACTAACTAGATGTAACAAAAATGGGATCTGAGCGATGAAACAGAATCAGAAATACAAGCTATTAATTCTTTATAGAGTATTAACAGTCATTACTGTCACTGTTTACACAGTTTACAGTCCACATGTCAGAGGCATCACACCAATCTGCAGAGCAGCAATGAGACACAGTGCTGAGGGACTGAGCAGAAAGTTTACGCCTGCAAGACGACGCTATGGGAAGAAAAGTTCAAGAATATGAAGCGTGATAACAGGGTGTATGTCAGTGCTAATTTTGATGACTAATTTTGATTTAGTCTTAGTCTTTTGAGTAACACAATTAAGTCATATTTGAGTCATTTGAAATCTTTAAGTCTTAGTCTAGTTTTAGTCAACTAAATACTATATGAGTTTCAGTCTTAGTTTACTCAAGTCTTTAAGTCTCTTAGTCTAGTTTGAGTAAACTAAATATCATAACAGTTTTAGTCTTAGTCTAGTTTTAGTTGACTTAATACCATAAGAGCTTAAGCCTTATCCCTAGTTGGCCCGGGACAGTGCTATCATCTTCAGTTATACATTTGAACCCAGAGCCATCCTGGGTCTGCGTCCTTCCAAAACACTTTCAACTCGTCTTCATTTGTTGACTAAAGTGTCAGTTTCATTCCGTCACAGTCTTCATCATTATGTCCGACTTTTTATTTAGCTATTATTGATTTTTCTTCTAGAAAAAAGTTAGTTGACAAAAAATTCTTGTAATCAGTCGGGGCTTACTGAAAGCTGGAAGAAGCGTCATTTTTTTTGTTTGTTTTTCACAGATTTAAGCTAGCTAACGGTTTCTTTTCTGCAAATTTTCAAGGAAGACTTGAAAATCAAAGGCATGTTGATGAAATTCTCCTGTCTTCTGTGGACTGTTTGGACACGTTGCTAACATCACTTCTGATACATTCAGGTACCCTTGGAAACTTGACAATCTCATGATAACCCTGTTTTTTTTTTTGTTTGTTTTTGTTTCAGTTTTTGGATTGGAGGAATGGTTTGTGAATGGCAGCCATTTAAAAATAAGTGTTATTCTGATCATGCAGGTTTGGGTTAATAACAGTTCCTGATCCAGATGAAACCCTCTTGAAAAATTAATGTTAGGAAGAAAAAAACAAAGAAACACACAAGAGAGAAAGACTGGGAGATGCTGTGTTCAGCCTCTTTTTGCTTTTTCAGCAGCACTTAGTGACAATGATCTGTGAAGTTGGCCTGCGGAGTTGTTTCACTAACAAACAGTAATGTTTACATTCTTTAATCATCACAAAATGAGCTGGATTCTCTTCCTGGATCCTGTTTTATGACACCCTGGTTTTAAATCATATAGAGGAGTTAGTCTTACATCTTTTTCTGGCGGTCTGCTTAATCCCTAACAGCCACTATGTTTAAAACCGTCAGCAGGAGGGTGCATATGTGCAATGCATGCGTGCCTGTAACTGAATATGGGTGCAAACTAAGCAGGTGCTAGCTCATAAAAACATTGCTCCCAATCGACAGATCCTGCAGAGCAGCTTTGATGTCCAACACCAAACTCACATGTATGTTCTTGAGTTCCTGTGGTGAAAGAGTGTTTTTTGTCTTCTTAGGCTTCTGTGTCTGCTTCTGCAAACAGTAAGAAAAGACTTTTGGTTACATTTTTATTTGTTGCTAAAATCAGGATTGACTGCTGGTGCAAATCATTCCAGATCAAAAAGTCTGCATGTGTTTCAGCTGCCAAAGCGAGGCCGTACTCATTTACCTGTTTGGCACACAGCCGGAGCCAGTCCTTCAGTCCTTCCTCGGTGAGACAAACACCATCAAAGATCAGAAAAGAGGACGTGTTGGTCTCCTCGGGGCCCAGGGTCAGAGGGTCCAGTTTCTGGTCAGGGAGAATGCTCAGATTCCCGCTCACGGTGTTGTAGCTCACCTCCATCAGCTGGTCGGAGTCTGGAGAGTCCAGAGATGAAGGCGCTCACATCCATGTCTCACATACAGTTCACACCTCGAGTCACACCTGCTCCAGCAGCTTCGTATGGTAACAGCATGGTGTTGGTGGGGTGTTAATGTTTCAGCATCCATACCAGCTCTCTGATCCCAAACGGGTACACACAACTCACGTGCAGTAGAATAAATGAGATAAGACGAGTCAGACAGAAAGGAACTCAATGTAAAGATACGTAAATCACACACTGCCCCAAAGACAGAGGCTGAGACCTCACACTACCAGAGATTACACACTCTGTGTCTCCAGAGCTCTTTGCACACTCTGCACAGCTCCTCACAGTCACCTGCACTCTCTCTTCATGCAAAAATACCACACAGGTCTTCAAATGAAAAAAGAGTGAGAAATCCATGTGGAGGAAACCAAACCGGTGGACTATGAGCTGAAATCTAAACACCAGACACCAGACCAACAACCGAGCAGCGTTCCTACCGTCAGAAGCTTCTTTCCTGCCTTGAGGGAAACATTTCCTCAAATAATTACCAAAACTGGGAGATGCAACTGCAGGTCCATTATGATACACCAAAGAAACACGACACAGGTTTTTAATTATGCTTAACGAGACAGGAGGTCCAAAGAATCTCACCTGAAACATCAAAACGTTAGCAAACGTGAGAATTTATCAATTAAACGATGTAATGAGGATCTGAATTTCCTACCAGAAAACTTGACTTTCCCCCAGACATTGTACACGTTTCCTTCGAAGGGGCTCGGCCGCAGAGTTGACTTCAACGCTACACAAAAAACCCCACAAATAATCGCAGTTATAAATCTGATTTTTTTAATGCAAAAATTTCCAAAGAATACACATTTCAAGAATTGGAAAACTTTCGAAAATATTTTGAAACTTCAAAACTCAAAAATTTGCAAAAATTAAAAATAAAAAACTGCCATTTTTTTATTCTTGAAATGTAAGAAATCAGCCAATGTTGTTTGAAATTTCAAAAATTTGCTTTTTTTTGTTTGAACATTAAAATAATTTGCAAAAATTTTCAAGAATCGTGAGTTTAAGAAATTTGCCAAAACTGCTTGAAATTTTTGGAATATCAAAAATATGCAAAAATATTTACAAATTTTGAATTAGCAAAAATTTCTAACATTTTTTAAATTCTGAAAAAAAAATTCTATTCTAAAAAAAACAAACAAAAAAAATAATGCATTTGCAAACATTTCAATCTTTTTGAAAAAAAAAATTAACACAACAACAGAAAAAAACAATGGCAGTTATGAATGGGATTTTTGAATGCAAAAACCTTAAAAGAATACAAATTTCAAGAATTGGAAAACTTTCAAAAATATTTTGAAACTTCTAAACTTTTCAAAAAATTTAAGAACTTTTCTAATTGAGAAAATTTGCCAAAGTTTTTAATTTTCTTTTATTTAAAAAATTAGCTAAAAAAAAAATTGCTGTTTTTTAATTTTTGAAATGTAAGAGCTCTGCCGATATTGTTTGAAATTCCAAATATTTGCAATTTCTTTTTAAAAATGTGAACATTTAAATAATTTGCAAAAATTCTCAACAATTGTGAATTTATGAAATCTGCCAACACTGCTCAAAATTTTTGTAATATTAAAAAAATATGCAAAAATAATAAACTTAGAATTTGCAAAAATTTCTAACAATTTTTAAATTCAGGAAATTTTAAAAAACAATAAAAAAGATCTTCAATGCATTTGCAAACATTTCAAATTTTTTGAAAAACTAATGGCAGAAACAAATTTAATTTTTTGAAAATTTTATTTAAAAATTTCCCTCGAAAGTGGCATGTCATGAGTTTGTGCTTTGTGAAAAGGCAAACAAACACTTGGAGACCTCAGTTGTCTCCATATTTGGAGGGACTGGAGGCTTATGTAATCAACCACTCACCCTGCCAGCTCGTATCTGGAGCTTCTGTCACGTGTAAGAGTCAAAATAAGGGGGGAGAATTTCTTTCCATCTCACCTTTACAGCGGGTGACAAATAGGGGCCTCTCCAGGGGCCGTTTGAAAGCCACGCGCTGCTGGGTAAGGACCAGAGACCCAGAACCGGAGAAGAAGCGCCCTTTGCACCTAAAATACAGAGCACATGTACATTACACAAATGGTGAGAAAGTTAAGTTAAGAACGAGCCAAATGTTTGTGTTACATTTGTCTTTGGCCGGGAAGTTGTTTACTCTACCAGCTGCCCACAGGACAGAGGCCAGCGGACGGGCTTTGCTGTGAGGGCCGTGGAAGTGGATGATAAATCTGGACATCTAAACACTCTCATTAGCAGATAAAAAATAATGATTCAATCTCAGTCAGAGAGTTAATTATGTGTCAGAAGAACGAGTGCACAGAAACTTCTACTTATAGCTGAGTAAATGAAAAGAGCCAGCCTTGGGACAGATATTGAGAGCATGATCTGACAGGAGGATTTAACAGAGGTTCATATTAGGCTGACCACTGTGGCATGAAGGCTGGCTGGACCAGGTCCAAGGGGAAGGAGACCCCCTCTGTGTACATGGCAACTGCATGGCCAACAGCTTGTTACTGTGCTGCCAGGAGGCAGCTGGTGATAGAACACAAGATGCCCTGCGGGGCTTTACAGCAATCAGCAGCGATACCCCCGCCGCTGCAGCCGAGTGGCAATTAAACGGCAGGGATGGAAGCGAGGCAGGGCTGGGGATCAGCAAGAAGGGAATCAACGCCAATCTGTCGCTCAGAGGCCAAAGGGTCGAGTGTGGACACAGGGAGACGTACAAGGGCCACAAACAGTGGAGCGGAGGGAGGTTCTTACCATCCTGGGTAGAGGACATAACGTGCCCTCAGCATCTGTGGCTCACTGAAGCTGCTTTCAGAAAGAATCAGATTCACGTCTTCATTCCTAAAAAAAGAAAAACTCATAAGGAACACAGAACAGTTGTAGAAATATGATCTTAAAAACACAACAACTGATCAAAGCATCACGTATCCTTATTTTTCTTTTCATTGCAAAGAAGTATTATAGTATAAACAACGGTTTTCAGCATTGATCACAATTCTGCGAGCGCCTACCGGGTGACAGCTCCTCTCTCTGCCAGTATGAAGGCTGCAGTGGGGTTGGCAGAGCGTACCAGCTGCTGAACATGCTGCATGAGAGGGTGCTTCTGCTCCGCTGTCAGCCCGGTGAACACCACTGTACTCACAATGCCTGACACAAAATGAAGCACGGAGAGGGAATGTGGGTTTGAGGGTAAACAGTGATGTGGAGCCAGCACAGATAGAGTATTCTACAAAAGGTTTTATTTACTGACTCTGATATTATTTTTATGATTGTTAAAAAAATAATAAAATAAAAGCTCTTTGATAGATCTCACTTGTCTGTCCCTATCTTATCACATATCAGCTGTTTGGAGCCAAACTTCCTTCTGTTGTCTCAAACCTTCAGCACATTGCTCCTGCATACGAGATGAAAAGCAAACTATGGGCAAATCCAAATTCTCCCTCTTACCCCTTCCCCTTGGCCCTTAAAACATTGGGCCAAGGGGTAGAAAAAACATCTCTTAGAAACCAGATGCCACTCAATCCCCACAACGTCATCACTCCTGGATGCTTGCTGACTATCGCAGGCAGAACAACTGTTTATTCACGTCCAAACCAAACCAAACACATTTTTACAAAGTGATGCTAAACTGATGTCAGATTAGGGTGCCAAACTCACAGTGAGCAGACAGCACCAGAATGCAGCTGATGCAGCTCCTGAACGCAGCTTATCTGTCCAGACACTCATGATATGCAGCTGTTATTAGCTGTAGCTGTTAGTGTTAGCTAGATCATTATAGAAAGCGATTTCAAAATAAAACCAACAATTCAAAACATGGCTAGCATTCACGTGAGGTAGCAAAGGATTGGAAATCTGATTAAAAATTTTCCATACCATGGGAAATTCGTCATACCCCTTGATTTCAAGTCAGGTCTTGGTTTGTCTTCGTTTTAAAGTGATACTCCGGGATGGAACAAGTTGGGTCCTATCACAAGGTTTAGGGCAGAAATTACCTCTACAGCAGGGATTTTGTGCAGCAGAAGTCCAGAGCGTTCGCACCAAACACCCCCTCCCTGCTTGTCAACCGGTTTCCTCTGCACTCAGACGGGGCCATATTTTACTTGACCAAAAACACAAATAAACGGACTCCCACCAAAAAATCTGATATCGGTCTGCATTCACGCTTTATTTAGAAAATTTTCAGCGCGTTACTTTCACACAAAAACACCGCTAATTAAGGCTCTAGTTCTCATCGTGTCTCTTCGTCCTGGCAGACGACCTGCGTTAGTTTATATCTGGCTACAAGGCGCACGGACTGATACGCTAAGCGGCAAGAGCCTCATAGCCAGCTGTGGCTCTGCAGCGGAGGTTGCGCCGTTTTACAACACGATGAGAACCAGAGCCTTATTTAGCTGTGTTTTTGTGTGAAAGTAGCGCACTGAAAATTCTCTAAATAAAGCGTGAATGCAGACTGATATCAGATTTTTTTTTGGTGGGAGTCCGTTTATTTGTGTTTTTGGTCAAGTAAAAAATGGCCCCGTCTGAGTGCAGAGGAAACCAGCAGAGGAGCAGGGAGGGGGTGTTTGGTGCGAGCGCCTTGGGCTTCTGCTGCACAAAAACACTGCTGTAGGGGTAATTTCTGCCCTAAACCTTGTGATAGGACCCAACTTGTTCCATCCCAGAGTATCACTTTAAGGACTTTTGTAGCACTTCTCCTTGATCTTATTTTGTGCCTTTTTAGTTTGTCTTTATTTCATTTTTGATAACATAAAAAATAGAAGCACAATACAAAACAAATTAAGTCTCAAAATGAATGAAAAGGAGCAGAAAAAAAGAAAAAGTCTTATGGTATCTGCCCCTTCAATATTTATATATTTTAAGTGCAAAAGTACACAAACAAAAGAAAAAAGAAGAGAGAATTGGGACACCACTTCACTACACGTGCTTGTACAAAACCAAGGGCTAACTGGGATTGGCCCTATACTCTCCAACTTGTGAGTTTTGGAGTGATGGAGACTTACCTTGGCTGCACTGCTCCAGCAGTTTAGGGAAAGCAAACCTGGGGAGAGAAATAAGAAAACAGCTCATTTTCAGCAGTGAGGCTGAGTGCAGGGTGAAGAAAACCATCATGCAGTAAATAAGTCTGACTACAAGATGCAGAGTGAAGAGCTGTCTTCATTCACCATGTTCATTTTCGTCTTCATACTAACCCACTTTTTAATCACTTTTAAGGCCTGCGTTTGATTAATAGGTGCATGCAGAGTTTTGCAGTAATCACTTTGATAATTCCTTGTTAGGTCTTGGCCACCGTGCTGTTTATCAATTATGGGGCACTTTTCATCAGATGACATCACGGCTTTGACTGAAAACTGACCGATGCAAACCCTTCCTGTAATCTCCGTTAATCACATTAGACTGTATCCTCACTTTCCCGATCCATCACTGTTATACGCCACCATCTGAATCACTATTCTGAGCCAATTCCTCCTGCAGCCACCACAGACCCTCCTCTGCAGCTCTGAGGGAGCCTGCAGGCCGGGGGGGATCAGCGATTTGAAAGGCATTTATCTTTCCTGTCCTGATGTAATGAACTGTCTAAATTCATCACAAAGAACGGCTCATGACTGACTGATGAGCTTCACCGAGGAGGGTGTGTTGGTCGCACATGTGGACCCCAGGGATTTAGGGGGCTATGCTGAGGGGGTTGACAGGCAGGTCAGGCCTAAGCTGGGCTAACCATCCCCAATTAGCGCCATAGTGGGGGTCCACAGACCTCCACCCAATCCACAGAAACAGACAGTGATAGGGGGGCCTGCTGAAGCTGCCTGAAATGGAAAAGTCAGTGCTTACCACATTTCTAACTAAACCTCGTATAAGGCATTTTTCCATTGCAGAGCCAAGTGGAGCTTGTCAGAGTTTAAGTGGAGAATGATCACAGCATGTCTATAACAGAGGATCCAAAACACATTTAGACTTATTATCAAAGCTCAGCTGGCTAGACAATCACCTCATCTCATCTCTGCGCCTGGTGCTACATTTCTTACAGAGTTGTTTTCAGCATGCGTGCTTTAAAATTATAAAATCAACATGCAGAATCCTGCTATCACTTTCAATCGAGTCACCAGGACTCTGAAGTTTCTCAAACGTGATGTGACAGATCGCAGCTTTAGACCGAGTCCGTCTTTGTGACCACCACCAGCCCAGCCCAGCTTGACTGTGCGGTGGAAAACAGCCTATTAACGGGAGTGGTATGTCATATTGTGTGGAGCAGCTCAGTGGATCTAAGACAGTGAGAAGCTCCGTAAGCTTCATCTAAAGCCTGTAACAAAAGGAGAGTGAGATTAAATGTAGGACTGATCCTATCTGTAGAAGGGAGCCTGCCTTGGTTTGAATTGCTGAACGTGTCATGTAACCTCTTCCTAGAAACCATTTATTAACATCCAGCCCTGTCCATCATCACTCAGGAACCTCAGATGGTCCTTGAAAATAGAAAGCATACACAGCTTCAGCTTCATTAACTCTTCTGTCAGTGCTTCTGGCAGTTTCATCTTTTGTCATTTGGAGGTCAGTGTTCGAGTAGTGTTCAGAAATTTTGATACCTTCATTTTGATACCAGTTATTGGAAGGCTAATTTTTTTGGTACCAATTTTTTAACTTCAATTTTAACAAAATAAATAATATTACACATTAGAATACAAATTTTGAGTCTTGAGGTCTGTGCACATAGAGTCTGTTTTTTTTTTCATCCATGATTGACCCACATCACAAAAGAAATTTGATCCTTTGTTATGTCAATCACATTTGTACACAAACGCAGAAACTTTCGTCCATCATTATTTTTTTCAGAACAGGTTTGATATTTTTGCATCTCTTCGCATCTGCCCAGCTCGTTTCTTGGGTAGACAATTCAGAGGCACTATAGGCTACTTGCAACATCACATTTTCACATTTTTGTTTTTATGATGTTGTTAAAATGATGAATGAAGACTTGTGTACATGTGTGTGTCTGTGTTGCTTTGCTATGCTATGCTCAAGATCCATTTCTTGATCACTGCTTGGTGATTCTCGTACTGCTGATTTTCCCAATTAATACAAAAATAAACGCATCAGATTCAATGTGCAAGGTGTCTGTGTGTGACCTTTTTCTTTCTTGGGATTACAGATCCAAAAAAACACATCCTAAAATAACGGACTAAATGTGCAAAGATCTCTATTTTTCAGCCGTAGTATTTTTCCTCTCTGAGCAGTTCTCCTTTAAGAATAAACACCAAATATTGCCCGTGCAAAACACCGGTTGCAACCAAGTGGCAGGTCAGTGTGTACTGTGAGTGCAACTTAAATGTCTTTGTAACCATAAATGAACTTTCTTTTTTTTCTGATTTTTTTTTAAACCTCTGTGTCAGCATGATTCATTTGCAAGCAGACGTTTTCTCAAGCTGCAGCATACGTCATGGATCACACTCACTGTCTGCCTGCTTGGGCTCGTGCATGAAGTGTACCACGTTCAAACTCACTCATCCAAAGTGTGCCAAAGCAGAAAAATGAATTGTGCCTGAGAATGGCACACTTGGGGTCACGCTGGCCAAATGAACTGGACTTTAGGGTTGAAGCATGTTTGGGCACAGTATGGATGGCCGGTGTGAACGTGCTCTGAGAGGAGCTGCTGCGTTAGTGAGGAGGACTGGTCTGTCTGAGGGTTTGGGAAAGTTGGAGGGGCTCAGCACTGCGCTCAGTGCAGCTCGTTGAGAAGCAGCACGTGCTGGAGATCAATACATGCGTCAGTCTCCAAACTTGAGAAAAGTTGCTGGATTTGTCAGTCGTCGCTTTGTTTCCACAAAAATTATGCCAGAAAGGTCTGTGGAGTTGCTAAATAAATGCCGCAGCCACACGTAACATTGCAGCCAATCACTGGTGGCATTATCAGATCTTGATCACGTGATTAACCTTTTGGATTTCAAAACTTGGCACCGAAAGAAGAGGCATGTTTTGGTCAGCGCCAAGAACCGAAGTTTGGTACCCAGCCCTAGCTAGTGTGTAGAATTTGAAGCTCTCAGCAGAACAGGCTTTGTAGAAATTAGATATTTTGTTTACTTAGAATGAGCCTTTCACTGCTACATAAGGAGCTACATAAGCGAAACAGACTGCTAACATTGTTGTGACAGTGTTATCCTGATTCCTTCAGAGGCTCAGTTTTGTTTTAGCTTTTTTTTAACTCCATTTACTGGAAAAGATGTTACCTGTGCTCCATGCAGGAGGCCAAGGGGTTCACACATGCAGTGACGGCACCAATCGTGAAGCAAGCCTGGACTACCGGGTCAGGGTGGAACAGCACGGCCTGGATCACATCCAAGACATCTGTGTATCTTTTGGAAAAAAAGCAAATATATGAATGAAGGAAAAATCTTGGAGCTAGATCTTGACTTCTCAGTTCCATATGAGCCCATGAACAGTCACTCCTACCCAGGTGAGAGCACCAGCAGACGGGGTTTGCCTCCCGGGCCTCGCTGACTCTCCAGGAAGCCAGACAAAAACTGCTGCAGGTGTAAGGCTGAGAAGCTGTCAGAGCTGTCAGGACTGGGTTCATACACCACCCACCTATGGATGAAGTGATAAAAGATTTATCATATATTTGCCTGTGTTGACGTTTCCGTCACTGTTACGATAAAATAACTACCGACACACTAAAGAGAGAATCCTTGCTCTCACCTTCCATGGTCTTTGTTCAGCTGGATAAGGAAGTCGCAGAGTCTTTTTTTATGGCTCCCTGGTAATCCAGTGATGATTGTAATGACAACCTTTAAACATATCAAGAATCCCACGTCAGAAATAGAAATGTCATTTTTTCCAGTCTGCACATTTTGAATAAGGAAATTCAACAGCAGTCAAAGCTAGGGATGCATGACATTGGATTTTTCTCCCAATACATGATATGCCAATATTTTACAACTCATTTAGCTGATTATGGATATTTCTTTCCTTCTTTTTTTTTCTTCTTCTTTATTTTCCCAACCATTGATACCTTTATTGTTCTTTTTCTTAATTGTGCAACAAGACAAGACAGTGACATAAATTTTAAATCTCTTTTAAAGACACATTTTTATAGATGTACTTTTATCTGAGATTTTAGCTGAGCGTATTTTAATCGTCAAAATGCTGCTTTTACTTTATTTTTATTTTATTTTTAAGTGATAGTATCATGGGCAGTATTTTAAACCTTTTAGATTTTTTATCCTTTGTTGTTTTAATTGTTTCAATCCTTAATGCTTTTATTTTTACAGATGTTATCCTTTCTTTTATTGGTGATAGTTCTTAGTCTTTTATATATTTTAATATTTTTCCACAAATTTCTCTTTTACCTCTCTTTCACTTCTTCTTTTCTATTTCTTTTTACTGGTTGCTTTTATGATGTGAGGCACTTTGTAACTTTGTTTTGAAAAGTGCAATATAAATAAAGTTTATTATTATTATTATTATTATTATAAATAGACTAAAGGGTTGTGAAATCGTGATGGTAGGGATAGTTGTGGCAATAATGTGAACACAATGGCAAAGTTCACGTAAGAGAAAGAAACAAAAAAGACAAGTAAAAGATAAACACCAAAAAAAAGAAAGATATCAGGACTGACAGAATTTTTGTAATGCTATTGCTAATCGTAATATTGATAGTGACATTATTGTTAATAACTATAGCAATATTAGAAATAATACCAATAACAATAATGATGACTAATGATCAAATCATGTAATAATATTATTTCAACTACTACAACTACTAATATTAAATCATGAATAATAGTAATAATAATAAAAATTAAAAACAATAATAGAGTGGATATTTATTTCTGCACACCTGTACGGTATAATCTTATCACATTTTTTATGTAATAACAATATTTTGTGCAAAACAAAAAAAACCTGTATATTTATTTATGACAAACTGCTTTTAAACAAATCAGGGCAAATTTGGCCAATTTCACAATTGACATTGTAAGCAAACATAACAGCCTGTTGTCGGTTTATTATATCGGTGGATGTCAGTGTGATCGCCTATGTCCTTATTTTTATTTTGAAGCCAATACTGATATTGTCCTATTATTTTGCATTAGCTTAGTCAAAGTGCTGACTAGAGCTGAAACAATTTTTCGAATATTTCAAGATACTTGTCTCCGCCTCAAGGAATCGTTTAATTTTAAAAAATATCAAAGAGTGATATTTCAAATAAAGCTGATGCTATATTTAGAGAGTTTTCAGACCCCTCAAGCCACCTCTTTTTCAAAATAGCGACAAGCAACAAATCTAGTTTCTTTTCAGGAGTTTGAAGACTGATATGAAAGCATGTATTGATCTGCATCAGCCGCTCGTCACATGTTTTTACACTTGCTGGAAACAAATTTTCATTTGAAAAATAACTGCCCTTTAACTACACAAATGTGTTTTATCTGATTACTTGATTAATGGATGGAATTTTCAGTTCAATACTTGAATACTAAAATATTCGATAGCTGCAGCCCTAGTGCTGACCTTGTCTCCCTGGCTTTTGGCGGAAGTCCTCAGCTCTGCAGAGGAAAACAGCACCCCCAGGTGGTCGTAAAGGATGGGCTCCTGACCAATGCTGCTCAAAGCAAAGTGCTGAAGAACCCTGATGTAGACAAGAAAACATCAATGGAGCAAAAACATTTTGCAATAAACAGTCACCACTTGTTCAGGACAACATATTTGATGAGCAACAGACAAAAGATGGCGCTGTAACAGCACATTCTTCAGTCATGAAACTCCTATCGCTTGCATTAGCATTAGTTTTAAAAAAATAAAGTCACATGAGCACAAACTAGTTTTAATCCCTGTCAAAGCTGTGCACTTAAATACAGGATAGTAAGTAGATAGTTGGTTTATTTTAAGAGTGAATGCTTCAAACAGTTGGGTGTCTAATCACTTTCGGTGACAGATTTAGGGCAGATTTTTGGAAGACCAGGCTGTCAGAAAAACAATGTGTATCCTATCATGTGGTTTGCGTAATAAAGGAAAGAAATACAAAAGATTTTCTGGGTTTGTTTTGGCCGTGTAATGAAAGTAAATTATGCACATTCTCTCAGCAGAGGAGAGCGTCTGCAGTCTGGACGGTCACCAATGTTTAATACGCTGCATCGAGAAACACAGGCTTCAGTGCTATTCCGGGAAGACATCCTCACGATTAAGCAATACTATCAAGTTCTATTGCTTGTTCTGTCCAACTGTTAAGCAATCTACTGAGTGATTTAGGAGTGTACTAACATGTCCTGCTCTGGGAGTTGGGAGTATGAGGTCTTCAGGCTGAATCTGCGTTTAGCCACCGGTGGCTCCTTACTGTCATGCAGCCTCTGTAGCCTCATGTGCCTGAAATAAAAAAGTCATTAAGATTTGTTATGTCACACTCAACACAGTTAACTAAAAACTACAAGGTTACATAACACTCAGAACACTGGCTCATTTAAAGGTGCAGTGTGAAGAATATTGAGCAGTATCCAGGGCTCAGATTTGAGATCGAGATGCTCATATGCACACCCTCCTGTCAGTGAAGTGGTGGTGACCTTCAAAGACAAGTAGCTGCTGTGATGCATAAGTATGACGATTCACATGTCAAGTATTTATCAAAAACATACATCACTACATTTCCAATCCATGCATTTTGTGAAGCCAATCACCAAACACAAAAAAATATGTCACTGTTTTGTTTGGAAATAATTTGGAAAGAGTTTTTATTGTGATATACTCCAATTTTAAATGCTGCTATCTTCCACACACTGTACCTTTGATTGAAAAGGAGCCAGCACAGAGGCAACTGATGTGAAAAAACAAGACTCTGTCTTCTTACATGTTTTCCTGGGTCCATGTCAGGTGCTGCTTGTCCACCATTTCAAGTGTGAGCCCAGATTTGGAGTTTTGCCAAACTGATAAAACCTAACACCAGGAAAGCAGAAGAGAGGTATGTTCAAATGACAGACAACTGAAAGCAGTCGCAATAAAAGACTCAGAGTATTTTGTTTCTTTGTTTCCTTTTGTGCTGTTTCATGGGGTTCATTGTTTAAAAACCACTCGCTGTTAGCAACAAAAACATAGATAAACTCATTAAAGACTCACCTTTAAATAGAAGGCCCTGTGGCTCTTGGATTTGGGCTGGAGAGCAAAGACCAGACACTGGTCAGAGCTTTGGAGGGGAAAGGGAAGATGGGGGAGCAGGCTGGTCTCGTACTCTACAAAGAAAGATGCCACATCACTGGAGTCCTGATGGATCGATCCCACAGAGAGAAAAAACAAGTTTAGACCAGAAACAATACACAGTGGATTCACAGCTTAATACTCATCATGGCTTCGTTTGAAAGGATGCAAAAGCTTTAAAATGATAATAATAGTAATAATATGATCCAGCATGGACTCTTTTTTATCATTTCACATGGTAGGGCTGTAAACTTTACCGGGTCATAGAACTTGATGTTGCTGATGTGACTCCTGGGCAGGGTGATGCTTCCAAACTGAGAATGTTCAAACAGGATTCCCCCCGAGAAGAAAATGATTTTCCCTAGGACGGATATTGAAAAAAACAAAAAACGTTTTTCTTCAAAATATGAAATATAAAGCCACAAACAAAGTTTATAAATACAAAGTAACTTTCACACCAGTTACATTTACAACAATTGGCATTTTATGCTTAATCTGTCAATTAAAAAAAAAAAAAAACATATCAAGATAGATAGATATCTTAGACAAGGAGAAGGGGACAATATAAATATATGAATAAAATAAATAAATACTACAAATATTGTGTTGTATTCTGTTAAAAACTTTATAAGAAACTGAGCAAACTATAAATTTTCCTAAATAAAAAATAAGCAAATAATGTTAAATAATTTTAAATCATTACGTTACAAGTGCGCGAATGTGTCTTGCTAGCGCGTCACTGCAAATCTCTTGGGAGGTCAGTCTGCTAGCTCACAATCGTATCTGTTTAGCGGGTTTTTCAAGGCAAACAAACCAAGCTCCAGTTGTTCTTTCCAACATAGTTGGACAAAAGAGGTTGGATTTTTTTGTCAGAGATTGCTGTCTTTTCGAGACCAAACACAAAATCAGAATTAGCAAAGTACCCAAAACAGAGCAACACGTTCAAAATTTTCTGTGATGTTAAAAAAATCAGGAAACGGGAGGAAGTTATACCATTTCTCTCTGCATAGCTAAGCATGGTAAACCATTCAAGGAGACTTTCCTATCGACTGTTGGTGATGTAATGAAATAAATAAGTGTTTGCACTTTGGACATGAGTGCATTGTAAAGTGGGAAACGTTGCCTACCCCTGTCTACAAGCAAAGGTGACCTTTTACAATACGACGTTTTTAACTGTATGTGACAATCAGCTTCAATTTGAAAATGTTAATGTAGATAAAGTTTCACCTTCTTCAGGTGTGGAGAGCTGGCTGCTGGAGTACACATACGCAGCATCTGCTGCAGTCAGAGCGGCTCCCAAACAAGTGCCTTCCTCTTCCTGTTTGAGACACAAGTCAGTAAATGAAGAGGTCACCTCACATCCTAACACATAAATGAAGATTTATTCATTTCCTGCTGTGGAAACATGAAGTTTCTCATCTTACCTTGATGAGATGCTGGGCTTGCTCGGATTGCTTGACATCAGATTCCATCTAGAAATTAACACAGCTACTTTTAACAACGATATAGAGGTGAAAAATGTGAATTGACTTTGTGTCTTCTTAGCAAATGATTCCTAGAATTGATTTCGGGGACACTCCAATCCAAACATCCAGTATATCATATTAATGTGACATTGATTTCCAGCACCAAACATACCAGCCAGCAGGCATAGCGAGGCACTGTTGTGGTCAGGATGGCGTAGCAGCTGTCTGAGGACACAGTGCCATCTGCAGGGCAGAGGCAGACATGTTTAAAATAAGGCAGAAACATTAAAGCCAAAGAATGACAACCACAAAAATGAATCACAGATGTGATCCTCAGGGCCGGAAATGCTCTATTCATAGTCCAGGGTTCCACTGTAGAAAGATGTTTGCCTTTTCTTCTTATGATGACCAAAGGATTTATCCTGCTTGATTTTATTTTATCACTATTTTTATTTAAGTCACCAGAGATCAAATTTTATCAGACATAGCTGGATCACCACCTCACCTTTCTGCTGAATGTTGATGCTGGACTCCAGGAAGGATTCAGAGAAGACCACAGAGCCAAGTGTCCCCCTGTCCCACTGCAGGTCTGGGATGTCATGAACAATCATGGAGGCCTTTTTTTCAAAAAAGAAAAAAAAAGTAGAATTAGGAAAGATGAAAAAGTTATTATATTTTCATGCTAAGATGAGGCAAAATGATATTTTTCCTCTGACTTACTGTTTTGATCACATAACGACTCTCTTCATCACTCAGTGGAATGATCCTGAAAATTAAAAAAAAAACTCCTCAGGTCAGAAAAATAAAGCATACAGCAATTTTTTAAAGAAGAGATCAATTCAAAGTGTATTTAGAAGCAGTATAGAGAGGTAAAAAAATATACACTCACCTCCCTTGCTTATTCACAGCTTGAATATTAAATTCACATTTGGATCTATGTTAAAAAAAAGGCATTTAATTTACATTCGAGGATAAAACCAAAATGCTTTTTGTTTCTGAAAGATTCCTACAGAGGATAAAAGTGAAAAACTAAACTCTACCTGAGACAGCTACGGTACTGACTCAAATTCACTGAGTCCAAACCTCTCAGGAAAGTGTTTTCAGCCACATCCTTAGCCTGCAACACAGAGTCTTTAATAAACACATGATACAGTGCATGATAAAACACATGTTTAGTGTTCGCTCTTTGTTGCTCACCTTAGTAGCACTAGATGTAGAAGAGAAGCACTTGATCCCTGCTAGGACCCCTTCTATAGTAGCTGAATAAATCTGTGACAGAAGTCTGGAAAGAAAAAGTGTTGAGAGATTATGAGAGATTAGATTATGATATCCCATAAACAACAGAATAAAAATTCAGCAGCTGAGTTACTTACAAGACTTCTGTTTTCTTTTGCTCTGTGTTCTGATTTTCTGTAAGAGAAATGCACCAAGTTTAACGAAATTCTTTCATGACAAAGAAAAGCTTTTCACACTAGATTTAACAACAGGCCAAATGAGTCCTACCAAGGTATGGAGTGTGGGTTGACCCAAAGAAGTAGGTTCGAGAGCAGGCCAGAGGTCCTTTAGGAGCCACACACTGGAGAATCTAATGAGCAAACAGAGGTTGGTGCTAAGAGACAGAATAATGGCATGTTCCCTCTCCAACAATAACACAAACACACACTCACCAGCCACTTTATTAGGCACACCTGTCCAACTGCTCATTAACGCAACTTTCTAATCAGCTAATCACATGGCAGCAACTTAATGCATTTAGGGATGTAGACATTCAGACACTGCTGATCTACTGGGATTTTAACCCACAACCATCTCTAGGGTTTACAGAGAATGGTCCCAAAAAGAGAAAATATCCAGTGAGCAGCAGTTCTGTGGGCCAAAATGCCTTGTTGATGCCAGAGGTCAGAGGAGAATGGACAGACTGGTTGGAGCTGATAGAAAGACAACAGTAACTCAAATAACCACTGGTTACAACCGAGGTCTGCAGAAGAGCATCTCTGAACGCACAACACGTCCAACCTTGAGGCAGATGGGCTACAGCAGCAGAAGACCACACCGGGTGACCCTCCTGTCAGCTAAGAACAGGAAACTGAGGCTACAATTCACACAGCAACACCAAAACTGGACAATAGAAGATTGGAAAATCGTTGCCTGGTCTGATGAATCTTAGGGTCAGAATTTGGCCTCAACACCATGAAAGCATGGATCCATCCTGCCTTGTATCAATGGTTCAGGCTGCTGCTGCTGGTGTAATGGTGTGGAGGATATTTTCTTGGCACTTTTTGGGCCCTTTAGTACCACAGTGGGCCCCTTTATGAGCACAGTGTACCCATCTTCTGATGGCTACTTCCAGCAGGATAACGCTCCATGTCATAAAGCTGGAATCATCTCAGACTGCTTTCTTCAACATGACAATGAGTTCCCTGTACTCAAATGTCCTCCACAGTCCCCAGATCTCAATCCAATAGAGCACCTTTGGGATGTGGTGGAACGGGAGATTCTCATCATGGATGTTCAGTCAAACAATCTGCAGCAACTGTGTGATGCTGTCATGTCAATATGGATCAAACTCTCTGAGGAATGTTTCCAGTACCTTGTTGAATCTATGCCACCAAGGATTAAGGTACATCTGAGGGCAAAAGAGGGTCCAACCCGGTACTAGCAAGGTGTACCTAATAAAGTGGCCTGTGAGTGTATACGTCCACACAGTTTTATGTCAATAAGCACTCCCTTTTCCTTGCACTGAGAAAGTTCAGACTGGTTACACTGCTCTTAAATGACCACTTTTCTTGCTAGAAAATCTCACCAAAGGGCACTGCAGGCCTGTAGGTTCCTCTGACTTGAGCAACATGCTTACTCAACATGCATGAACAGACCACAAACACGATTAGAAACATAAATTCGATGCCGGGGATAGCCTCAGTAATACTTTATAACTCGTCCTCTCACCATGTGTTTGGCTGTGGAGCCTTGAGGCCCTGTGTTGCGGACCTGATGACTCTCTGAGGGGAAGTTGAAAGAATAACTCTCCAAATCTTCCAGCGAGGAATGATTTCCAAACAACACAAACGGTTGTTGACTTTTACTGAAACAAAAACACATTCTATTATTAATGACACATTTTTTTCTTTCTATAAGCTACTAGAGAGTAAACAAACCAAAAAAACTGCATAGAGGGACTGTCATGAAGAATACTACCTTTTATCTGTGATGTTGCTTGAGATCAGACCATGGGAGTAATAGATACGGAACGCCTGTGGATTGATAAGAGTGCATATTACTTTCCACCATCTATCGCATCATGCACAGTTGGTTTTAAACCCAACAATAAAATGCAGAGTGAAGCTGAATATGTGTGCTGTATGATTTTACATGATGGTTAAAATTACTCAGTAAATTTAAGTATGCAAGTCAAAGGCCTGATGTTGATCTTTTGGTAAGGATATGTGGTTTTCACGTACTTCTCCCGCCTGAGCTTCAGATAGCTCCAAGATGGAAAGATGGCTCTCGAGGTCCATGCTGGAGAAGAAGCTGCTCCACTGCTTCTCAAAGATTGGCACATCCTAACATTAAAGAAACAACACAAAGGTTTGAGGATGTGTTCGGGAAATGTTGCACAATTGATGTTTCTGGACAAAATCCAGAAAAAAAGGCAAAAGAAACGAGCATTATTACCTCTGTGAGGACGTTATCCAGGGACACTGGGTCTAGTCTATTGTAAACTTGCCACAGCTTCTCACTCATATCCATTAGCTAAAAAGACACAACAAAGTGATAAATGAACCAACAACCAGATTGTAACAGATTATACATTTGCTTTTCTGACAGTACCTTGTATTTCAAGGTAAAAATGCTTCCTCCACCGATGCCATCGAGGGCAAACGCCTGAAGCAGGGGCCACTTTTCCACCATAAAGGTATCAAAAGTCTGAACGTGTCCTAAAGGAAACAGTAAAGCTTGATTTATTGCATCTGCTGTTGGTATAGTTACACAGCAAGAGTACATTGTAGGCTGGCAAAAGAAGGCATAATGTAATGTGATGCAGTTTTCAATGACTCCTCCAAGCGTGAGTAGATCCAAATGTGAGGTTTATGATGCAGTGATGTGTACCCTGGGAGCTGAAAGGTACTCCAATATGGTAGCAGTCCTGCACCATTGTGACAAAACTGGAGATTTTGAATTCCTCTGCTGCTTCCTCATCTTCAAACTGTGGATAAATAAATAAAGAAAGAGAATTACAAAACAAAGAGGCACAACCTTAGGGATAACAAAATACTTTTTTCAACAAGTGCCCTACAGGAAAGTTCCTGAAGCATTGGTTGACTTGTCTACAGAAAGATGTAAGTGCTGAGTTAATAACACTCTTTATGTTTTAATCCTGTAATAGTTCCAGGAACTGTGATTAACATCAGCAGAGAGGAGGAGAGCTTCTTTACCTCTGCCTCTGTCATGCAGTAGAGATGCAGGTTCCTCCAGTGGGACACGAACGGCAACAAGTAGTTGTAGTTTATTGGGTTGCAGTACAGATGAACACACTCTGCCTTGATCAGCAGGATTACGTCTGTAAAGCACACAGGTGACATGTTAAAACACTCTACAAACTTACAAAAAGAGTGGAAACATTTGAAGAACTTACCATCCAACATTTCCTCTGGAAACTCCTCAAGAGCATGCTCTGGATGTAGTGGTTTCCGTCCATATAGTTCATAGAACAGGTATTTTGCCAGCTCAGTGCACCCATCATTATATCTGCTGTCAAGTCCTGGTAGATATGGAAACAGATGTAGTACAGTTAGATAGCACAGACACATGTTGAATATAAATAAGTTTGTCACTTAACATACCGAGGGAGCAAAGGATGCCATCAGGGGTGGTGGTTCCCCCCTCACAGAGCAGAGACTGAATCTGGCGCAGGCGACAGGCACTGAAACATATATACAGATTACACTGATAAAGCTGTGTGTATGTGATTTACTAAGGCTGCACATTTTACTGTAGTTTAATAATTTTCATGGTATGATGATTCACATTAATACCAATGCTAAAGTTTGAAGTTATCACAATGAGTCACTTCTTCTCTTACTCTAAACATGAGCATTTTACCTGTTGTTTGGGGGCTTTTTGCAGCTGGATGAGTGTAAAGCTATCAGCTCACATTAACATGACATAGTTTAGTAGTGATGGGAAAACTGCTTCCTGGATGTACTTTGGATTCAGGGGAGACATGTTGCAAACAGCAGTTTTATATGGACTTGAATTGAATATGACTTCTTCACCTGCAGCGACCCATCAAGAGATACCACAAGTCTTTTCTTCCAGCTGTGGTCAGACTTTTTAATGGAAACTTTAAATACCTGTAATCACCCTTTACAGAAGACTGTTAACCTTTTTATTGCGCCTAATATGTTTTTTTTTTTCAGGTTTCACTTACTGAATTATTCTATCTAATACATTCTTATTGTAATGTTTCCTTTTTGTGGGATGAATAAAGGAGTACCTTCTCTTATTGTATAAAACTTGAAAAAAAAAACTTGTAACAATAAAATAAAATAAAACAAAATAAATTTAAAAAATCGAATCTGACCTATCTGGCATGTACCTAAAACACACAACATCTATTTAGTTCAGTGTTTCACTGATTTCATTACTTATCTAAAAGGCTCAGTCTTCCAAAAATATGTCATATCACGAGAAAACCCATTTCTTCCAATTGACAAATAAATGTGTGGAGTGAATTCATAAATATAAATGTTTTTTTTTTATTCAATGCAAGACTGAAAAATTGATTTTAAAAAATGATAAGAAAAGAAAAGTCAAGTTTTGTGCACTGTTATACTATATCAGATACACGAAACTGATTTTAATTACTGTGGTCAGTTTAAATTGGAATTTGCTTGATAATAATAACAAAAAGACAGTAATTAGACTTGAGAGAAGGGAATTTCTCATATTAATAATTACAAGGTAGCTTGGTTGATAAATATTATCACTCTTAACAGCTATTAAACGCTACTACAGGTCGATCCAACGTTAACTATAGGTATGCGGTGTCAAACCGACCGTTGATAATTAACGGCTGGAGCCTCACGCTAACGTTAGCCGAAGCTAGCCTGACAGCTTCACTCAACCGTTCTCCACAAACACAATTAGCCATTACCAGACAGCTGGGTTGACTCCCGATAATTTTCCGTTGACTCTTCTAATACCAGCCATAGTTCTTGTAGCGAAAGGTTCACGAAATTCACGTTTTACAGCGAAAGACGATGGCAATTTTCACAAAACATCTTCTCCATCACTTAGGAAAACGTCTACACTGAAAAGCATAGCAACGGTTGAAATCATTCCCCACACAGGGGTGTCCGACAGGGGAGCACGGTTTTTTGAGAAGATAAAAAGACGCAGTGTGCACAAATAAATGTTAAAATCTTCATTTAAACGTAATTAAAATCTATGTAGCTCGAAATGGTCCACTGTAACCATTACGAATGATGATTTTAACAAAAGTTCAATCTGCCACCCCCATTCGACGCCGTGGTACCGTCTTCTTTTGGTCCGTTGAGACAGCGGCAGGAACCATCGCGCAGCTGCACAGGGAGATGGTGCAATCCCTCAGTAACCTCAACAGCTGGTATGTAGGCCATGTAAGGGGAAATCCTCCATGTAAAGAATTCAGCGCGTACAAATACTTAAAACTTACAGTTTCTTGTTTTGTATTGTTCAATAATACACTCCCCTCTCCCATTTATCATGAGCGGTTTGATTTCTTTGAGGCAGTGTGTCGAGTACAGCCATATTGATCCCTGCATGTCATTGCACATGCTCGATGATTTGATTGACAGTTTCCTGTATTAATGCTCATATTTAATCCAACAAGAAACAATTACAGGATGCCTTTATGACAGGCTTCATTGTGCAAAGTTGAAATACATCAGGGGGATCAGTTTGGAAAAGGGGTCAGGGACTTTATCTCAAACTCTTAACAAGTGGTCTAGACCACTTGATAAGAGTTTGAGATAAAGTCTGCTCTGGAATTTCCCACATTAACTGAATGCAAACTGTTCATCCCAAGCATGAACTTAAAATTATAGTGTAACAGCAATTTTATAGGATTGTTGGCACAAATTAACTCTGTTTCCTACTTGTGAATAAGTAAAAAAAAAAACATTTCATAGGCTACTTTCTGATTATTATGACAGTTTTAAAACAAATACAGTATTTTTGAGAAACACCTTTTATTTTTGTAAATGTGTGCCAAACGCTTAATGCATGACTTAAAGCATGAGAATGTATCACCCAGTAGCTTGTTTATTCCAGGTCATGCTGTGGAATGCACTTCCTTGTCAACAAAACTACAGGTCACACAAGAAATGTAAGAATCAGGAAGCCCTTATATATTTTTCTACCCTCATTATGCTTGTTTGGAGCCAGAGAATCCAGTCTCTGGAGTTATCTTGCGCAGACAAGGATCTCAAAGCAGACCTGTTGCACCCTCAGAAGACATGACGCACGGTGAGTGTTTTCTCTGCACATTAAAGTATCAGTATCAAGTTTTATTTGCAAAACAGTTGTGTTTATAGCTGTGCATGGTTGGTAAAGGGAGAAAAATCAGCTTGTCTGATTTATTCCATAGGTGATTGCACTGAAAAACATTTACAAATCTTTGATGAGTCATTTCTGCTCTGTTTGACAGAAGGTGGATCTAAAACTGGTCAGATGGTACTGATTTCCACAGCAGAGGAATGGTTCTCCTTTAAGTCTCTGCTGCAGAATTGCTCCAATGGTGACAAACACCTGCAGGTGACTTTCAGCTCTCAAGAATCAGATCAGACCTGCGACCTGACTGTGGATGGCCACTCGTACAGCTTGCACTATGCAGACTTGACAGAAGACATCACTGAGGAGAGCATGAGCCAGGCGTTGGACGGCTTCATCCAGTCCTGCATGGATGGAATTTGCACGTTCCTGCTGCTGATCCAAGGTGGTCATTTTTCAAAGAAGGAAAGAAGAACTGTTGAGATTCTGCAGGCCCACTTTGGAGCTGGGGCTTTAAAGTACCTGGTGGTTCTCTCTCTGGAAGATGGAGCAGTTGCTGACACATTTAATGACACCCTCCTGGAGCTGATAGAAACATGTGAAAGAAAGTACTTCCAAATCACCTCATCTACAGCCAGTGACAAACTGCGCTCTCTTTTTAGAACGGTCGACCACATGCTGACTGAAAATGGCGCCACAGGCTACACAGAAGCTATGCTGACTGAAGCTAAGAAAAAGAGCATGGACAACTCATCCATGAGGATCCTGAAAGAGAAGGTGCAAGAAGCTGAGGAGAAGGAGCAGGCCTTCGAGCTGATAGTTCAACAACAGGAGGAGAGACGAGCAAGAGAGCTGGAGGAGCTGAAGGCGAAACATGCAGAGGAGAGAAAGGGGGAGGCTTGTGAGAAGAAGCAACATGAGAAGAGAAAAGAGAGTTTAGAGGAGGCTGTGATGAGCCACAGAGCCACGCTGCAGCCACAGATGAATCCCACAAATGGTGAGCCTTACTTTTCATGTTGTTTCTTAAATAAGTCAGGTCAAGTGGAATTTTACAGTTTCTACCACAAGGGAGCAGTACAGGCACGCATCAGTATGGGCAATCATCAACCACATGATTTTGGATCAAGCTGCTCTTGCTATTTTTTTAAATAATAATTAAAAAGTACTTCAAGAAGAAAATGTTGTTTTTTAAATTTAATATTGAAAGATTATAATTGAACTATTTCTATTTATTTATTTATTCATCTTTTTATTTATTTATTATTCATTCATTCAATTTTATTTATTTTTTAATTTAATTTAATTCAATTTAATTTCTTTTTATTTATTCATTTATTTTGTTATTTATTCATTTATTATTTCAATGTATTTTATTTATTTATTTATTTATTTATTTTATATTATTTATTATTCCATTTTATTTGTTTTTTAAATTTAATTTAATTTAATTTTAAATTTATTTATTTATTTATTTATTTTTATTATGTCATTTCATTTATTAATTTAATTATTTATTTTAATTAATTTATTTATTATTCCATTTCATTTAGTTTATTTATGTATTTAGTTATTTGTTGATTATTCTATTTATTCATTTTCTATTATTCCATTTTATTTATTTATTTATTTATTTATCCTCCAACTTGTATGACTCTCCTCTTTATGTAGTTATGGATCTTGCCATGAATTTTGAATTTTGACAATAAATTTTGTATTTTTGCTGAACTGTGAATAATATTTTGTTGAGCTGTGATTGAATTATGAACTGATACCTGCAAATTGTTACAAAAAATGAAGTATTTTTTCTCTAAAAGCCACATTCCTTCTTTTTGTGTCTACAAGATGACCGCACAAAGACGACGTCCATCATCCTGTTGGGCCTCTCTGGCAGCGGGAAGTCCTCTGCTCTTAATCTGATCCTGGAAAGAGCAGGTAATCAATACTTAGTTAATGCAGCTTGCTTAGAAACCCTCCAGCCCACCATCTACTGTGACAGAAAGGAAGTGATAACAGCAGGAAGGAAGCTTGTCATTGTCGACACCCCGGAGCTGTGGGACGAGGACGGTTTTGAGGAACTGGAACAGGTCAAGGACTGCCTGGCACTGTCTTTACCTGGACCACATGTCTTCCTGCTGGTGCTCCAGGTGGGCCGCTTCACCCAGGGCGAGTGTGAGATGCTGGCGCAGCTGCAGAGGATCTTTGGGAGAGAATTCACAGAGTACGCCATCGTCCTTTTTGTCAGCTTTGATGACAGCCGGCACGGGCCTCTGAGGATCGAAGACTACGTAGCTGGATCTCACGCAACCCTGCAGGACCTGGTCAGGAAGTGTGGCAGCAGGTACCATGACCTCAACGTCTCAAAGTCTCAGAACGCTGTGAGCTTCCCTCAGGTGAAAGAGCTGCTGTCAGGAATCAACAAACTGGTAGCTTCACACGGAGGTCAGCCTTACGCGGTGAGAAGGTTCTACATGCAGGAGCTGCAGGAGAGGAGGAAACTCATCGAGGAGGCGAAGGAGGAGGCTTTAGAAATCAACAGCTTACTGAGGGATGCTTGATGACTTAAACCACAGGAGAATTGTTACAAGTTCGCTTTAGGAGAGTTTTACTCAGCTGTGCAGAACAGCAGAGCTTTGATTTTCTTGTAAATGTGCTGCTTTAAATCAGCTGTTATCGTATATTGCGAGTCAGAAATGTGTCCCATTAATGAGGGAATTTACAAAATATAAACACTATGAAGCAATGAAATGAAATGTTTATCTTGGTTTGGGGATGTTTAAACTGAACACAAAGCAGAACAAGATTTTTTCACATCGACATTTATTTTGGAGGACAGAGAGGGAGGAAAGCACAGCTGCAGATTTCATTAGCATTTTTTACTTCCTCATTTCACAGAGGACTTATCTGACAGACACTGAGATCTGCTGGTTGATACATCCATTTCTAAACAGCGACATCCTCAAACACGATCTGTCATGTGTACAAAAACAAGAAGACTGATGCAAACCTGTTGAGATATCATCAGCTGTAATTGTGTAACCCTTAAATGATTCCGATTAGTATTGTTTTGTGCAGTAGATCCTCTCTCTACCGCTGTGTGATTGTGTTTTATTGATCATTCATGAAGTGATTTGAATAAATGACATGAAACTTTTTTGGTGCAGGTTTGTAATGTTGTTTTTTGCTATCTCTAAAGCCATGCATAGTTGGAATCAGCAAGAAAGACACGTTTCTCAATGAACAATCAGCTTCATATCTAGACCAAGGGTCTGCAACCTGCAGCTCTTTGACACCTTTGCAGTGGCTCCTTGCAGCTTTAAAAATTATCATTGAAATAAAGTTTTTTTTATTTTTGTTACAGAGGGTATTGTTGATTAAAGACACTGACACTAAATAAAATCATGTGTTAATATTTAGTTGAACAAAATCTTCATCCCATCTGTCAATAAAGCCTGCCACCGCTCTGCTTCACCTCCTCCAACGTCAACAGCCCACCAACTTTCCATGCACCTGTGGCTAACCTCAAGTTTTACAGCCCTGGGAAGATAACTACATCTACAAAAAGACTAATCTGGAAGAAAATACAGATTTTAATTGTAAGTGGATGGATTCATTTAACTGCTAACGTGCCGGCTTAATATATGGGCTAGATATGTTGCAAGATATTAGGAAACTACAAAAAATAATGGGTTGAGCAATATCATCAATGTATGTTGTCAAATTCAAGTATTCTTTAAGAAGTTTAAAATTTTGGAATTTATAAAAATTCCTTTTTTTTAATTTGCAACATTTTGAAACTTTTGCCAAACTCTCGATTTTTTTATTTTTTTTTTACAAACTTGGTAATTTTTTTTCATTTTTTAAATTCAAAATTGTTTGAAAATTCTGCAATTTTTTTTACATTTTTAAATTTATTTTTTAAATAACTGCAAATTGCTGAATTTATTTCAAAAGTTTTGCAAAATTTTTAAATTAAAAAATAATTCTAAGAAATTTCAAATTTTATACAATTTCTTAAATTTCATTTTTTTTAAAAAAAGTTTTGCTGAATTTCCTAAAATTGCAATTTTTTAAATTTACGATTTTTTGACATTCTTAAAAAATTTCCTTTTTTGAAATTTTTTTAGTTTAAATTTTTTTTGAAATTTTTTGCAAACTTTGTTAAATTTTAGATTTTAATCCATTTGAGCTGAGGCAAGATAGTTCCTATGATAGTTAAGGTTGCAGACCCCTGATCTGGAATAGTCAATGTAACAGGGCAAACAGGACTCTAATAAAAGGAGAAGTTGTTGGACATGGCCGCTCTTCTTAATTTGGCCCTGTAGTCGGCTGCAGAGCCATGGTGCTGTCGATCCACTCTGTGTAGTGGGAGATGATTGTGTAAATTCCAGGCTTTTTGATTTGACCACACTTCTTCCCTCCGTTGGAAGTGATTCCCACTGCAACTCCGTTAAAGAGCAGAGGACCTCCAGAGTCACCCTGAGAGATGAGAAAACGCAGACAAGAAAGGTTATCACAGAGTTCAAACATCTGCATAAGAGAACAAAATAAAAATACAATTACTCAATACTTTTGTTTCAAAAAAGTATAGCCAGTGTGATCAGAAACATCAGCTTTCTCCAGACAGAGAGGAGCTCTGCACTCTGTAGTTAGACTCTAAAGCTGTCTGTAATGTCTGAGCTTTGAAACTGTCAAATTTGAAGTGACCTCAAACTCTTGAAGGCACCCAAACTTACGTCACAGCTGTCTTGTTTTCTGTACGACTGGTCACAGGGAGTTGGACACAGCCTATGAGCACACATCATGTTCGAGGTGAACTTCCTGCCAAAGTAGTCGCCACGTCCGCATCGCCCAGAGCTGAAAACATCCACCACCACCTCCATGAGCTTGTCAGGCCTGGATCCCAGGTCGTCTAGGGAACCCCAGCCAGCTGTCTCCACCTCCTGGTCTATGGTGGGGTTGGTGCCGCCTGCTCGCAGATATTCCACTGCTCTGACGGCTTCGGTGGCGTTAATCGGACGATCCAACTGCAAATGTCACCAAAAAATGGATTGTTCTTTTCTTTTTGAAATCCTGCATCACTATCACTGGACTTTAAATGCTGTCAGCTTACCTTGATTAAAGCAATGTCATTGTCAAAGTTGTCGCTGTTGAAGTCAGGGTGGTTGTGAAGTTCAAGAATATCAAATGTCTGCTTTGTTTCTTCAGGTTCACTCAGAGAATGGACTCCTAAAACCACTTTCCTTCCATTCGCCCTGGAAAAAAACAACATAAGACTAAACAATCTTCAAAAAGATTTAAAAATATTATCAACACATTTCTTTCTTTCTTTTTTTTCCACCTTCCCTACAATCATTCTAAAAACGACTACTGTCTCTTTAAGGCTTCCAAACAAGCACTTTGGAAGCCTCCTCCACAGCTGCTAAGTCATGTTTTTCTTCTCAAAATGAGGGATTATGAAGTATGAACATATGTTTTTAGACCCAAAACATTCACCATGGGCAAACTCCAAGCATATGTCCATATTAAGTTTATTAACCAAAGTTGTCATAATTACAGAAGCTAAAGATATAACAAAAACAAGAGGTGAAAAACATTTTCAATAACTAAAATAGAAATAAAAACAAAGCTTTACAAAAATACAAAAAAAATTACTAACTTAGACTGTATTGTGAGTTTACAAAACTTACTAAAATAAACTTAAATATAGAGAAAGTGTCTTTAGCTTTCATCTTTGTCAGTCTTTCTTATAAATACACTTCTTTTTTATTTTACCATCTGCCCAGTGGCCAGACAGACAAACATTAAGTGACACATTTTTTTGATTTTCACATTCTACTTCAATGGATTAAAAAAAAAAAAAAGTTTGATTCTGAGAGTTTTTTCCAACACAGAACTTTTTCTGACATTTTATTTCCTGTCACCCCAAATTACAAAAAGGACTAAAACTAATAGTGAAACTGACAAAAACTATACCTGAACAAAGTGTTTTTAAAAATAAATAAAATAAAATAAAATAACTAAAAATAATAATAATAATAATAATAATAATAATAATAATAATAATAATAATAATAATAATAATAATAATAATAAACTTGAAAACTAAACTGAAATTGAAAAAAGTCAAAATAAAATAAATACTTATAAAAAATGGCACTTGTGAAAAACTTGAAAAAATACAGGACAAACAATAAAAATAATAATAATAATAATAATAACTTTAATAATAATGACTAATAATAATAATAAACTAGAAAACCAAACTGAAATTGAAAAAAGTCAAAATAAAATAAATACTTGTGAAAAATTGGCACTTGTGAAAAACTGAAAAAACTACAAGACAAACATATATCTTAAAAAAAAAAAAATTAAATGTGATTTAATCTTATTTATTTCTCCTAGTTCTTAATTATTGTATCTATGATGGTTGCCTCACCCTGTTGGCATACAGTGAACAGCAGTCATCACCCACTGATCTGCAATCACAAACCCTCCACACTCATGTTTCATGGTCTCATCCTCCGGCATCTGGATGGAAGCCATGTAAGGACGGGAGTGCGGCGCTGCCTCTCTGCCGCCCATTATACCCTCGGCTGGAATGACCCAGAGAAAAAGAAAGTGAAGCAAAAGCTGCGTACTCAAACTTCTATTCAAAATGTATTTGTAATAATATGCAAATGAATTCAGATGCAGCTGTCTGGAAAGTTATTGCCACTTTTTAAAAAGTTTAGAAACTTTATCACCCTAATTCTGCTGTAAATGTAAGAGAAAACTGAAAAGCAATAAATCAAACATAAAGTCACTGTTTAACAAATAGAAGTAGTTTTTGGAATATAATGCAAAAAAAATGGTAGCAACATCACTTCACTAAATAATGTCAAATGATAAACTCACTGTGTGAAATGAGGGCAGAGACAAAGAGAGCAGCAGCCAGAAGAAGGTCCGTCTTCTCCATGGTGTCGGTGTAACTAACCCCAGTCTCTAAACTGAGGCATTTTAAAGGCTTCCAGCTGAAGGGAAGGAATCATAAATCAAGGAGATATGGAGCAAGACATGAGTGGGAGTCTGGCATCCTCCTGTTCTCTGTTTCCTGGAAGAAAAACAGACCTCACTGAAACTTTGATAGTAACATGTTTCACTTAAACTCTGCATGTTCTGCGTTTTATATCTGGATTTTAGCAAGAGATCTTTCACTTAAATACCACAAACCTCATGCTCAGCTGTTTTTCTACTTTTTTCCCCAATCGCTCATGTCATCATTGCACAGGAGCTCAAAATCCACATTAAATGTGTGAGGATGCTTTTTATTCTCTTCTACAGGCAGTTCTCTTCTTTCTCAGTAAGTGCTGAATTCTGACTCCAGCTGTTTTTAAATGCAGCAACATTAAGCAAAGATTCAGAGGAGCCTTCTTTTGACCCTACTTTAACACAAACACTTACGACACTTTTTTCTCCTGTCAGTGAATCCAGCCAGGAAACGTGAAACAGACCCTCTGGAACAAACAAGTACATTCGACTTATTTTGCAATCAAGTGGAATAAATGTCTAAATATCAGCATTGCATTGAACAGAACACTGTGTACGGGAGTAGAAAGACTTCCTGTAAATAAAACCTTGAAACAGATGATTCTGCATTTCTTTAACACTGGTTTAGTTATGAGACCCCTTGCACAGTAATTCAAGTTTATTGAAGTAACTTGTTCATTGTTTCCATACATCAAGAATTCCTCTACACTGTAAAAAAATAACTGTAAATTTACATGGAAATTTCTAATGGTGGAATCCTGTTATGTTTGAACTCAGCAGTGTGAAAAATTTTCACTATAAAATAACAGAAAATACTGTCAACCCTGCTACAAGTATTTTACCATTATTTCACAGCAAAGTAATTCTTGTTAAGATGGTGTTTTGTAACCGTGAGTGAGGGGGAAATACAGTTGATATAAGACCCTGCTGTAAATAAAAGTGTTTCAATGCAGGGGCCCTGGGGTGTCTGTGCTCCCCATGGCACAGACCAGCTGGTTGTGCTCATCTGCATGAACTGGCTGTCTGTGCTCCTCATTGAACAGACTGGCTGTCTATGCTCCCCTGCACAGACCTACTGTCTGTGCTCCAAAGCATGAGCTGGCTGACTGTGCTCAATGATCTGTGCTCCACATGACATGGACTGGCTGATTGTGTTTCTCATGGAACAGGCTGGCCGTCCGTGCTCTACATGGCATGGACTGGGTGTTGGTGCTCTTCGCAGCACAGACCAGCTGCCTGTGCTTCACTGCATGGACCTGCTGTCTGTGCTCAATGGTATGGTCTGGCTGTCTGTGCTTCTCATGACATGAACTGGCTGTCTGTGCTCTTCATGGCACAGACCAGCTGACTGTGTTTCTCTTGGAACAGACTGGCTGTCTGTGCTCTACATGACATGGACTGGATGTCTGTGCTCAATGGCATGGACCATGTACTTGATAATTTTTACAGTGTGTTTCCTTTTTCTTTTTCTTTCTTTCTTTCTTTCTTTCTTTCTTTCTTTCTTTCTTTCTTTCTTTTTTAAGATGAACTGATTTTTTTCCATTTAACTATAAAATACCACCACTGGGGCAGTAGTTTTATAGGAGCAAAGACAGCCTGTGCGCTCCACACAACACCTTAATGTACAGAGGGGTCTTATCTCCACTGTGTGTCCTCCGTACTTGGGGTTACAAAACCCCATCACAGTAAAATACTGGCATTTCACATTGATATACTGTAATCCAATATACAGTTTCATACTGTAAAAAAAAACAAAACAGTAACTTCACTGTTAATTTACAGTTAATCACTAGACATTTACGCTCACACTATTTTACTGTTACTTTACAATGACAATTTTTTTTAACAGTGTACCAGACATGACAAAGAAGTACAACAGACATTTCCCCTCCAGGTTCCGTTATATAACACTCTTTGTTTCATTTTCCATCATAATGCAAACATTAAACAGTAATAACTCTTGGGCTAATTAATCTTTGTGTCAGGGGGTATGGCTCCTTAAAGCCCTGGAGTCAGCTGACACACAGCTCCTAACATGTCTCTGTCAGCTCACTGTACAGAACAGGATTTATGTGCAGTGTCTAAATGCTCTCCCTGCTAAAGACTTTAATTGTAGTGTTGAGAACAATTCCCACTATGTCATGAATTAAATATTACACCCTAACTTCCACCTGTCTTTACCTGCTGTGCTTAAACTTGGCACCAGTGGGATTGATCCCGTCCAGACTGCAGCGCCTCTCTTGCACAGAACTCATCACATGGATTTGTTGCAGCTTCCACCGCAGATCTGTTAAATATTTGTTTTGCTGAAACTCCTGTCGGCTGGTGTTTGGACAGAATAATCTCGTTGGGAACTGAAAAAGAGATTTTGCTGAGAGTCTGGGAACGTTTTGCTTGACGGGTGATTATATTTGAGGAGGAGGAAGTGGAAGGCGGTTGATTAGTTCATAACAGACCAGTGCTTCAGGGACAGACAGAAGCTGGGACAAAATGTTTAAGATCAAATAAATAACAAGGGTGATCTAAAAATTCTATATAGTTTTAATAGAATCTTATGGTATTACGAGATGTATAATATATATTTTTAAAAAATCCAATGACTCTGTGAAAGCTATTTTTATTGAGACAGTTTTAGACAGCTCAGAAAACTCCTTCTTATTCTTGGCCTACACTACCCTCTACAGGTACAGATAAGTACTACCTAAAACATGACATTAATCAAATGTGTTCCTCCTGTTTTTACATGTTACTTTTGTTAAAATCTCAGAATAAATATTGTTAAATTGTTTCTGCAAAAAAATAGCTTTTTAAATTAACTTTAAAGGCAATTTTATCAAATATTTTGAAAACGAACCCAAACAACCTACCCTTCTTTCCTGATATCCCACAGGTTTGACCTCTCGGTGATCCTGTGGTTGCATTACCGTAAAGTTAGAAAATGCCTGCTGCCTTAAAACGTTTTTTCCTGCTCGTGAACACTTCAGTCATGACTCATATAATCTCAACAACAAATTTGGAGCAACATAATTGGGAGAAATTAAAGGTTGAAGTTGAAAAAAAAAAGTGGAACCACCTTGATGTTGATGGGTTTCAAATTCAATCCAAAGCAGTCATGCGTGCTGCATAAAAAAACATAAAGAAAATTTCATGCAGGAGTTTTAAAGACTCTAATGTTATGTGTGAAAAACAGTGTTGGTGTCAGTGGAGCGGGGCTGGGCTGGATCTCAATGTACATGTCCCATAGATCTAGGTGATGCCTCCTCCTCCTGTGGTGTTCCTCAAGGATCAATCTTAGGTCCTCTCCTTTTACGGTTTATATGCTCCCCCTCGGACAAATCATGTGACGTTGAAATGACGTATATTTAACGTAATTTCTGACATCCAAATCAGGCCTCTTGAAGCTGCAGAATGAAAGATTTTGTTGCGTCTTTTTCAGACATCGTATGGAGGTCAGATTAAAGTCTAAAAAAGGTCTAATAATGACGTCTGGATGTTTGGATCCAAGAATGGTCAGATTTAGATGTCAAAATTTGTGCCTATTTTGCAAGTTGCTCTGACATCTAGATATGGTTTTGACGGACCAGCCCAACTCGGACATGATCTGCATGTCTCTCCGATGTCTGATGTTTAGAGGGATACACAATCATGGTATTGATTTTTATTGTTATGCTGATGACACCCAGCTGTATGTTCCTCTAAGGCCTGGACAGATGTTTCCAACACAATGTCCTGTCTGTCTGACATTAAAATGTGGATTTTTTTTTCTTTTAATGACTACAAATCTGAAGTTTTTATCAATACCCGCTTAAGTTCCAGTGCGAACATCGCAGATACCCTCACCTCCTCCCTCAGTGATTTATCTAGAAGTATCAGCAGGGAGGCCTGCAGCCTGGGGGTTGACCTTCAACAGTTGGCACAGGTGCCCCAGTGGTCCAGTCGTGTTTTGCTCCACTAAGGTTGGTCAACAAGATGAAGTCCTGTCTATCCTGGAAATAATCAGTTTTAAAATTGATTTTAAGATTTACCTACTCAACGGTCAAGCTCTCTCGCTTATATCTGTGACCTCCCCACTCCCTATGAGACTGACCGTGGCCTGAGATCCTCCAGCAGGGCCCTACTACTGGTACCTATCTAGACTGGTAACAAAAGGGGGCAGAGCTTTTGCTGTTTGGGCCCCCAAGCTTTGGGACCCCCTGCTGGAGGATCTCAGGAAGTCAAACTCAGTATCATCTTTAAATCTCTTCTTGAAACCCACTTTTATCGTATAGCTTTTTATTGACATCTACATTTCTTACATTGTTTTTTTTATTTCTCTATGCACTGCAAAAGACCGACATTTCATAAATTGTTTTTGTCTTTTTTTAGTTGAAAGTGTCTTTTTAAACTTAATATGAGCCACATTCACCTGACCCGTCCAGAAAAATGTCTAGTTTCGAGTTATTTAAAGACAAAAATGAGGTCTAAATTGCTTGTAACTAGTTAAAAAAAAAAATTCTGCCAATTGAACAAGAGAAAAGTTTCTGTATAAAGACATTAGTCCAGTTTTAAGCAATTTTTTTGGCAATTTTTTCTGATATCATTGGCAGATTTTTTAAAACTGGTTACAAGCAATTCAGACCTCATTTTTGTCTTTCAACAACTTGAAACAAGACGTTTTCTGCACTGATCAGTTGAATGTGGCTCATATCAAGTATAACAAGACAATTTTTACTTAAAATGAGACAATAAAACACGTCATAAGAAAGTTTTTTGCAGTGCGCCAGTATTTTACTGTTATTTTACAGCAAAGTAATTTTTGCTGTGGTGGCATTTTGTAACCATGAGTGAGGAGGGAACTAGTAAGAAAATCTGCCAATGGAGTAAGAAAAATTTGCTTGAAACTAGAATAATGCCATAATACAAGAAACTTTTCTTGGTTTATTGGTAATTTTTTTGACTTGTTACAAGCAATTCAGACCTCATTTTTGTCTTTGAATAAAATGAAACAAGACTTTTTTCCTGGACTGATCAGGTAAATGTGGCTCATATTAAGCCTAAAAGAACATTTTCTACTGAAATAAGATAAAAACCATTGATAAGATTTCAGCTTTTGTTGTATAGAGATGATTGTATTTGTTGCAGGGGTTCGGCCCTGCAGTGTGTTTTGATTACTCTGCTCCTCTCTATCAGACTGTGAGCACTCCTACTGTTTCCATAGAGACGAGCTACAACTCTAACTGTACAAGCCTGAAGCAACCAAGCCCACCCAGCCAGGTATGCAGGTGTGTGAGTGTGTATGTTTGTCTGTTACACGTGTACGCATGTGTGTGTTTGTGTGTGCAGACGTCCCTATCAGTTCGTGCTGTGTGTGGTCTGGCACTGAACCAGTTATCAGAGGTGAGTGAACAGAGTCTTTCTGCACTTTCTGTTATCTAAATGTTTCACTCTCTCCTTCCCTCGCTGTCTGTCCTGTTCTGTTTTTCTCTCTGTCTCTCCTCCGTCGCTCCCTCGTTCAGTCCAACCTCAGCGTTCATTCTCAGACGCTGAGTCAGCGCCTGTCAGGGAGTCTGGCTGGCCTCCTATCCATCCATCAATCAAACATTCTGCTCATCTTTCTTTTCATTACTCCCTCAGTTTGTCTTTGATCTGCCCTGAGTCTCAGCTTCACTCAGAGCTCTGTGCTAATTTAACTACTCGCTTTTATTTTCAGGGTTTGTTTTGAAAAGTGAAAAGAGGAAATCAGAAAAAAAGAAATCATATTCAAAAGATTATAAGTGACTGGGTACATTTCTCCAAGTTTAATGTGGTTTTAAGGTAATGATTTTATTTTTGATGCTGAAATAAAAACATAAATTGGAGAAATTTTTGTGGCATATCTGAAAATCATGTGATGGTGTGACTGGACGTTTGGAGCGTCGGCACGTTTGAGGGGTCAGACACCTCTATGCTCTGAAAAACAGGGTTATACTGCCAGGCTCAATGCATTTTTTGTATTCATTGGTAAGAAAAGAGGAAAAATGACAGACTGCTAAACCTAAAGATGCTAATTGCTAACATGACATGCTAACAGAGAATGCAAAAAAGGGAAAGGTAGAAATATTTACCTTGAAATGACTCAGCTGTGTGTCTTCAGGCGTCACATCATCTCCTCAAACTGACTCACCGTGCGTCAGTCACACAAACTCTCAGTGTCAGAAACATATGAAAAGTTTATCAACAGTGAACATTTGCAGAAATTACATTGTTCAGACTCAGAAACTAGCATTACATAAGAGAAAAGAGAATATTATAGAGTTGAGTCAGAGTGCAGATGAGTTTTTTATGGTGAGTCATAATCTGAAAGGATCATCGGCTGCTTTAGAGAGCTTCCCATCCCGACTCACTCAGACTTACTCAGAATGAGAACCAGAGCTTGTATGGCCCTGTCAGTTTCTTGCAGAGAGCTTTATTAAAGTCTGCACATAGGTGGATTATGACACAATGGGCCCCTTGAGATGTAAAAGGAGCATAACACACAAATTAATAGAGACACTTGAGGACGGCTGAAGATGTTAAAGGAGAATCTTTCCTGTCTTCAGTTACATATTGTTTGATAAAGGCTTTCTGGGGACTTATCTGTTCTTACATGTTGCATTTTATTTAAAAACAATTTCCATCAGTGTTTTATATCACCAAATTTATGATCCAATGCAGATGTTTTTATGTCTTCAATTCATGTTTTGTCTATTCTTTCAGCAGAGGCATCCTGTCTGATAACTTTTCTAAATTGGTCAGTATTGAGCTTTTCTTAAATGAAAACTGCAAGTGAAAAGATTTTTGTTTTTGGTATTACTACTACACAGCAAAAAACAGAAATATTATCAAGCGTTTTTGTCATATTTTAGGTAGGAAGTGTCTTTAAAGACTCAATATGAAGACAAAAATAATGTCTGAATTAGTTGTAACAAAGCAAGGGTGTTTTTTTGCAGTGTAACCTTTTTTTTTTTTTTTTTTTTTTTTTAATCCAAATGAATAAATAAATAAATAAAGGCAAAGCAAACATAAATGAATAAATAAAGGAATACTAAAAAAAAATTAAAAAACAAACAAATGAATAAATTAATTAATAAATATAAGATTACATAAATGAATAAATGAAGATCTAAATAATAAATAAAATACAAAAATAAATAAAATAAATAAATAAATAAATGAGCACATAAATGAATAAATGATGTAATAGATACTTAATAAATAGATTGATGAAAAATACTTGAGTACATAAATAAATAAATGAAGGAATAGATAATACATTTATAAATAAATGAGTTCATAAATGAATAAAAGGAGGCATAATAAATAAGAAATAAATTAATTAATTAGTACATAAATGAATAAATGAAGGGATAAAAAATAAATAAATGAATATATAAATCAATGAGTACAAAAATGAATAAATAAAGGAATACAAAATAAATAAATTGATATATTAATGAGTACATAAATGAATAAATAATAAATAAATAAATATATAAATAAATAGATAAATAAATAAAAAAAAAAATAAATGAGAACATAAATGAATTAAAAAAAGTGTTTCTTGAATTTTTAAAAATAACCAGGAATTTAAAATGTTTTGAGTTTTATCATGAAGTATGTTATCCTTAGCTGTTTTGATGAAGTTTGTTGTGTAATGCTAATAAACACTGCAACATCTTACTGCCTGTAAGTAAAGATTGTTTTTGTGTCATTGTTAGTAAATATTGTCTTATCAGGCTGTATAACGAGCCAAATTTAACTAATTATTCCAGAAAAATGTCTTGGTCTAAGTTGTTCAAAGACTAAAATGAGGTCTGAAATGTTTGTAACAAGCACAAAAATCTGCAAATGGAAGAAGGAAAATGTGCCAGAAAATGTTCTTGAAACTAGAAAAATGTCTTAATACAAGTAACTTTTCTCTTTTTCCATCTACAGATTTTTTAAAACTTGTTACAAGCAATCCAGACCTCATTTTTGTTTATAAAAACTAAAAACAAAACATTTTTCTGGACAGGTCACGTGACTGTGGCTCATATCAAGTCCAAAAAGACATTTTCTACTGAAATTGAGACAAAAACACTTGATAAGATTTCAGTTTTTTGCAGTGTACTCAGCAATGCCGAGTTGCTTTGAAATGTAACAGAACAACAAATGTTGAAAAACTTGGACTCTACTTAAAGCCGTGGCCTCTCCACCTCTGTCTTTACCTCTCTGAGCCTGTCTCTGTGTCTCTGTGTCTCTTTTCGAGCGGTGGTCTTCTGCTCCGTGCTGGCGTTGCTCCAGAAATGGAGGATTACTGTTAAACGGGTCTAATCTCTGCTGTTTCCTCCAGCAGTCCTGGCCCTTCTGATGGGAGCCGGTGGTTAGAAAGGGCTCCACGAGACGAGATGCTCTTTAACTGTAATCTCTCTAATCTCTTTTCTTACTGCAGGCTGGGGTCCCACAGACCTGTCGTCCTTACGCTCATAATTCTCCTCAGGACATTTGTAACATATGACAGCCTATATTTTGGGTTTGGGGGATTCTGGCTCATGCAAACAGACTTTTCCCTTCATCTCGAACGAATGTGCTACACTGAATGTCGACAGGTGATGAAACTCTTACAGTATTTTTGGATAATTTTGAAAGTGAATATCCTGAATCTAGAGTTATGCAATATTTGTGAATTTGTGTGACTGTGTTCTTGCATATTGCTGTAATTACACGCCTGCACCACGTCAGCTCTGCCAGATTTCATAGTAAATTATTGACTGTACAAGTCTGAATCAGTCTGTGTGTGAAAGGCATTACCGTGTATTCTCAGGAGGAGTAAAAAGTGCAACAGCATCTACCTACTATTTCAATATTTTCCCAGTGATTGTGTGAGAGTCTGCACGGCCCGGTTTTGTGCGTCAAAGCCTCCTTGTTTCCCAGGAGAACGCTGAATCCACTAAATCTGACATTTCTCTTCCTGGTGGTGGTCCCAGCAGGATCGGCGGGAGATTCCACCTTTCCCACATGGCTCCTTGATCCACCTGACTCCTCCTGGCCTCGCCCATAAGCCTGCCTTTTGTCCCCATCTGCGCACAGCGCTCAGTTTGTTTGTACACCCAGAGAGCAGGCTGAGAACGGCTGACAGTCCCACAAACCTGGAGACTGGCTGCACACGTTCCCACAGAGGACGTGCTCAGAACAGGCAGAATAAGAGGAGATGTTCATGTAATTAAAGCAGAGGACTCAGAATTAACCCCTGAATAAACGACAGAATTTAACAGATAATCTCTGGAAGAAGTTAAGGAAACATATCTCAAGGTCTAAAACTGGAAACTTGCTTCAGAAAGAGGAAGAAAGTTGTGGAAAGGCAGATTATATTTGGGACTGCAGGCCTGCAATGGATCTTATTCACCATAATATGAGCCTTAGAATGAAAAAAAGTGATATTTTAATGATCAAAATAGAAGTCGTTTAGTCTCTATTCATCGCAAAGTAAAATCTTTAAATGAAACGTCAAAGCTCACAGTCAAAAACACACAGACTTGAATTATATTTTTACTATTCATGACATCAAACTGGATATTGTTTGGCTTGTTTATCCATAAAAGAGGCAACAGGCCTCTATTATCCTGTGTATTCCCAGAAGAGTCAACTTTCAACCAATTTGGCCATAATTTTTTCTCCCCTTGTCTTGTGATTATATTTCTAACTTTGCCAGGTTTGTTCACAACAATTCTTTCATACTCTTCTTGGGACAAATCAAAGTAGTATTATCAGTAAATAAATTAAGTTTAAACTTTAAAAAAAAACTCCTCTAAAAGCATTTTAAAAATAAGTTGAATAACGTGGGTCCCAGAACTGATCCTTGTGGCACACCACGGTTTTTAAAACTTCTTAAAACTGATTCGCTGTTTTTACATTCATGATGCAACAAAAGCTTTCTTCCTTAATTTAACAGATCTAATCAATAGACACAGAAAAGTGTGGCAAAATGAATATCTGACGGTTCAAACCAGGAATGAACGCACTTTTATCTAATAATATTTAATATCACTCATTACCATACAAACATACTAAATATGTTTGCATCAAATTGCTTTCGACTTGTTATGATCATGAACACAGAGTAAGAAAAATTAAAATATAAGGGACGAAAACAAAACAAAAATCCAATTAGAGATTAAGTAGAGGCTGTTTGTCTATGTTGGTGGCAGGTTTTGGTGAATTACCGACATCTACTGGAATAAGATGGCATTACAACTACAATACAACAACACTAACGTTAGACAGTCTATGAGATAGAAGTGAAGTGATGCCAAAGAAACACGAGTAAATCTGGTCACTTTTAGTTGTAAAAAAGGTGTTTACTTCTGCAAAGTCATTAAAGCCCATTTAGACACTATTTCACTTTTTTTAAACCATACTTGGATTATATAGAAGTGTTTTTCCATCAGCTGCAAAATTAAAGATCCCTTCCAGATTTCTTTTCAGTAAACAACATAACTTTTGGTGTAAGATTAAAAATCAAATATCATGAGTCTGCTGTGAAATTATGAAAAAAAAAAAAAAAAACTAAAATGCCAAGATCCACCCAAAGTTTGTTTTGTACATTTATAATAAAGGCAAAATAAAATCCATCACCTGTAGCTCCATTTTCCGAAACTGAAAACCGGAAGAGTACACTACAAAACAGACCCAATATTCTCATGCAGTCTGTAGTAGGCGGTTTGGAAAACAGCCACAGACTTGTTGATGCTTGATGGATTTTATCCAACATCCCAAAATCTGTTTGGTCTTGTGTTAAAACTTTTTAGTGACTTAAACACTCATGCAGTGTTCCAGTAAATTTTGACAGATCTTAAAGTTTTATTTAATGTTAAATTTGTTGTTCTTGCTTGTTGTTCTTTAATGAATTGAGACGTTGATCTTAGAATATCATGAAATTATCGAGCGTAATTTTGGAAGAACTTCCATAGTGCACAAATGAAAGGACTGTATAAAAATAGAAAATAATAATAATAATAATAATAATAATAATAATAATAATAATAATAATAATAATAATAATTATTATTATTATTATTATTATAAAATAAAATAAATAGATAATAAATAGAAAATGGTTTCAAAACTGTAGGCCGCAGTAACTTTGACTCAATTTAGTCCATAACAAACAGTACACTGTATTTTATCTGATTATTTCTTATCATCAAAATAATCCAGAAATTGTTTTTTAGATGTCAAATTTACGGTGGCCCTGAGAGCTCACAGTGCTGCAACGTAAGAAAACACATGCAAAAAAGACCAAACACAAGCAAATTGAGAAAACATCTTCATGAATTTGACAACACGTGTGCAGCGTTTAGGAAAAAACCCGCTACAAATACACCCCAACACAATGGAAGTGTTTCCAGAGGACGCTTAAATTGATGCACATGTCCCGACATGCTTGTTGTTGACGCAGATTTTCAGTCAAAGCGATTGGCCAATCTCTGAATCATGTGATCACAATGTTAAATAAATCAGAAACACTCACTTTTACCCCATTTTCCTACACAACTGACGGAAGGAAAACCATAATCGAGCTGGGACTTAAGATTTTTTCTCAATTTGTTTGAGTTTTGTCTTTTCGCATGTTTTCTGAAGTTGCAGCGCTGTGAGCTCTCAGGGCCACCGTACAAATTAATGGTAATATTAGAATTAAAATGTTTTTTTCTATGATGAGTTTTAATGAAACAGTCATTTTTGACCAGGAACCAAAAAATGTTTAACATGAAATTCACACAAGAGTTAATCTGAATAGACACATTCAAAGTAAAATAGTTACCTTGATAAGAAAACAGCTTCTCCCTGGACATATGAAATAAAATCAACACAGCATCTGTTTTTACTGAAAGTGGAAGAACTTATCCTGTTGTATTGCAGCGGGTAGTTTAACCTGGGTCTAAATCTCAAATGAAGCTGAAAAAAGACGAAAAAGAGGAGCACCATGGAGCAGAGAAGAAAAAAGAAAAGAGGAGAAACAAAGACAACCTGAGCCTGCAGACAGAGAGAAGCAGAGAGAACGATCTGTGACCGCGAGCCTCGTCTCAACACGTCGTGAAAGTGAGGTTTTCAGACGCTGTAATTTACGCAGATACAGATTCAGATCACTTTGGCAGAATATCGGACCACCTGCGCTTCGGCTCATGTGAGCCACCTCCAAACTCCTGAGAGTGAAGAGAGAAACTGTTGCTTTACTCAAACGTGAGATCAGAAAACTGCTCACAGTGCTGCTCTGACAGTCTGACACCGCCTGTCTGTTTGGCTCTGTGTGTGTGTGAGCGTGTGTGTGTGTCAGCCTGGAGGTATTCACAGGCCTGAAGAAGCTGTCAGTGCTTGAGAAGATGAATTGATTTGAGGACGTCACTGCTTTGATTGCAGCTGCATGCAGAGATGATATCCCCCTCTCTGACTTTCTCTGACTGTTTTTTCAGCCTCTATCTGATATTTTTGGTTCCTGAGTGTTAGGAACAGATTATAAACACAGCTAAGATCACTCAGGTGGATTTTTAAGTGTATGGTTTGAGGGGATTTTTGCTGAGAGGTCAAGACCTACAAAGGTTTGAACACATTTTCTACTTTCTTCCACTTCCAGGGTCAAGTCGCGGAGCAGGCAGCCCCAGCACTGCCTTCCAGCTCCTCCTGGGGGATCCCGAGGCGTTTCCAGCCCAGGTGGGATATATAATCCCTCCAGGGAGCTCTAAGCCTACCTGAGGGCCTCCTTCGAGTTGGAAAAGCCCAGAATGCTTGAAAAGGGAGCCATCTTTATCAAAGGGCCAAACCACATCAACCGAGGTTCTGGGTGTGCTGATACCTGCTGCTGGAGAGTGTCTGATAATGAGGAGACAGTTTGACAACATCGAGAGATAGACTAGTTCACACACAAACAACCACAGGACACCATGTTTAAAATCAAAACACATTGAAACATATTGTGAATCATCTGATTTTTTCACGTTAAGAAAGAAAACATAAAGATTTCCTCCAGTGTTGATCAAAGAAAATTCTAATCAATTCCTGTTCAATGTAAAAGCAAAACAAGCTGTACTGCTACACACGCAGCAGCTCTCTCTTCTTTGTCCATTTCTTGTAATTTTTTCGTCTCTTTTTTGTAATCATTGTATTTGGAGTGGATCATTACTTTGTATGGCTCATTTGTTGGTCGTGGACACCAAACTTTTTGTGTCTTCAGTGATATTTTTACTATTTTTGCTCCTGTGTTTGTCTGGAGATCCTACATGTAACCATGGCTGCATTGTTTACATGTGAAATCAGCTGTTAGCAGCCTGTAGCATGTCAATGCTAACTGGTGCAAGGCCTGATGTTTACCACAAAGTGAGGAGAAGGAGGTGAGGACGACGTGCTGGTTCTCAGGTGTGAGCTAAGAAGTGGCGACATCAACCTGTCCTTCCATCCATCGTTATTGGGAACGTAAGATCTATCTCCAATAAGATGGACAAGCTAGCTGTGCTAACCCAGCAACAGAGGGAATACCAGAAGGCAGAGTAGCATCATGGCTAACAGAGCTAACATCAGACACCAACGCCACATTGGAAGAGCTTCACCTGCTGTGAGCAGACAGGATCCAGGAGACAGAGACTGAACAGACTGCTGAAGAAGCTCAGTCCTGGACCCTGTGGAGGTGGAGGCTGGCTGACTGGACAATGATGGACAAGCTGTCAGCATCTATTTTCTTATGGACCTTTTTGCACTTTCTATACACTTTCTTACTTTTGTTTTTCTTGTTTGCTGCTGTGACTTCAATTTTTATTGTACTTGTTACAATAACCATAAAGTTCTATTCTATTCTATTCTATTCTATTCTTTTCTATTCTATTCTATTCTATTCTATTCTACATGCAACATTTCATATCCCAACCCAATGCATTTTTAATGCGTTGCATCACAAGATATCTTCTTGTAAAGCATTGATCCATATCTTTTCATGACCTATTGCATTGTGATGCATCTAATTGTATCAAATCAATTTGCATCACATGGTATTATAAACAAATTGCAACACATCTTATAGCATCTAATAATATTGCATAGCATCACAGCGTACCATGTCATAACAAATTGCAGCGCATCGTTTCGCATCGTGTTGTAGCAAATCATGACGCTTCATATTGCATTGTATCACATTGACATTGTAACACATTGTTTCCTGTCATATCCCATTGTATCACATTATATAATACTACATGTTATACTGTATGTACCAAATCAAATCACATCATATTACATAATTTTGTGCTGTAAAAACATCACTGTGTACTATGTCATTATGCATTGCATCCTCACAAACTGCAATGCAGTGAATCTCATTGGGATAGTTTCGTACTTCATTTCATTGCATCATATTTTATAGTGTATTGTATCATCATGATCAAGTTGCATCACATGTCTCTGTAGATGGATCTGTATGTTTATTTAGTTATGAGCAAAGCTAACATGCTTTCTTTCAGCTCACCTGATGCTCCTCTGGTAACATCAGAATGTATAACCTGAAGCATTTGTCAGCTGTCAGTGTTACAGTCTGTCTTGTTTACTGTAAATTACAGTCGAAAGCTTTGACGGTGTAATGACATGACATGAATAAAGATGTGCTCCAATAAAGCAAAGGCCTTTGTATAATTTATTGGATTGTCCTCACGTTGCCAAACATTTAGTTTGAGCAACCAGAAAACTCAATAACTCATCTTTGACTTCTGTGCTGGTGTAACTCAGTCTAAAAGTTACAAATTATAAAACTTTTTATTTATTTATTTATCCATCCATTCATCCATTTTTTTAACCGTTTATTCTGTTCAGGGTCGCAGGTGGCTGGAGCCTAACTGTCATTGGGCGAGAGGCAGGGTACAACCTAGACTGGATGCCAGCCAATCACAGAGTTTGTTTATCTATCTATCTATCTATCTATCTATCTATCTATCTATCTATCTATCTATCTATCTATCTATCTATCTATCTATCTATCTATCTATCTATCTATCTATCTATCTATCTATTTTCATTTTTGCATATGCTTTAGACTTTATAATCATATATTTTTTTGAAATAATCTTATATATCCTTTTATTGTCATTTCTATATCAATTGCATTTATTTATTTAAAACAATAATAATAATAATAATAATAATAATAATAATAATAATAATAATAATAATAATAATAATAATGATAATAAAAACACTTATTATTATTATATAAATGGTGAAAATTATTTGTTTTTTTTTCTCCATTTTATTTTATTAGCTTATCAACATTTAATTAATTAATTTATTTGTGCACATGCATCGGACTTGAATTATTTTTTCTAAAATAAAAAAAAATCTTATAAGTCAACTGATTTTCATTTCTGTATCAATCTTAAAATAATAAAAATAAAAATTAATATTATCATTCTTATTATTGATACACATTTTTTCGCCATTTAATTTTGTTAGCTTATCTGTCTTTTTTTGCATATTCATTAGACTTTATCTATTTTTTCTAAAAAGCATATAATCTTATATATCTAATCTATAGATACATCTAAAAACAATGATAATATTAATAATTTGTTTGTTTCTTCTTCCTTTTTGTTAGCTTATTAATTAATTAATTTATTAATTCATTCATTTATTTTCATTTTATTTTACTCATGTTTACCTTCAGTGCCACAAATTAAATAAAGAGTGTGGGGAAAACACAATCCTAAAACTTCCTGATGCAAACACTGACCGTCTTTCTGCCAGGTGTGTACGACTCCCCTGCCCTTGTGCCGTTTGACGTGGATGTTGTGTCTTTGATGTGCAGGCTGTGACAGGCCGCCTGCTTTGAAGCTGCTGTGACTAAGTGTTGGATGCAGACGTTTGACAATCAGAGGGGGCGATGGAGAGAGCTCAGGGTCAGGCACAGGCGCTGACCCCTCCAACCGCTTTCACACAAGACTGAGAGTCACTCAGCAGGCACCGACACCGTCTATCTTTGGTGCTGATCTTTGATCCTGGCATCAGGAGAAATTAACACAGCCCCAGAAGACTGACAAGAAATATTTAAGGATTAGCGGCAGGAAATTAAAGCATTCATGGGAAAATTGTTAGAAAAATAAACTTTATAGAAACTTCCCTCAATCGACAGCCAAACTGACAACAGTCACAATGTTGACGTACGGTGTCAGAATCGTTTTGTAGCATATTTGGAATGTGATAAAGGGGGAAAACACACGCCAAGAACAACTTACAAATACAATCTGACCCTCTGGCATTCACACCCATTCACAAACACGCCAACACCTCTGATCTCAGGAAGAAGACAGGCATCTCAGAGTGGATGTCATCCGCTGTGCCCATTCACAAAAGCTGCAACGAAAACAATAACTCCAAATCTGAAGGATTCCTGCTGTCAGTCAGAAGAAAAGCAATCTCTTTTATTTTAAGGAGTGTAAACACGCGGGGATTCAGGGACTAATTTGTTGAACATAGTTACAGTTGTCAGGGTAAAATCTGCCTCATTTGAAGCTCCTCTCCCTGCAGTGTTGACGTTGGATGTGGTTTATTGGATGCCTCCGGCGTATTATGGCTAGACGGTGCAGATTGTCAATAACTGTCACCCGCAGAGGGGAAGAAGAAACAGCGCCCATCTGCCTTTGCCTGCCGTGTAATTAGCACTAAAACAAAATGTTTTGTGTTGAAATGCAGAGACCCAGCACCCCTGCCAAGCTCGCATAGCATCGCATGCCCAAAGAAAACATCAATGGGTGGCATGATGGGACATAATCACCCTTTTCCAACTCATGAGGTATGCAAATGACTCAGGTCTGCGACACAAAAGCACTATTACCGGCTAATTAAAAACATTTAAACGAAGCCATCCATTCTGCGATGTGGTCTCCTGGTGTGTGTGTGTGTGTGTGTGTGTGTGTGGAGAGGGAGAGGATTCACCTAACATCCACCTGTTCCCCTGCGGGGCTCAACGCTAAACAAGACCTCCTGTGAAAGGAGGGGAAGCATGCAATCCAAACTGGTAACAGATATATGCGAATATGAAAAGCACTTAATATGATCCTCCCCGACCTGACGAAGACAATCACACCATTGTGTTTAATGCCCGCCTGTGTTTTCCTCAGTAGTTCTTACTAATGGCAGTGATTAATACAGCTCTCTAAGTGGCTTCCCTCTGGATTCCTCTCAAACAATAACATCTCTTTTGGATCACCCTCACAGTTGGATTACATTCATCTCTGCACACACACGCTGCCAAAACCAGCAGCTATTTACATACAGTGTATGCGCTGCTTTGATGTTCAGCTGAAGGGTATGGCAGACAAAGACGATGATCAAGCTACGTTAGCTCATTTCTGAAAAACTGAAGAGTCTGAATCGACTTCCCAAAAGGATTTATGCACCATTGAGGAGGTTTTACTTTGACTTACTGATATTTAACCGACTTTTTAAAGAGCAGTTTGGTCCATATTGGCATGATAGCATCACACAGTTGCTGCAGATTTGTCGGCTGAACATCCATGATGAGAATCTCCCGTTCCACCACATCCCAAAGGTGCTCTATTGGATTGAGATCTGGGGACTGTGGAGGACATTTGAGTACAGGGAACTCATTGTCATGTTGAAGAAAGCAGTCTGAGATGATTCCAGATTTATGACATGGAGCGTTATCCTGCTGGAAGTAGCCATCAGAAGATGGGTACACTGTGCTCATAAAGGGATGGACATAGTCAGCAACAATACTCAGGAAGGCTGTGGACTTTTTTTTTTTTCCTTTCTTTTTTTGTTTTTTGTTTTTTTCTCTTTTTTCTTTTTTGTTTTTCTCTCTTTTGTTTTTTGTTTTTTCTCTTTTTTCATTTTTTTCTTTTTTCTCTTTTTTTTCTTTTTTCACTTTTTTTTCATTTTTCTCTTTTTTTCTTTTTTCATTTTTTTTTCTTTTTTCTCTTTTTTCTTTTTCCTCTTTTTTCTTTTTCCTCTTTTTTTCATTTTTTTTTCTTTTTTCTCTTTTTTCTTTTTCCTCTTTTTTCTTTTTCCTCTTTTTTTCATTTTTTTTTCTTTTTTCTCTTTTTTTTCTTTTTTCATTTTTTTTTTCTTTTTTCTCTTTTTTCTTTTTCCTCTTTTTTTTCTTTCTTTTTTCTTATTTTCTTTTTTTCATCCCCCCCCCCCCCCCCCCCCCCCCCCCCTTATTTTCCTTTTTTTTCTTTCTTTTTTTTCTTATTTTCCTTTTTTTTCCCTGTGGACTTTGAACCATGTTCAGTTGGTACTAAGGGGCCCAAAGTGAGCCAAGAAAATATCCCCCACACCATTACACCAGCAGCAGCAGCCTGAACCATTGATACAAGGCAGGATGGATCCATGCTTTCATGTTGTTGAGGCCAAATTCTGACCCTACCATCTGAATGTGGAGCAGAAATCCAGACTCATCAGACCAGGCAACGTTTTTCCAATCTTCTATTGTCCAGTTTTGGTGTTGCTGTGTGAATTGTAGCCTCAGTTTCCTGTTCTTAGCTGACAGGAGGGTCACCCGGTGTGGTCTTCTGCTGCTGTAGCCCATCTGCCTCAAGGTTGGACGTGTTGTGTGTTCAGAGATGCTCTTCTGCAGACCTCGGTTGTAACCAGTGGTTATTTGAGTTACTGTTGCCTTTCTATCAGCTCCAACCAGTCTGTCCCATACATGCCAACCCTCCCGATTTTCCCGGGAGACTCACGAATTTCAGTGCCCCTCTCGACAATCTCCCGGGCCCACAATTCTCACGAATTTCTCCAGATTTCCACCCAGACAACAATATTGCTACACCATCCTTTTCTTCTGACTTGGCACTGTTTCTGGCTGGACATTAATAACTGTTACACCTCGGCTCGAAGTCAAGCGCAGCAAACAGAACAGAAGAAGATGAAGAAGCAGAAGAAGAAAAGAGAAAGTACTCGTGTAAATTCCAGGATGAGTGGAAAAGAGAATTCCTGTTTATCCGGGACAGCGCGAAGGGGACGTGCACATTTTGTAGATCTCACTTTTCGATTAAACATGGTGACCGAACGGATATCACAACACATCAATATGACCTATCAATATACACATTATCAATATAGTGTGTTGCGACTCCAAAATGGAAACATTGGCGTGCATTTTAGCATGTCTTCTAGCCTCCCAAGTGGGTACATTGGCGCACATTCTGGCCTCCAAGAGTGCACCTAAAGGTGTTTTTCTACAGATGGGCCTATTCTAAAACGTTGAAGTCTGGAAGCATTTAGTTCCTGGAACCATTCTTCTAGGAACTAAATGGTTCCTGTGGCCCTATGTTTTCTCCACATTGAGGCTGATGGAAAAGGTAAAACGAGCTTTGTTTCTAAGTAAAAGTCAGGATTGAAACAGTTCATATTAAAAGGCACAGAAATGACAAAAATAAGTCTTTTTCAAGTCCCTTAATTGGACGATAACGCCATAAATCTGAGTGTCTTTTCGTTCAGTGTGCAGTGAACCATCCCATCTCCCAAACCTCAGCACTTTCTTATTTGTTTGGTTGCTCATAATTAGCACACAAACCTGTTCTCCTCTGTGGTTTGCTTTGAAACAATTTGTCAAAAAGCATCTTGTGGCCTCGTAATAACCATCACCCAGCCTCTGATTTGTTTTACTTGGTCGGGATTTTGCTGATTTGTCTCTGTAAAGGGCTTAATTTACTTGTGGTGTAGTTGCCGAACAATCCTCCCACTGTTCCTCTTCCTGAGTTACGGCTTATTAGGCTGTAATCATGATGATTCAAACGCACCCAGCTCCAGTCTTTGGGATCTCCTTGGTTTATGTGATTAGAGTATATAATGTTTCTTTGTACGGGGGATACAGAGAAGAGGTTTCATGAGTCTGCAGAGAAGAATCTTCAATCAAGCGTCACACATTACATCATTAGCCCACTTCAATGAGAATAAGTCCTCATACCTGAACCCATAACATGAATCGGCACTACACTGCAAAAAACTGAAATCTTTACAAGTGTTTTTGTTGTATTTTCAGTAGAAAATGTGTTTTTAGAATCAATCTGAGCCACATTCACCTGACCCATCTAGAAAAATGTCTTATAACAAGTAAAAAAAATCTTCATATGGAACAAGAAAAAAGTTACTTGTATGAAGATTTTGGGCAAATTTTTCTTGTTTCACTGACTTTTTTTTTTTTTTTTTGCGTGTACCAAGCAATTCAGACCTCATTTTTGTCTTTTAACAGCGTGAAACATGACATTTTTCTAGACTGTTCAGTTGAATGTGGCTCATATTGAGTATAATATGACAGTTTTGACTTGAAATAAGACAAAAAACACTTGATAAGCTTTTTACAGTGTGTAATGTCAAACGTTTCTACACTGCAAGAAAAAAAAAAACTGAAATCTTAACAATTGTTTTTGTCTTATTTTCATCAAAAAATGTCTTTTTAGACTTAATATTAGCCACATTGACCTGACTACTCCAGAAAATTTGGTCAGTTGTAAAATGGGTCTATTGGTCGTGGCACCCTGTTGACCACCACCTGTTATTTTTTCATCTCTTTTTTGTTATTTTGGCATGTGGAGTGGGTCATTACTTTGTATGGTTCATTTGTTGGTCATGGACACCAAACTGGTTTTGTCTTCAGTGATATTTTTACTATTTTTGCTCCTGTGTTTGTCAGGAGATCCTACATGTAACCATGGCTGCATTGTTTACATGTAAAATCAGCTGTTAGCAGCCTGTAGCATGTCAATGCTAACTGGTGCTAGGCCAGATGTTTCCCCACAATGTGAGGAGAAGGAGGTGAGGATGACATGGACCTGTCCGTCCATCCATCGTTATTGGGAACGTAAGATCTATCTCTAATAAGATGGACAAGCTAACCGTGCTAACCAAGCAACATAGGGAATACCAGACGGCAGAGTCGCATCATGCTATTCACAAACATAGCTAACAGAGCTAACATCACCAACGCCATATTGGAAAAGCTTCACCTACTGTGAGCAGACGGGATCCAGGAGACAGAGACTGAACAGACTGCTGAAGAAGCTCAGTCCTGGACCCTGTGGAGGTGGAGGCTGACTGAACTGGACAATGATAGACATTTTTGCACTTTCTGTACACTTTCTTACTTTTGTTTTCTTGATTGCTGCTGTGACTCGTCCTGAATTTCCCCTCAGGGATAAATAAAGTATTTTCTATTCTTTTCTAAAAAATGTCTTATTTCAAGTTATTTAAAGACAAAAATAGGGTCTGAATTGCCTATAATAAATCAAAATGGAGTACGAGGAGTTTCTTGTGCTAAGACAGTATGCTAATTTCAAGACACTTAACGAGCACATTTTTGTAATCCCATTGGCAGATTTTTTTTCTTGTAACAAGGAATTCAGACCTCATTTTTTGCCTCAGTATCTTGTATTAAGACATTATTGTGAGTTGAATGTGGCTAATATTAAGTCTAAAAGGACGATATTTACTCAAAATAAGATGAAAACACTTGATAAGATTTTTGTTTTTTGCAGTGTAGTTTTCCACAAACAGCCTCTCTCTTAAACTTGCTCCTATTTTTAAGTACCTAAACCAGTCTCTCTGCTTCAATCCCGTCTACCTCCTCCCCCGTCTTCCTACCTGTCTGTCTGATCTCCTCACACCTTGAAGAGCCTGTTTGCCACAGCTCCGTTTGAGCTTGTCAACAAGCGCAGGAAACTCCTCCCTTCGTCTTCTTTACCCTACTTTTTCTCTCCTACCATCTCCCCTTGTGACACCCCTCTACCTCCCAAAAAAACCCAACCCTGGTTTGATTTATGGGCCTGTCGAGCTACCTGGCCCAGAACGGCAGGTTATTTCCATTACTGCTGGGATTCTGTGTAATGAGGGGATTGGATGTAAGGGCACAACACGGGGCCAGCTGCCTTGTGCCAGCTGAGCCACAACAACAGACCTCCAGAGAGGGAAAATATTCATAAACCTGTGTTCTCGGGGTTTATCTTGTGGTAACACTTGTTTTCAGCTACGTTTTACTCATCCAGCCCTGAGTGATGGGGTGTTTTGTAATCTGGATGTATAATTTATGTTTGAGTCACAAAATGGAAATCCACCACACACAGACACTTACGTAGACAAGCAGCTGAAGAGCTTGTTCACATTCGCCCGTGAGCTCTGGTTTCTTCAACACGGCCCCTGTTTAGAGCTCGATCTTAATGTGTGAGTGACACCAGAGAAGTGACACCTTCAAGGCTTTTCCTACGCTGCAGCACCTCGTCTGTCAGCGAAGCAGCCTCTGGCCTCTTTGATTCTCAGCTGCACCTTGTTTTTTCGCCTCTTACTTCGGAGTTGCATCACTTCCCTTCTGAGGAAGACTCAGACAAAAAATGTCACTCATGAGCGCTGAAGGTGCTGCGTTGACAAAGGGGAGTTCACAGGTAGTTTGAGAGATCAGCACCTCCTGATCTAAGGTTACAGAGTCTGAAGTTAAAGGTTTCTTACGGGAATGTCCTCCTCATGCTGAGGGACAAGAAATTATCTCACAGATAGTTCTGATAAAAACAAAGAGTTTACTCTGTCTGTGTTGATGTTTGACTTGATGCTCTAAGTCTTCAAAGCTAACATATTTACACTGCAAAACTGAAATCTTATCAAGTGTTTTTGTCTTTTAGAAACAATTTGAAATATCAAATTGAAAACAAAGCTCATCTTATTCTTCAATACATGGAAAAATACCTTTTCCATCAACTGTAATGTGGAAAAACAGTCAACAAAAGGCCACAGGAACCATTTAGTTAAAGAGTGGTTCCAGGAACTAAATAGTTCCTTAGGACCTCATCTTTTTAAAATGGGCAGTGGTTCAAGACAGATATTTAGAGAGTTTTTAGACACAAAATGGTTTATATCTTTAGTTGGGACGGAATAAAAAATTTTTTTACGACATGCACTGCAAAAAACTGAAATCTTATCAGGTGTTTTCAGACTGGTTTTCAGTAGAAAATGTCTTTTTTGACCTAATATGAGCCACATTCACCTAAATAGTCCAGAAAAATGTCTAATTTTGAGTTGTTTAAAGACAAAAATGAGGTCTTAAAAAAAAACTGCAGATGGGACAAGAGAAAAGTTACTTATATTCAGACATTTTTCTACTTATAAGCAAATTTTTGAGCTAATTTCTCTTGTTCCATTGACAGATAATTTTTTTTACGTGTCACAAGGAAATAAGACCTCATTTTTGTCTTTAAACAGCTTGAAACAAGACATTTTTTCTGGACTGGTCCGGTGAATATGGCTCATAATGGGTATTATAAGACAATTTGTACTTGCAATAATACAAAAACACTTGGTAAGATTTCATTTTTTTGCAGTGTAATGTGGAAGCACAGTCAACAAATGGCCACAGGAACTGATTGGTTCCTGAAAGAATGGTTCCAGGTACTTATTTGTTACTTAAGACCTAATTATTTAAAAAAAAGGAATGTATTAATAAAGATGTTTGGTGTCTCTTAACACAGAATAGTTTATATATTTTTTTGGGACGGATTAAAAACATATTTTTTCAAATTGCAGCAGAAAAAAATATGTCAATTTTTTTAAAATTGGTTTTCAGTTGAAAATGTTTTTTTTAGACTTAATGTGAGCCACTTTCACCTGACCAGTACAGAAAAATGTATTTTTTTGAAAGTTTTAAAAGACTTAAAGAAGGTCCAAATCGTTTTTCACAAGTGAAAAAGAATCTGCAAATCCAACAAGAAAAAAGTTACTTTTTCCAGTTTAAGGCAAAAAATTTTTTAAGCTAATTTCTCTCATTTCACTGGCAGATTTTAATTTTCCACACGTTGCAAGCTGATCATTTGAATATGATAACTGCCAATGTAATAAGGAAATAAGACTTTTTTTTTTTAAACTTAAAATTAGACAAAAATTGATAAGAGTTAAGTTTTTTGCAGTGTTATGTGAAAACACAGACAACAAAGGTCCACAGAAACCATTTAGTTCCTTGGTAAATGGTTCCAAGAACTAAATGGTTCTATAATACCTTATCATTTTAAAATAAGCAGAGTATTAATGCAGATTTTAGAGAGTCTTCTGACACATAATGGTTTAATTCTTTCGTTGGAATGGACTAAAAAAAATCACTGCAAAAGACTGGAATCTTATCAATTTTCTTTGTTGTATTTTCAGTAGAAAATGTCTTTTTAGACTTAATATGAGCCAAATTTACCTGAACAGCCCAGAAAAATGTCTTGTTTCAAGTTATTCAAAGACAAAATGAGGTCTGAAATACTTGAAACAAGTAAAAAAAAAAATCTGCCAATGGAACAGGAGAAAATTCCTTGTCTTATGACATTTTTCTTGTTTTAAACAAATTCAAACTACTTTTTACAGCAATTCAGACCTTATTTTTGTCTTTTAATTAATTGAAATGAGACATTTTTCTGGACTGTTCATGTGAACGTGGCTCATATGGAGTATAATAAGACAGTTTTGACTTAAAGTAAGACAAAAACGCTTGATAAAATTTCAGTTTGTTGCAGTGCAGTCTTACCACCCATCAAAATAATCTTTAAACCCATGCATCTCCAGGTTTGATGACACCGTGCCCAGTATCGAACCAGTGTCCACGTCTTGGCATAAACACGATACGATGAGAGACACAGAGCCTGAGACTTCATTAGGAAGTGTGAGCTGAATTGACAGAAGTTTGGCGCAGGTCGCTGGAAAGTATGCCACACACAACTTTTCCACATAACGCATGCATAAAACACTTGGCTGGGGATGAGCTGCAGACCGCAGGCCTCAATGAATCACCGCCGTCTTCATTAATGGGAAGTTGTTTATGAGCCTGAAAAGGTGGATGACTTATTGTTGTCATCGGGCTGTTGACAGACGTGTCTGCTCTGTCTGCCTCCCTCCTCTGTTAGTTTGTTTACATGCAGATTAAAATGACATTCACATTTATTAGGATGTTAACAATCCATTCAACCACACAGGCATTTGTAAACATCCTATTTTTACATAAATACTGTTGGTAAACTGAGATTTATAGTTGGTTTAGAGTTCAAAACCTCAGTTTAATTCCTCAGAATGCGATACATGTGGGTTATAAGTCAGGGCTAAATGGAAATTTACCAGTTTCTATGTTAAAAAGGTTGCACAATGTAAACTAGTTCTGAAAGACAGACAACCTGTTTCACACTCTTACATTCAGTGGTTGTAGTTTGTTGTGTGACAGACTGCATTAAAGGAAATGAGTTTAGGATTAGGAAACAGGCTAAAAGTTCCTGTGAGGAGTTTTGAAAAAGTCTCCCGTCTAGATTTATGCCTGATCCTAATCCACACTCTAAAATGAGATTATCAGATCCAGTATTACAGGTTACAGGTCTCTATGAAAACACCATGCCAGCTGATGAAGTTTAGTAGAGAGAAGAGAGATCTGTGTTTTTCTCTGCTTATTTCTGTAAATAATTTTGTAGTGATGGTGGACACTGGAGCCTAACTGTCAGACAGAAAAAGGACAGAAGAGCAAAAGAAAGGTGAATGGGAGACAAAGCACAAGCTAAAGGCTTGAACACAGGCTAAAGCAAAAAAAAAAAAAAAAATGAATAAAAAAAAATAAATAAAACGAGCTGAAGAATAAAACACAAACTAGAAGCTAAAACACTAACTAAAGGCTAAAACACTGGCTAAAGGCTTAAACACAAGCTTAAGGCTAAAACAGGGGCTAAAGGTTAACAAAAAGGCTAAAATGCAGGCTAAAGGGTGAAACACAAGCTTAAAACTAAACCATGGTCCAAAGGCTTAAACACAAGCTTAAGGCTAAAACAGGGGCTAAAGGCTAAACCATGGGATAAATGCTAAAACACAGGCTAAAGGCTAAAGCACAAGCTTATGACTGAACCATAGGCTTAAGGCTAAAACACAGACTGGAGGCTAAAACAATGGCTAATGGCTAAATCAAAGGCTAAAATGCAGGCTAAAGGCTAAATCAAAGACTAAATTGCTAGCTTAAGACTCAAAAATGCTCCAAAGGCTAAAACACAAGGTAAGGCTAAAACAAGGGCTTAGGGCTGAAACAAAGGCTAAAATAAAGGCTAAAACACGAGCTAAAACACAGGCTAAAGGCTTAAGCAAAAGATTATGGCTTAACCATAGGTTAAATACTTAAAAAGAGGCCAAAACACAGGCTAAAGAGTAAACCATAAGCTAAAGGCTAAAAAAGACTTAACACAGACTGGAAGCTAAAACACTAGCTAAAGACTAAACCATGGTTCAAGGCTAAAACACAAGCAAAAGGCTAAAACAGAGGCTAAAGGCTAAAACAAAAGCTAAAAATGCAGGCTAAATGCTTAAACACAGGCTAAAGGCTAAAGCATGAGCTCATGGCTTAAACATGGGTTACAGCTCAAAATAGGCCAAAACACAGGCTAAAGGCTAAAAGACTAGCTAAAGGCTAAAACAAAGGTTTAAATGGAGGCTAAGGCTTAAACACTAGCTAAAGACTAACCATGATCCAAAGGCTAAAACACAAGTGAAAGACTAAAACAGGGGCTAAAGGCTAAAACAAAAGCTAAAAATGCAGGCTAAATGCTTAAACACAGGCTAAAGGCTAAAGCATGAGCTCATGGCTTAAACATGGGTTACAGCTCAAAATAGGCCAAAACACAGGCTAAAGGCTAAAACACTAGCTAAAGGCTAAACACAGGCTAAAACACAGGCAGAAACACAAGCTAAAGGCTAAACCATGGTTATGCTAGATTGGAGTGGTAGGTGTGGATGTTAAAAACAGCAAGAAGAGTCTTGTTGCTCGAGTACAGTAAACGCTGGAAAAGGTTATTTATTACCTGAACATCTGAGGGACGCCAACATCTATGCAGACCAGAGGCCTCTTTGACAGGAGCTTTAAGGAGGGTTTGAAGCTTGAATAAAATTGAAAATGGAAGTGCACACAGTTTTTGGGTACATGGACAAAAATAGCTTTGACAAGAACAAAAAAGGCTAAAGGCTCAATAAGAGCTCAAATTAACCTTTGACTGATAGTTTTTCATTTTAGAGGCAAATTACAATAATGAGCCGTGTTATCAGTGACTGTTATCATCCACTCATGTCATGGAGCGATATGAACCTTTGTTTCCTCAATGTGAATATTAATCTGGAGGAAGAGTTTTTAAATTTCCCTTTTTAAAGTCAAACCAAACAGTGAAACTCATCTGCGCTCTATGTGAGGTCCTCTGATTGTGTAACTTTCACATTTTGTGCCAGCACCAATTAATGAAGTCACATTCCTGGTGTACCACTTAGACTTGGCACATGAGCGTGATCCTGACAACAGATCAACAATAAAAAAGTCTGATTCAGAGCTCAGCATCACAGTTTCTGCCTTAATGTAGACACCTCCTGACACTCACAGTCAAATTTATAATCTGTATTATTGTTTTCATACACCTCTGATTACAGATCAGAATCTGTCTTTACTTGTAATCCTCTGTGGGATCGTCAGAGGAGGAGATTTGTTGCAACACATGCTGGTTTGAAACTTTCCTGAGTCAGACTGCATCGTTTCCTCTAAAACAAATTATTCCTCAAGTCATTTCACCAGAAGTTTAATTCTCACCAGTTCACATAACAGTCAAACTGAACACAAAGTTTGCAGGTAAACAATGTCATTCTGGCTAGCTGTGTGTGGCTAACATTAGCCAAGCTAGCACCACCAGTCTGTAGTCCTCTTAGCATTCATTAGCAACACCCACAAACCTTCGCTGGCTACACACTGCTTTGGTGGAGTGGTCATGTAAAGGTATCATGTTTTCAATCTTCTAGAAAGAGACAGGGATTTTCTCCAAGCCCACCTACCTGACGTCACGTAGCAGGCCCTGACCTCTCCTTTCTCCAGGGGTGTCTGGTTTAGGCCATGTCCACATGTAGCAGGGTATCTGGAAAACCACATCTTTTTTTTAAAGGCCTGTCTTCCACTCAAAACCGCAACTTTACGTCACTAAAACAATGTTTTCTGAACACTTTGGCCAAAGTGGAGGTTTTGGAAAACTCTGGTTTCATGGCTTCATGTTTACACTGGGAAACAGAGGCTGTTTCCCAAAGCCCAGGTACCTTACCTTGCCTTGGTCTGATGTGGGCGTGGGCAGGCATCCACATCATCAGTCGCTGCCCAAGTGCTGTTCCAATGCTCATGTCCTCCGGAGGCATGTGTCCTACGTTTGGTTAGCATGTGGCTAATTGACCAAGGATACACAGGTGTATCCTTTGCTGCCTTGCCATGGCTAGAAATACCCAACATGCAATGCTGTGAAGACACACCAGGGAGAGACGCTCCCGCCAAGGCACGTGGTAAATTCCAATTCAAATGTAAGTAACAAAATACACCTCTGAAACTAACAACTTATACCATGTCCAACACTTGACTCTTTTGTGTGTCACTCATGTAACTATAATTACTGAGAAGCTGCACCTTCAGAGTGTCAATGATGTGACAATAAAAAAGCAAAAAGCGTACAAAAGTGGCCGCTTGAGCGTACGGTCTACTCCCAAGTTTGTATTTAACTTTCCAAGAACTGTCCACAGTGCAACACATGTCATGTGAGACAATGTAACTCTAACTACACAAAAATTTGTGAAAGGAATCTGATGGTAAAAAATATGCCTTTGTAGGCTGTTCCATTAGCATCTCCTTTTGAGCAGAGGCAGGACACTTGCCTTGGATTGGAAGGAAGTGGCTTCGAAGGCACTGCCTTCAAAGGCAAGGCAAGGTACCTGGGCTTTGGGAAACAGCCAAAGTTTCTTGGTTCTCAAACGTCACAGCTTAATGATGGCGTTCGCTCTGATTGGCTGGCACAGATTTCACTTCTAAAAAAACACTGCCACGCACAGGTATGGCATAACTCAGGCTGCAATTATTGGAAGATTTGCGTGTGGAGGAAAGTGCTTTTATAAATGAATAAGGGGAGTGTTCATCTTTGAAAACCTGTAGGGGATGGGAGGAAAAAATTGATTCACATACATATGGGCATTTTTTTTCTTTTCAAAAAAAATAAGAAATAAAATAAAATAAAATTGTGATCATTTGGTTTTAAAAAAATTATTTCATTTATATTTTATTTTCAAATTTCATTCTTTTAATTAATTTATTTTTTGTTAAGCTGGATTGGAACACAGTTACCACTTTTCTCCAGCAGAAGGCAAAATATTTTTCTTAGACAGTCTAGTAAAGTGGTGTTTTTTGGAAAAATATGGCTCCTGATAAAATCTGCAGACATCATCATCATCATTATCATCATTCAACTTTTTTGAATGATTTGAGTGCTGGTGTTAATAAAACAACAACTAAAAATCGCAACAATTGTAAAAATCAAAGAATCACAATCTATATCGAATCAACAAATGGTAAAAAAACATAAAAAGAATTGAATCAAGAGAAAAGCACAACATCCCAGCCCTGGTCTTATCTCCTTTTTGATTGCCTTCATTTGTTTCACCTGTGTCTTCTCTCACACCTGTGCTAATTAACCTTGTGCCTATCATGTCTCTGCTTCTTCATGTCTTTGTCAGTTCATCTCATCTTCCAGTCATGTCATGTCACCTCTGCGCCTTGTTTTTTTTTCTGCTCAGGTTCAGGCTCAGGTACTGTAAACGAATTTGGGTGTAATTAAAAAAAGCTAAAAAAAAAAAAATCAGGTTTAAATCAGGTTCAAAATCCAGTTTATAGCTGGAATCTTCCCATCTTAACTCGTAACCCTCTAACACAATCATAAACCGTGGTGTGTGTGTGTGTGTGTGTGTTTACGTATATTTCCCTCAGCAGTGCCTCACATCCTCAGCTCGTCTTTGAATGTTGTAAAAAGATCACAACAAAAACTGAACTAATGTCTGTAATTACATACACACATACTGGTATACAATTTGACTTTTACTTCTTGTTTGGCGTTGAGCATAACCCGTGTGACTGAAGTGCTCCTGTAAATTACCGTTATGATGCCGACGTGCTGTGTGTGTGTGTGTGTGTGTGTGTGTGTGTGTGTGTGTGTGTGTGTGTGTGTGTGTGTGAACAGCATTGTTCAGACTGTCTTATTTTGATTGACTTTATGTTGGATGAGCTGGGTTTGTTTTCTAACCTGAAAGCAAATAACTCACACTACTTTGTTTTTTACTGCTGTATGATTGAAACCAGAGGTCTGCATCTTTACTTTCATAGGAGACGTTTTCCCTCAGCTCTGCTGGATTAAAGTCATTCAGGAGCCACAAAATCTACTTTATCTTCACAATAAACACTTTAAAGTTTATAACACTCTAAATCTAATGAATAATAATCCAAACAAGAAGTTTTTTGTGTTTATAAAATTGTACATGTGATGTCTTAATTTCAATTTTTAACAAATTTGCATGTATCTTTTTTTGAATGAAATATTTGTAACCTAAATTTTAAAAAAATTGCAAAATTGAAGACACTTCAAAAAGTTCAAAAAATTTTCAAAAATTTGATTTTTTTTAAAAGTATAAGTTTAAAGGCGTGCAAAAAGTAGGATATCAAAAATTTGCAAAAATTAGACATTAATATTTTTAAAAATCGCTTCATTTCTAAAAATGTGTCGAAATTGTAAAACTTTGCAAAATTATTTAAAAATGTGAGTTTAAAGACTTTTCAAATATTTGCAGAAATTCAACATTTTTGAAATTAACTAAAATTTGCAAAGTCTTTTCTTAATTTGGATTTTTTTTTCTAATTTGAAAAAAAAAAATGAAAGTCATAATATTTTTAAAAAGTAAAAAAAAAAAATAAAAAAAAAAAAAACATTTTTACAAGAGGTGATGCATGTAAAAAAATGCCAAAATTAAAAAATTTGGAATTTTCATGAATCTGTAAAAAATTCATTAATTGAATTTTTAAAAATTTGGAAAAACTACTGAAAATTTTTGAAATAAAAAAGGGCAAAATATATTTTTTTGAAATTTAAACAATTTTCAAAAAAATTAAACAAATGGATGAAACTCAATTTTTAAAATTAATCATAAAAAATGTAGGCTGTATTGCAAAGGTGATGCATATTTAGTTCAACAAAATAATAACGCATGATTTTATTTCTTTGATAAACACAACCCCTGAAGAATTTTTTTTCTTTTTTCAATAATACAAGGAGCCACTGCAAAGTAGTCAAAGAGTCATGTGAGGCCCCAGAGCCGCAGGTTGAAGACCTTTGATTTAAACCAACCTGTTGCTACTTTCATCACTGAGATGAACAAACTGCACATACACCGCTCAGTCCTTCCTCCAGGGTCATCCTCACCTTCCTCACAGATAGTTCAGAGCCTGGCTCCATGCAGGCCACCTGGCAGAGCCAGGGCAGGCCAGAGGCGGGGAAGCATTGTGGGTGTTCTGCATGATTTGGGCTGGACCGGGCTAGCGCTGTCTGTGGCTCAGCGGGTGGGTGTGTGTTGTGTAACCCAAAGCTGCGGTCGGATTTTTTTTTTCCCACATGAGCTGTCAGCTGGCTCCGTGGAGAGAAAGAGGGAAGGAGAGGAGGAGAGGAGGAGAGGGGATGATAATTAATTCAATTAATTCCCACAGTGACAGTTTTCTTTATGGGGAAATAATAAAACAAGGTTATTTTTAATCTGGAATTAGGGGGTCGGCATTTTAAGGAACAGCATCCTTAAAGACTCAGTTTACAGAGAAATCTTTTCTTTTTTTTTATCCTGCTTCTTCAGAAAGGCTGTAAACTGATGATTCAGATTAATCAGATGCTTCTTCATGTAATAGACCCTATAAAAAGTTTTATACCTCTCATAAAAAGCTGCACCTGTAATCTGAAAGTTGTTCAGCTGGATTTTCCTTCCATTACATGCTGAAATTTGCTCTGGATGGTGGTGTTCGGGCGAAATCAGGGATGTAATTGGGGAGAAAAGTATTGTTTCTTCTGGAAGAAATTGCAGGAGAAAGTTGGAGTGAAGTGATTCTGCAGATCCAGATTTTCCCTGCAGCGTGTCGCTCCTCTCCTGGAGCGGGCACTCCCACACACCCAAACAGGCGGTGGTTGTACAGTCGTGTGAGGAGAGCGGTACAGGGGTGTAATTTAAAGCTGAATTAGGACCTTTTATACTGATGCTAGATTGTCAACACGGCCCGTAAAACCTCCTCCTCCACTCCTCCCCTCCTCCTCTGCCATTCTCCCTTCAGTTCCTCTTTATTTGTTCTAATTCCAGGGACCGGCTCGGTCTTGCCTGGATTTGGAGAGTGCTTGGTTTCAAAGGGTAATTGACACCTTACCTGTAATTTCATGGTTTCACTCCACCTGCCTTTGATGTCTGGGTCTCGGTTGGGGCCAGGATGCGGAGGGAAGAGACGGTGGCGGTGTGTGTGCTGCTGCATGCTCTGCCGTGAGTCTCTTCCAGCCTCGTCTGAGCTTTTTCTGAACATGAATGACGTCTCATGCAAACCCGGGTTATTAAAGGAGAGGAGGAGGAGGCGGGGAGGGGGAGCTCCACGGCTGAGGAGACGCTTTTCTTGTGGTGACAAATAAGCCTATAGAGATGTCAAGGCTCCCTGAGAGACAGATCAGAGATGAGTCAGGGGCAGAGATGATGACCTCTACGCTTTACATTCATTACATAATAACCACAACAGAAGGATGAACTCAAATGGAATTCACAAAAACCGCCAAATTTCTCATCTTTTGCTTTAATCCTAGGTTCCTTTCATCTGAAGAGGAGTCTGACTTTCTAACAAACTGAATGAGGCTGTTGAAATAAATGTTTTTATCCAGCATGGGTTACATAGACTGTATCAAACATGGACGTAGTCTCCCCAATGTCACCCCTCTGTTTCTGGCACAGAAAATGAAGCATATTGGCTATTGTTGCCATATTGGTAGTGGCAGACTTCATGTACAGCCATAGGGCGCCTGTCAGTCACATAATCTTCAGCTGTGCCTCAGATTGGGCAAGCTTGTGATCTTAATATCGTCTGAACGGCCAGGTTAGAAAAAAATCCACCCCCCGTACAGTGGGTGCTAATAGTAAAATTAGCGACTCAGACAGGAGACGTTTTTTTGAACCAGGCTGTAAAAAGGTTAATTTCTGCTTTGAAAACAACTTTTTTTGGCTTGGTGTGTATGTGATTTCTGGTACTTCTGGAGCCAGCCTCAAGCTAACACTCCAGAAACAGCAGATTCAGCATTGTCTAATATTCTGAGACCGGAGGTTGCCACTTGCTTGATATATAGTTGTGTGTGCGAAGGGTGGTTGGGTTGAAGGGCAGGTGGGTTTGTTATTAACAGACCGTAAAGCACTTTGTGTTTCATTTATTTGTATGAAAAGCACTTTATAAATAAAGATTTGATTGATTGGTTGAGAACATAGACTTTATAAAACATGGACGTAGTCTCGCCGACCTCACCCATCTGTTTCTGAAACAGAAAATGAAGCAAATCAGCTATAGCGGCCATATTGGTAGTGGCAAGGGCTTCGCCTACAGCCATAGGGCGCCGCCGGTCACGTGATCTTCAGCTGTGCCTCAGATTGGGCGAGCTTGTGATCTTAACATCCTCTGAACGGCCGGGTTAGAAAAAAATTCACCCCCGTACAGTGGGAGCCGGTAGTAAAATTAGCGACTCAGACAGGAGACGTTTTTTGAACCAGGCTGTAAAAAGGTTAATTTCTGCTTTGAAAATAACTTTTTTTGGCTTGGTGTGTATGTGACTTCCGCTACTTCCGGAGCCAGCCTCAAGCAGACACTCGAGAAACAGCAGATTTTAGCACTTCAGCATTGTCTCATATTCTTAGACTGGAGGTTGCCGCTTGGTTGAGAATCATATCAACCTTGGAGATTTGACATGTTGGCCATATCTACATATAGCCGTGTATCTGGGAAACTACATGTAATGTTATAGTCCTGTCATCTACACCAAACCCCAATTTTGCATTTCTAAAAACAAAGATTTCTGAAAATTTCATCCAAAATGGAGATTTCGGAAAACTTTAATTTTGTGGTTTCATGTATGCATCGGGAAACAGGGTCACCTGTTTTTTCCTTGTTTATAACGGATAAAGTGCGTATTTTAGTTTTTACATGTTTTTATCCTTTTATCAGTTTTAGGACCCCAGTGTTTCCCTGAGGGGCCTGTCTGCACCGGGGGCAGTGGTCGACATTTGCTACACATTGGGGAAACAGAGTCTTTGGAACTGAATGATGAAAATTCATTCTGATTGGCTGGCACAAGTTTCAAGACGGAAAACACTGCCACCTAGAGGTTTGGCATGCTTCGAGCCGCCCACTTATGTGTGGACGAAAGTATTTTGAAAAACCAATAAGGGGTAATATTCGATTATTGAAAATACTTAGTTACATGTGTACAAGGCCTTAACCTCATTTTGCATGAAGTGAAAACCTTAATAAAGTAGCACAGGTATCTATGACACAGCCTGCTTGAGGGTTCCAAAAGACTTAATTTATTTCTCCTGCCCAAATCATTGAAGAGTTATGTAATGAAAGCAGCTTGCAACAATCATTGCCTGTGATGCAGACGCCATTAGGAGCGCAGATAGTCCAGTGGTCTGGGTCATACTCCAGGTGGTTCGCCCTCATAGACCCAGCCTGTGGCCTCTTTCCTGCACGTCATTCCCTACCCTCTTCCTGTTTCCATCTTGATCTACTGTCCTTTCCGATCCAATTAAAGGTATACAAGTACTCAAAAATAACGTTGTTGCATGTGTATCCCTATCGCTGTAGGCTTATTGTTTCTTCTTTAATGAGGTGTTTGAATTTTCCAGCAATCCTAAATGGTTGAGGAGTTACAGTAATTCAAAGAGCATTGGGTTTCAAAGAATTAAGCAATGTGCGTTTTCTATGCAGCTGTGTAGCAATGCTTACTACCCCCTGTTTTGACCTTCCACTGTGAGGACAGCCTCCTTCAGTGGCCTTTAAATATTGTTTATCACCTTCCTATCTGTATCTATTGATGTTTGATCCAGGCCTTTTCTGAACACCATGCTGCATCCACTGGAAACGGTAAACTACTCCAATTTGCCAATCCTCGGCTATCATCTCCTAATTCTGCTTTGGCTGGAGTGTAGAAAGTTTTTGGCGTGCTCACACATGCGTGCTGACTGGAAACAAACAGATCAGATCGTACATTTGAATCATCCCGATCGTTGTTTGTCTTCTGAGAATAATAACATTCAATGGGCTGTTTAGGTGTGTGTGATGACAGAAACACTTAGCGCCAGAAGCTACAGAGCTACGAGAAACTACGTACGAGAAGCTGCTGGATTGGAAATGAGCCAGAGTATTTTTTTCCTTCTGTATCTGTTTTTTTGGGTATAGATGCTCCTCACAGGGGTGAAGGCAAGGTTACCTGCAGATCCAGGTGAGCAGCAGTGAGTGATGAGAGGGGAGTGACATTGAAAATTGCATTTGTGCAACCATGAATCATTACAAACAAGCCTTTAAAAGACACCCCTCACTGTAATTACCTCCTCTGCCATGCTCTATTACGGGGTTCTTTATCACCTTCTATTACTCTGCTGTGCCTGCCTTGGCAGATGTAGACCTCACACTGACTAACAAATGCTGGCAGGTGAATCTACACGACTGCTTCTCTGTTTGGGAGCAATCAGAGCGGTGTTTGGTTACAAACTCTGGGACTTGGTTTGTGTAGACATCGATGAGCAATGAAGGATACTAGCTTATTTTAGGGACCTTCAACTTTTAGTTTGAGTCTTTTCTGAATTTAACCAAAACAGTTATGAAAAACAGTGACAAAACAAAAAGACGACAAAGTCTGCTGTGTGATGTGAGAATAGGCAACTATATCTTTATATGTCGATGATACTTTCTTTATAAGATGAAGTGTGTGATGTAATGCTGAGTTTCTGAGAACAATTTTTGAGCTTATGTAGGAAACTGGCTGTTCAACATCTCAGAGTTTGGTCCTTAGAAATTGGTTTACATCCCCAGACTGAGTGCCTGCCCTATCCTCAAAAGGCTCTTCAGTCAGAAAATCAGAGGGCCCATTAGTCAGAGGTGGCTCTAGTCTGAAATCAGAAGACCTGTTAGTCACAAAATCAGAAATTCTGCCATTCAGATAGTCAAAAAGGCCTGTTGGTCAGATTACATAAAGGCCTGTTAGTCAAAGGTTGCTTTAGTCTGAAATCAGAAAACCTGTTAGTCTGAAAATCAGAAAGACTGTAAGTTAGAGTTAGAAGGTCCTTTTAGTCAGAAAAGCCAAAGGCCCAATAGCCAAAGGTGGCTTTGGTCTGAAATCAGAAGAACTGTTAGTCAGAGAATCATCAATCCTGCCGTTCAGAAAGTAAAAAGGCATGTTAGTCAGGTTATAAAAAGGCCCATTAGTTAAAAAAAAGCCTGCTAGGGCTAGCCTTCTAGCCTGCTAATTTAGAGGGCTTGTAAGTAAAACAACAACAACAACAACAACAACAACAACAACAACAACAACAACAACAACAACAAAAAGACCTGTTAGCCAGAAGTCACTTTAGTCAGAAATTTTAGAGGACCCGTTAGTCAAAACCCCCAATAGTCAGAAGGCCCATTGGTCAGAAAATCAGAAAGCCCATAAGTCAGAGGTAACTTTAGTCTGAAATCAGAAGACTGTTAGTCAGAAAATCAGAAATACCATTAGTCAGAAGGCCTTTTAGTCAGAAAAGCTGAAGGCCCATCAGTCAGAGGTGGCTTTGGTCTGAAATCAGAAGACCTGTTAGTCAGATAATCAGAAAGACTGTAAGTCACAAAATCAGAAATCCTGCCGCTTAGGAAGTCAAAAGGCCTGTTAGTCAGATCACAAAAAGGCCCATTATTTAAAAAGCCTGCTAGGGCTACCCTGCTAATTTAGAGGGCCCGTTAGTAAAAGAAATCAGAAGACCTGTTAGTCAGAAACCCCAATAGTCAGAAGGCCCATCGGTCAGAAAATCAGAACGTTCACTAGTCAGAAAATTTAGAAGGCACATTAGTCGGAGGTGGCTTTAGTCTGAAATCAGAAGGCCAGTCAATAAGAATGCCTGTTAGTCAGAAAATCCCAAGGCTTGTTCGTTATATATAAGTCGAAAGGTGCTGTAGTCAGAAGATTAGTTTGGGTTTTGTTGACATTCTCCATTCTCATTATTATTTTTTTCATGATTCTTGTTTCAAACAACGTTGAAGTCATTGTTGTCAGTTGATATTACTCTGACTTTGTTTTATAACAAGATGATGTTTTCTTCGATCAGTCATGTTTTGTGTACCCAAGCTGTCTTAACAACACCACAGGCCCCCAGGAAAATCAACAAGTTGGGCCAGTTGCATACTTACTTTAATCAACAACCAAAACAAAAAACAAAATAAATGAATATAACAAAACTTTTTGTTGATCTTGGGGCCCCCTAAACTCATGGGGGTGGATGGGCCCTGACAACTGCCCACCATGCCCATGGGTTAAGACGGCTCTGATATGAACTGATTTTATGGGATGCAAACTCAATGAAATACTGGTCCAAATGAAAATAAAGAATATCAGCTAAATCCAAACTAAATTTCTGACTAACAGGCCTTCTGTCAATAAGGTGGGGTCCCTCACTGGCTTCCATTCTTCCTGCTCAAACACATCAGTTAGTGGGAAACAGTGACAGATGTGAAAAGCAACTTAACTGGTGGAGGTTGGAATAATAGGGTGAGGCGCTGACTCCAGTTTTCATTCATACATGTTTCCGATTAGTGAATTGTTAAATTCAGACATAAACTGTATTTCCTCTGGTATGTACAGTTAACAAAGGAGTTGATGAACCGTCCGGAGGAGTGGAGGCAGACTAAGCTGATCACAGAGAAGTGGATCAGTACAGTGAGAGAACAGAAGGGGGGAGAGAAAGAGGGAACACTCTGAGGAAAAGCAGAATGAATGAACGAGTGAAAACATATTGGTCATCCTGAGTTCAGCCCCTCTCCCCTGCTGTGAGCCCCGACCGTAGGCTGCTTCACTGCCTCGCTGCCCAGGCTCTGCCGGGCACAAATCCAGATTTCTGTCCAAATTACCAGCTCCGCTTCGCAGAAGAAGGCCAGCGGGGTGAGAAGATCTCACCCTCCACCCCCCTCTGTCTGAACCCCTCGCTGGCCCGGCGCGAAGCTGACGGAGCGTCGCGGATGGCCCTGGATTGCACCTGGACTGGGGGCTTTCCAGCTCTTCCCCCCTTCAGTTCACACACACACACATACACACACAACCCCCAGACCATAACCCTGCTTCCCTTTCTGTGGGTTTTAACCAGGTGGTGTACAAATATATTAACACTGTAACCTGGGGTAACAGTTGGGACACAGTCTGAAATGGTGCCAGTCCTCTGCAGGGACAGTTGGCAGAATTTATGGATTAAACTAACGGCATGCTTTGGCAAATCCTGAGCGTGCAACAAAACTAATTCAAGTCACAGGAAAGTTATGTTGCTGATACAAACAACTGTTTATGTCAACTTGTTACCTTTACAAACCATCCCTATCACTGTCATGTGCAAGGGTCTTCAACCTGTGGCTTTTTGACACCTTTGCAGTGGCTCCTTGTAGTTCTAAAAATATTGAAATAAATTTTTTTTTTTTTACAAAAGGTATTGATAATTAAAGACATTGACTAAATAAAATTATGTGTTAACATTTTGTTGAAGTAAATCTTCATCCCATCTGTCATTAAAGCCTGCCACCGCTCTACTTCACCTCCTACAACAACAACAGCCCACCAACTTTCCATGCACCTGTGGCTCAAGTTTTACAGCCCTGGGAAGATAACTACATCTACAAAAAGACTAATCTGGAAGAAAATACAGATTTTAATTCTGTTTGGATGAATTCATTAAACTGCCAATGTTCCAGCCTAATATACATGCTTGACATGTGAGAAGAAGTTGGGGAACAACAAAAAATGATAGCTTTTGAGCGTTATCTAATTTAAGTATTGTTTCAATTTTTTTTTTAAGTTTTGCAAATTTACTTAATTATTATAACTTTTTTATTTGAATTTCTAATTTTGTTTGAATTTCAAAATGTTTTTTTTCTATTTCATTATTCCAAGCAATTTTTGCAAATTTTTCAAATAGAATTTTTTTTTTTTTGCAAATTTATGTTTTATTTTTTGTCACTTTTGCAATTTCTGAAGTCTCAATTTTTTTCAAAAAACTTTAAGAATGTCAAATTTTGCTAATTTTTCTGCAAATGTATTTAAAATAATAAAAAAACAGACCTCATGAATACAATTACATAAATTCATAAAGTTGTTGTTCAGATTCAAGCATTTTTTTTTTTTGCAAATTTAAAAAAAAAATTTGAAAAGATTTTTTGCAAATTCATGTTTTTTCAAATTTTTGTCATTTTTGCAACTTCTTGAGGTCTCAATTTTTTAAAAAAAACTTTAGGAATGTCAAAACTTTGCAAAATTCTTTGCAGATTTATTAAAAAATAAAAAAAAATAGGCATCAAAACTACAATTACATAATTACAAAAACTTCTTGTTCAGTTTTAAGCAATTTTTGACAGTTTTTAAAAAAAAAAACAAACATATTTTTTTGCAAATTCATGTTGATTCAAATTTGTGAAATTTTTGCATTTTTCTGAAGTCTCAAAAAGTTTTAGAAACCTAAGAAGTCAAAATTTTGCCTTTTTTTTTTTTTTTTGCAAATATATTAAAAATTATAATAAAAAAGACATCACAACTACAATTACATAAATTCAAAAACTGCTTGTTTATACAACCATTCACTTTATCTAAACTTTGTATAGAATTTAATATACTTTGGTGTCTTTATCCGAAGGTGAAGTAGATTTTGTGGCTCTGAAATGACTTAAATCCAGGTGAGCTGAGGCAGAATGGCTCCTATGAAAGTAAAGGTTGCAGAAACCTGGTCATGTGCAAAACTTCTTGTGATACAAAAACTGCAAGCAGAGCAAGATTATAGCAAAACCTAGACTTTCAGTTGCACTAACATTTAAGACACAGTCTGGATCCTGAGAGCTCAGGGAACGAAGACTGTTACAAGAAGCAATGTGCAGTTTCTGTGCAGATGTGAAGCTCTTTCCAAAACCAAACCAGCAGCGGATGCATGTCATCAAACATCCTATGACCTTTTTGACCCTACTTTTAAAACTCTAGATCAAAACTTTAATTCATTCCTCTTGTTTTACACATTCTCCCACTTTGCATCATTTAACTGATTCAAAGCTCTCAGAGTCTCAGTGGATTAAATATTTGATTACCTCCTTTGGGGACGTAACTCTCTCCCCTGCAGCGTCAGGGTATCATTGATGCCGAGCGACCTCCCGGGGTTTTGCTGTTTGTCCTGCTCCCGCCTGAGGGTTGGGGGTTGTGTTTACCTCATAACAAAAAGCAACATGGTTTTGATGCTCTGCCAGTGTGCTGCTGTGTAAACTGTAAACAACACACACACGCTTACTGCAGCGGGGACCTCTCTCCTTCCTGTCGCTCCTCCGTGGAGCCATCAGTCGCTGCTGCAGAGTTAGCAGACTCTACCTTCACTGACTCCCATCAGTTGCGCTGAGGAGCTGTTGAGCATGGCATGTTATCTCTGGGTGAGGTGTGGATGACAGAGCGAGCTCTCGGCTCTAGCTTTGATTTATTTTACAATCCCGTCCAAATCAAGCTGCAGGAACTTGAGATTTAATTGGCACCTGAAGGTTTGATGTAATCAGGACACATTTGAGACACTGAGAGCTACCCAGAATCTGGAGTGGATTTCCTGGATGAAGATTCTATTTCCCATGAGCACTAGCACCCACTGCGGTAAAATTGGTTATGTCCAATCAGTGCTCATGTTCAAACCAAGTTTCACCAGGAAATCTACTTTGGTCACAAGTGTCATCCAAGGGGAAACATCAGGTTTAGAAAAATGAAGCCTGTGAAGAAGTGTGAAAAGTTGCTCTCCATCAAGAATCTGGATGAGGCTGGCTCCAGAAAAACCGGAAACCACATACACACCAGCCAAAACACAGACAAAAAACCCCAAAACAGACCTATATCTGCACACACTGTTCCAACAATTGGCTTCATTTCAGAAACAGATGGGTGACGTTGCAGAGACTACGTCCATATTTCATACGGTCTATGGTTTCATCAAACATAGACACTAGAGCCCAGTTTCCACCAAGCAGTTCAGTATGGTTCGTCTCAATTTGGCACACATTTTATGGCGTTTGCACCGACTAATCCCTGGACGGATCCCCAAATAACCACGATGAGCCGTCCCACTTTTTGGGACCCTTTCTTAGGAGTGCCAGACTAAACCAACTGATCCCTGAAGATGGAGCTACAACACCGTAAACTGCTGATTGGTGGAGAGAATCATCACTTCTTGTGTGACAGCGGCTGCATTTCTCCTGGTGTCACACAGCCTTCTCTGAAACAAAGCTTGATTTTTTTTTGTAACAAAGAGCCACATGGAAATCATAAAGAAGACCAATAGCTGGATGTCTCCCATCGTTGCTCTTTGTTTACCGTGTTGCGTTTTTCTTCTTCCAGGATTTATGAGCAAGGCGCACTACGTTGAGCTGCTACAGCGTCAGACTATTATTCAACTGATGCGGCTGTTAGCATCAAACTCACACACTGCCTACCACGAGGGGACACGGTTGGCTGTGAAAACACAAATGGGATCAGGCTTAACTGATCCAACCTGTACCAAACTGTACCGGTCTAAACTGGACTGCTTGGTGGAAATGGGGCCAAATACTGATGATGATCTTTAAGGCCCTCCTCACACGAAGATGGCCGTTGCTGTTTACACATCGCACTGTACATAGACTTGTGCATTTACATGACAACGCAAAGCTTTCATCGGGTTGCCCGTCTGCTCCGAGGCGGATTCCATGTCAACAAGTGCTCATGCACGCGTAACATGCTTGATAATGAGCCACATTTGCCTGATCAGTCCAGAAAAATGTCTTATTTCAAGTTAGTTAAAGACAAATTGAGGTCTGAACTGCTTGTAACAAGTGAAGGCCCATTTATACTCAATGCTATGTATGGATACGGATACAGACGGAGCCATCTGTCTGTGCTCTGCCTTTATTTTTTCTGTATTTCTGCACGTTTCCATCAGGTTTACAGATTTGGTTCAAAGGGAGCAGTACCACAGGAAACCGTGGGGGCAGTGTTGCTGTTACTATTGGATATGTAGCTTTAGTGAGACACGATGAGAAATAACAATGATGGAACTTTGGCGATGTATTTAGCTGACTTGCCAACCATCGCCTCCAACAACGCTGCCTCAATTTTGTCTTTTATGCAAGCGGAGCATTATTAATACTTCTCCCACAGTCGCCATGTTTGTTTTTTTAATTTTTTGTTGTTGTCATAAACTTTTGACTCTGGGCTGCCCACCCGAGTGGATGTATAGGTTAACTGCAATGCCAACGTAAAGGACGTACGGAAGTGTGTGAGGAGGGACGATAACATCGGCTCTTTAAAAAAATCTGCCAATGAAAGGAAAAAATTTGATCAAAAATTTACCTGAAACTAGAATAACATCCTAATAAAAGTAACTTTTTTCTTGTTCCATTGGCAGATTTTTTTAACCTGTTGTAAGCAGTTCAGACCACATTTTTGTCTTTAAATAACTTGAAATAAAACATTTTTCTGGGCTGGTCAGGTGAATGTGGCTCATATTAAGTCTAAAAAGACATTTTCTTCTGAAGATAAGACAAAAACACCTGATAAGATTTTACTTTTCTCCAGTTTACTTTTTTTTTTTGCACCAATCAGACAAACACAGTCGTCATTTTCTGCCTCCTTTCCGTCCAGACTCTGAATCCTCCGTCAGCCGCCGTGAACCAGGAGCTGACCAGCATCTCGGCCGTGACCTCAGAACACACACTCGGAGCAGTGAACCCGGACAAATGTGGGTGAGGAACCTCAGAACCAGTGAACCTCCAGCTCACACACACACACACTCACACACACGCTCAAACGATGCCCTCTCCCTCACACACACACACACACACAGCCCACCCAAACTTTTTTTTTCCTCTCAAAACACACACATAGATACACACTCGACCACATTCAGATGCCCCCACCCCGACTTGATGAATCCCCCCTCACACACCCCCTCAGCTAAAACTTTGCCATGGAGGCTGATTTCGCCCTTTGGATGAACCTTTCCCCAGGACCCTGAGCTCAGAGGGGGCTGGATTAGAGGGTGGAAGGGTGTGTGTGAGGAAAGGGGGGAGGGGAGCTGATAGAGGGATGGATGGGTTAGTTTTAATAACGCATAAGGATTAAAATAAGAAATCAAAATCAGTGAAATTCAGTTATATCTCATCCAGTGAATCAGTGCTTCGCGTGTACACTCACATTTGTGGAAAGACTGTGCGAAATTTTGACATTTGAATGAAAAATGACTCCTAATTTTTTTATTTTTAATTCATAACACACCTCAAGTTGTGGAATTAGAGACCCCCCTTCCATCACTCACACACTCCTACACACACCGAACCACAGGGGCTCCTCCCTGGACCCATCATGCACCTGTTCACAGCTCTGTCCCAGCCTGCCCTCCTTCCCCTGCAGCATTCCTCCAAACACACATGAACAGACTCTGACATCTTTGAAATCCTGAGACGCAGAAAAAAAAGAAAAAGAAGAGGACTTCAGTATTTGTGTTTCCAGTCGGGTAATTACGCGCTGTTCCTCTCACAGACTTCCTCACGTTTGATTCATGAAGCTCCGAATCTGCTGAGATTGACACTCAAGCGCTGAGCGTGAAGTCTGTACATCCCCTAACATAAAGTACGGCTCTGTCTCCCGCCCTGCCAGGGCTGCTGGGAGCGCGCATTAGCTCCTCAGACAGGCTGCAGCGCCAAGGCCTCGTCTAACCCCTTAATTTCCAGCCTGGAGGTGTTGGGGCTTGTTCAGGAGATGTTACATGGTTTAGTAGGGTTCCCGCCTTCGTCTCATCATGCTCGGCAGAGCTGCACTCACATCCAGTACATAAGATTACAGATTTAAGAGAAAAGATTCATAATGACGCCTACGAGTATTTATATGACACAATTATCAAAAATCAGTTTCTTGATTCTGTTTTTTTTGGGCTCGAACATAAATTAACAAACTCCAAATAGCTACAATTCTACAGTTTCTTTTAGCAGATGCTTTTATCCAAAGCGACGTACAACACAAGCAAGAACTTAGACAGAGGAAATCCTAGTTAGTGCGACAAAGTGCTACAAGTTATTTTGCTGCCATTAAAGAAATGTAGTGCCATTGGCTGTGGGTTGGAATGCACAGTAGCATAAACAGCTCGGCTCTTTTAGCCTTTAGCTCGTGCTCTATCTCTCTCCTGTTTCTCTTTCTTCTGTTCTTCTGTCCTTTTTCTGTCGGACAGTTAGGCTCCAGTGTCCACCATCACTACAAAATTAATCACAGAAATTGTTTTCAGCAGAGAAAAACACAGATCTCTCTTCTTTCTACTAAACTTCATCAGCCGGCGTGGTGTTGTCATAGAGACCTCAATCCGGTCCTTATTGACCCAAACTGGAAGCTAAGAAGTAGCAATCTAAAATAACCTGTAACCAGCAATATTGGCGCTAATAATCTCATAATCTAGCCAACTAACTACAATTAATTTCTTCAACAGTGTACTCCAACCTTCAACAACAACCAGTAATTAGTGCTGAAAATTCACTAAGAGCTGAGTCTGAGACCTTAAGACTCATTCTACCCTTGAGGACAGAGAGGAAGAGATTTGACCTCCCTGAACAGATGAGTCTTCAAACATCTCTTTGATTGTATAGAGTTAGGTAATTAATTTCATCATTTGGGAACAACAGAGGAGAAGAGTCTGGCTAGAGATTCAGAGCCACGCTGGACTGGGAGCACCAGGTGTCTTTCACAGGCAGAGCATAGTGGGTGAGGAGGAGTGTAGACCTGGATGAGGGACCCCAGGTAGGCAGGAGCTGTAGCAGTATCAAAGAATTAAAGGGAATTTAAAAAAAGCCAAAAAACAAATAAACAACAACAACAACAACAACAACAACAACAACAAAAAACGGTTAAAAATATATAAACATTTGTTTAAAGGTGCAAAGTGTAAAGTGAAAAGATATTAAGAAAAACATCCAATGGTGAAAAACAGACAAACATGCTAAAGTTGTACATGAGATGTTTGCGTTATAGTTTTGTGGGATACTTAAATGTTCATCAGTGGGACGGCCTGTGATTTTAAACTGATATCAGTGTGCTGTAACAGCAGAGGCAGATATACTAAAGTCCATATTGATGTTTGATGGTCCAGGGTTGATGTAAACTCATGACTCAGTACAGCAACTTCTCAGAATCGGTTCTAGTTATGATGCAGATTAAAGGGACTGTGAGGACGTCCTAAGTGATCTTGAAAAAGTCTTCCTCCTAGATAATCAGCGCTAATATCACTGGTTACAGGTTATTCTTAAATGCTACTTTTTAGCTTCCTGATTGGGTTGAACAGGACTGGATTGATTTACAGCACCTTTAAATCTCTATGACAACCCCACGGCAATTGATGAAGTTTAGTTGTGAGAAGAGAAATCTGTGTTTTTCTCCGCGGATAACAATTTCTGTGATTAATTTTGTAGTGATGGTGGACACTGGAGCCTTATACGCTGACAGAAAAAGGACAGAAAAGGAGAAGAAACCTAAACAGGAGAGAGATAGAGCACGAGCTAAAGTCTAAAAGGGCTAAACAGTTTATGCTAGTGTTGACTCCAGCCCACAGTCAGCAGTTATTCTGCAGTGGTCTGTTCAAACTTGAGAGTCTATCAATAAAATGAAGAGTGAGGTTACGTTAGCTCTGATTGGTAGATAACTAGTGGGACGTAACCAGGATTTACTAACATTACCCAACGTCACAGCACTGGGATGTCAGTAGCGCTACTTACGGACAGCTACTAAACTACTTACAAACTGACTGTGTTTACTTTTTGTCACGTTAGCCTACAGATACGTCAGGGCACCAGGCTGCCGATAGCACTACATATAGCTGGATACTACAACATTTGGTTGATGACACATTTCAAACCGTAGCGCTACCTAACTGTGCTGATAAAAGCCTTACCTTGACATGTTGTATCCAGTAAAAAGTTGTCTTGAACAGAGATTTTTTTTTTGTTTCGATCACCATTTAATTTCAAAACAAACACACACCTCGCTAAAAGTAATTCATGACAGTGTATGTGAGACAGATCCTCCTCATAGCATCTTTAAGTGTTGCTGACCTAAATGAAAACTTTGCAAGTTACAGTGATTGATAAGTTTGTTAAACATTAAAGCTGGAGCTCTTTTTGCTTCCATGTGTCCCTGTATAGCCTCACAGAGCCGTCAGCACGGCCTCAGACTCGTCTTTTCTCTGATGGGGGGTCTGATAGTCTAACAGGTGCTCCTTTGTGTTGGAACATGGCTCAAAGTCATATTTTTGCCAAAGCAAGATGGCTGAACTGAAGGTGTTACAGTTTGTTTTGTTGTTTCCTGGGGGGCAGTGGGAGTGAGTTCACCTCTCCTTGATCTCCCCCTCTCCCCCCGCCCTCAACCCTTTGAGAGCCAGGGTGTGGGCATCCAGGGCTCCAAGGTCCAGGCTACAACAATAGCCGGACTGTGCTGTCCTGAGTCCCTGTCCCACACAATGACCACGTCCATGTCGATTAGCGCGGGGTAGCGGTGGAGTCCAGTCCGGCTGGGGCTAATAGCTTATTACGCAGCGTAAAGTGACAGTGTTATCTGGAGAGGTGCCAGAGAACGGGCCCAATTAAAGGAGAAAAGAGAGGAGGAGGAGAAGGGAGGGGGAGAGTGTGAGGAGGGGATGGAGAGGAGGGTGAGGACGAGGGCATCAACGTGCATTCCTCCCAGCTTCAGTCTAATTTGCCCATGACGGGTTCCCTGGGGACTGACACCCTCCTTCGCCAAAAATATTTGAGTATCCTCCTGCTCTGTTGTTCCAAAACACATGTAAAACAAACCCTGGACACACTCACCAGCTACGTTACCACTGCACAGTCATCTGTCAACAACGCTGTTTATTTATTGACTCTGTTTGACAGAAACCAGAGACTGAGAAAATGGAAGAACATTGTTTTTTTCTAAATTTGTTGTCATATCAGCACCTGAGATCAACCATAACACAACCCATCTATGCTATGAAGTGCCAGACGGTCATTTGCTGTCTTGGAAACTTTGCAGAGTTAGCTTGTCGAGGTGCAGCCTTTGCTTTACTACTCTGCAAGAAATCGAGGAATTATGGACACAACGTTTGATTTCACGTCAATTAGCCTCAGATGTCAACAGTTCATCAAACTTGGCATCATGAACTCATAACAAGTTACACGCCAAGTAGGATGCTAATGTTGCTACAAGTGCAAAGCAACAAATCAGCCGCTGTGACCTTACCTGAATCAGTCTTATCACTTTCATTGGTTTCTATGACCATATTTGGACAAAAAGTACAGAGGGAGAAGAGTCGGTTAGCAAAAGCCAAACAGGCTGTCAAGCATTGCTCACTTGAGTCGCCTTTAAAAGTTAGATCAAAGATCTCATAAAAAATCCTGTCACACAATAACCCACATGGCAACCCATATGATGGCTGTAGAGTTAAGTTCAGCTGGGGTTAAGCCTACCAATTAGCTTGTTTTGGGCCTTGCAACAATCTTATTTGTATAAAAATACAAAATCTAACTCCTGATAACACTGTAACATGTCAACGCTAAAATCCTGGCATATTTAAATGTAGCATTGTAAAGAATATCCCTGTAAAATAACAGTGTTATATATGGGTACAGGCTGTCTGTGCTCCACATGACACAGACTGTCTGTATACCTACGTACCCAAGGATTTTTAGAGTGTGTTCAATGTTTTATAAGTTGATGAATGAGATGTGTTTTTTCTAGTTGACTTTAAATTGTCACTACTGGGACATTATTTTTTACAGAGAACAGACTGCCTGTCTGTGCAGTAAAGCAAAGACAGGCAGTCCATGCCATCAATCCATTAATCAATCAATCAGCCTTTATTTGTATAGTGCCAAATCATAACAAACGTTATCTCAAGACACTTTCCAAAAACATTGGAAACAATGAGTCACAATGAGTCAGGACTTTGCAGCATTTAGCAAGTTCCAATGGCAAGGAAAAACTTCCATTTAACAAGAGCAGAAACCTTGGACAGAACCAGACTCATGCTAGACAGACATCTGCCTCAACTGCCATGTGGAGCATAGATTGCTGTTGGGTGCCATGTAAAGCACAGGCGGCCCATCTGTGCCATGTGGAGCTCAGACAGCTAGTCTGTGTCTTGTGTAGCACAGATAGCTAATGCTTGCCATATAGAGCACAGACAGCCAGTCCATGCCATATGGAGCAAAGATGGCTAATCTATGCCATGTTGTAACACAAACAGACAGTCCAAGCCATGCAGAGCACAGACTGCTGGTCTGAGCCATGTGAAGCACAGACAGCTAAAAAGAGCTATGTAGAGCACAGATGGCTGGTCTGAGCCATGTGGAGCAAAGATGGCTAATCCATGACATGTTGGAACTTGGATGGCCAGTCCAAGCAACGTGGAGCACAGACAGCCCGTCTAAGCCACGTGGAGCACAGACAGCCTGTTTGAGCCACGTGGAGCACAGACAGCCTGTTTGAGCCACATGGAGCATGAACAGCCAAAACGAGCCATGTAGAGCACAGATAGCTGGTCCAAGCCATGTGGAGCACAGACAGCCCATATGAGCCACGTGGAGCGAAGACAGCCTGTCTGAGCTATGTAGAGCACAGATAGCCTTTTCCCCTTGCAGTGTAACATCTTAGTTTACAGCATGGACTCACATCCACTGTGTTCCCTCCTCACTAACAGCTACAAAACACCATCACAAAAAAAAAAAAAAAAAAAAAAAAAACTTGCTGTAGGTTTGCTGGTGTTTACTGTTATTTTTAAAGTGCTGTATTTAGACCTAAAAAGATTTTACATTTGACATTTTATTGTAAATTCTCATTAATGTGTTACAGTGTTGAAAAACTGGCCTTAATTCCTTTCACTTCCTGTTACGTCTTAGTAATGTTTGACCAGGACCATCCATACTTTGACTCAACTCATGAAGTTGTGTAATATCACTGTTCCACTGACACTCTGACATTTTATTGCCCATCCTCCTCTAGATGAGACACTAAGCTGTCCTCTCAAATTGAAAAGGTGCCCTTTAATAAATATAACGTCTGGTTTTGAAACATTCATAGCTTATTGCCAAAGTACCTTGAGCAGCCAGCTCCACAAACCCTCAGTCGTCACATAGTTTAACAGTGGAGACATAATACTTCCCCACTGGTGGATAAACCAGAATAAAGCTGTTGTAACAAAGTGTTACTGTGATTTTTCTCAATGGGATGTGGAGTCTGTCAGTTCGATGTTTAAGCTCCGGGAGGAACAACAACAGAAGGGGTTAATGTAATCCATTTCATTGGTGGGGGGACTCTAATAACTGGTCTCTCCCTGCGTCTCCATTGGCCCGCAGAGTTTCCATTGTACTGGCCGGTGCAGGTGTGGGACATGCTTTGTTGATCATAATCCCCCAGGCAAGGGGAGAGGCTTTGAGTGTGTTTGACGTACCCCACCGGCAGGCCCTTTGCTCCTAGGCCGCCGAGCAGCCACCGTCTCCAGCGGCCGCTCATGGGATCTGACAGGCGGAAAAATAATGAACAACACCTCAACCCGGAGCTGACCTGGCTCCAATTCAGCAGCTCCACACGAGGGGTAAACGAACCACTTAATTGAGCCTTCCAGGATCAAATCATACTCAGGAGCCCCCCCCCACCCCCCTAAGCCAACTCGCGATCAACCGCCCTCCCACCTCAACCTCCTTCCCGGACACAACCCATCAAGATGTTTTCCCTCACACCCCACACTCCGGTTCCTTCATTTCTTTACAGGTTTTTGTTTTAGTGCTAACAGTTAATTCAGCTTTAATAGAGTCTGATCATCAGAGCAGCACATGAAGGTGAACTGTTCTCACCTACGTATGTGAAAAAAGTTGTCTTACAGGCCCAGGATGACGTTTTCACTTAAAGGAAAGAAAAGCTATTTTACAACAAGGCTCACAAAACTCACTTTAAAAACTTTATTGCTCTTTTTTATATCGTTATTATTGTGTATTCTGTTTCATTTTGATGCTACCATGATGTTTTGTTTCTCGCTGGCATTGTTGATGTCTTTCTATTGTTGGAAATTAGCCCTACGGCTAAGTAGCACTAATATTTCTGTTAACATGCACTGTCCCTTTAAAAACAATGAGAAACAACAGATAACTTTTATCACAGGAATAATTTGCTGAATTTTGGCAATTTTGCAAATATAACTCCATATTTAAAATTGTATTATTTTGCCTCACTAAAACAGTTCAGCAATTTTTCCAGTATTCAAGGATTCAATGAGCTTTATCGTATGTACATGTGTATAAACTGTCTGTTTTTTTAAATAATTTTGCACGATCTTCTTTTCTTCCACAACTTGAGAACAGATTTTTATCCTCAACTTTTTGTAGGTTGTGTTTAAATTGACCTATATATTTTTTCTATCTTTTTTTCCCTATGTGTTATGTAAATGCATCAGTTTTGTGGTTAATTTGCAACTAATGTTTCATGGCATGTGTATCTTGTAACCCATGTGCCTTTATTTTCCCTCAAGTATTCATTACTGATTCATCCCGATGAACACCTAAAAAACAGTATGTAAAATGGAATCAAAGTAAAAGAGATACTATTTATTAAGTAGGAAAATAAACATGTGACTAAGTATAATGATATGAACAAGTTAAAACTAAGCACTGCTACATACGTGAAGTAGTCTGGCACTGATCTGGGAATCAAATGTTTGCATTAATTGCACTTCACAATCTTGTTTTAGATTTAAAATTCAAATTATCGCTAGTGTCGTCTGAAACCATGACTTAGAGATACAACACTGACTCAGAGTGCGCTCGCTGAAATAAGGTGTTGTTCAAAAGTTGAAAAGTACAGAGTTCAGTCATTCCAGGGGTCATGAGTGTCTGGTTTGGATCAGTTCAGTGTGGTACGGGTTGGACCTGTTAAGCCTGACTCTGTTTGTGTTTCTAGGGGCCAACTGTGCCCCCTTGTGGTAGGCATGAGTAAGCCAGATGCCAATAGCTGCGCCTGAAACCAAAATAGCGTGACACAGTGTACCTAGCCCACAAATCCAATGAAGAAGAAAAATGCGGCACTGTTAACAAAGAGCAATGATGGAAGACATAAAGTCATTTCTAGGTAGTTTAAAAAATAGCAATGTTTTTGAAATTTCAAAAAATTTGCCAAACTTTCAAAAATGAAAAAATATTTGAACTGTCAACATTTTTTCAAAAATTGCACAAACTTTCAAAAAATTTGCAGTTTTTTTTTAGATTTCAGACTTTGAAAAAAAATCTGTCAAAAAATGGTAACTTCAAAAATTTACAAAGAAAAAAGTTTTATACATTTATACATTAAAAAGTTTTATACATTAAAAAAAATGTCAAAAAATGGTAACTTCAAAAATTTACAAAGAAAAAAGTTTTATACATTTATACATTAAAAAGTTTTATACATTTATACATTAAAGAAATATGTCAAAAAATGGTAACTTCAAAAGTTTATAAAGAAAAAAGTTTTATACATTTGCAAAGATTTCTTTTATTTTGAAGGGACACTTGATTTTCATAACAGATATTGATAATATTGCTAAACTCATTTTATGTTTTGTTTTTTTCTAAACAAAGGGCAACAATGGAAGACATGAAGCAATTTGTCAGTAATTTAAAAAATGGCATTTCAAAAAACAAAATCAAAAAATTTATAAACTCTCAAGAATGCAAAATGTTTTTCAAAAATTGCACAAATTTATTTTTTTTTTCCCAGAATTTTGTAAAAATGTCAAAAAATGGTAAATTCAAAAATTTGCAAAAAAGTTTTATAAATTTGCAAAAAAATTCAAATTTTTTTGAAGGAATACTTGATTTTGACAATATCGCTCAACTCATTTTATGTTGTTTGCTAACGTGTTGCCATATATTAAGCATGTATATTTAGCTAGCATGTTAGCAGCTAAATATACATGCACAGAGAATAAAAATCTGTGTTTTCTTCCAGATTAGTCTTTTTGTAGATGTAGTTATCTTCCCAGGGCTGTAAAACTTGAGGTTAGCCACAGGTGCATTGAAAGTTGATGTTGTAGGAGGTGAAGTAGAGCGGTGGCAGGTTTTATTGACAGATGGGATGAAGATTTAGATCAACAAGATGTTAGTCCATGATTTTGTTTGGTGTCAATGTCTTTAATCATCAATACCCTCTGTAAGAAAAATAAAAAATCTTTATCTCAAGAATATGCAAAGGAGTCAAAGAGCCACAGGTTGAAGACCTTTGGGTTTGGGTCAGGACTGAACTGTTTGGACTCTTTGCAGCACTTTTTTTCCCCATAATGTGTCTGAAAACTGACACGACATCACTCGGCTGTCCTTACTTCACATCCTAGCTCCAGATCCTGGATGAAGCCAGTCCTCGGCCTTCATGTGGAACCTGCTGACCAGTCCAAACCCTCTGCTCCTACCATGATGCTTCTCATTAGCGAGGCGTCACCTCTTCCCCGTCCATTATCGCAGGAACAGTCTGGGTTGAGGGTCCCGTGGGGTTGTCTGAGGACACGGACCTACAGTATACAGGCAGTGTGCGAAACAGCATCCTCAGTCCAGTGTTCGATCTGCTTCCCAAGCCGCACCAACAAAGGCGCTTTTCAAATGTCACACGATAGAGCTGTGTGTTGGTGCCCAATTAGGCCCTGGTGCCTGATATTCCAGCCGCAGACAAAGGTGATCAAACAGAGCCCGGGTCAGTGGATCCTCTCTAAATGAGAAGTTCACACTTGGAAGAGGGGTCGTTATTCAGCAGACAACACTGGAGCGGTCTGCATGAGTGGAAAAGTTTCTCGGCGCCTGTGCAACGCACAAATCAGAAAAAAGGGCGTTCAGAGCCGGCAGATCGTGGATCAGGAGTCGAGGTGAAATCAGAGAGCAGAGAGGTGCTTTAATTTCTGGGGCCTTTAGGGACAGGAAATGACGTAAAAGTCTGGACCAGTTTGTCCATGTGGCTGTGAAAAACCTGATCCTTAGACATCAGTGGGTACAATTTTAAACAATATGCACTGGTTTAGATTTGTTATCTTTACTTGGTAATACAAAACACTCCTGATCTGTCTAAATATGAAGTTGTAGGTAGGGGGACGTCATCCTTCAGCTTATTGTTTTTAAAGCAGGGGTCGTTTAGGTGTTGAAGGTTTGATTCCAGCATGAAACAAAGTTGCTTTTTAATGAAGTGGTCATGCTTCTGTTCCATACACAATACACCTGCAACAGCAGGTACAAAAGTATTTTATACTTTTTTTTTTTTTTAATGACTGACATCAGCGCTTATTTCAACTAAATCCTGACCATTTTTAAACCTTACCTCATTTTTTTGGTGCAGAAAAGTTTGAGGAATATTTGGACATATTATTACATTATTTACGGTAAAAGTATCTACTCCAAATAAATTAAAGTGCATTTGTTTTTGGCATGTTCAGTGTTTTTGTGGTGTTATGTTCCTATTTTCTGATGTGTAGTCTGTGTTTATATAATTTTTTATCTTGCTCTGTGCACAGTTGCAGATATAATGATTTTAATTCTAGTAAAATGACAAAAAGTGTATGGTACACATAGTGATGCAGTTCTAAAAATGTTTTGAGATTTTTTTTTCTTAAAACAGATCAAATAAACATAATCTAAAGAAATTTTCAAATGTTTTTAATTTTTTTTTTTTTTTTTTTTTTTTTTAGATATTTTTTGAGTTTGTTGCCTTGGGGCAATATTGTACCATAATTGTCGGTAAAGAAAAAAAAAGAGTTATCTATTCATATTTCAGCTCTTTTTTTTCCCCAAGAACACATAATAGTAATACTTTGATACCTCAACAATTTACAAAGCATGCCATAAAAGTGTAAAAAAAAAACTTCAAAAAGTAACTTTTTATAAGATTTCATGTCTGAACGTTACCTGTATGCAACACTGAACCATTGAGGAACTTCCCATTGAAACGAATGGGTTGAGGAGTCTGAACATATTTCATCTGACTTTACATTAAAAGTTTAACAGAAGACTTTATTTGTGTGGCTTTCAGGAGATTTTTCACTGTGGGAAAAATGTGGGGAGGATATAAAATTTATCTAGGTGAAACGAAATTAATGGCCAGTTTGTTTTTGAAGAGTTGAGACATGCTTACTTAAAGTAATTAGCAAATAAAGCACACTAAACTAATAGAGATTAAACTCAACTTGTCTGGTAATGTGAACATATTTTTTCTAGACTGAGAAAGACACGGTAAAAAAGTTAATCGACAGTTTCAAGGACAGAATTTGAGTTTGTCCTTGCAAGAAAGTCTGCAAAAAAGGTATTTTGTGTGACCTCCAGAGGGTCATATGACAACTTTAAACACTGCTATTGGATAGCTATTGGTTCCTTATGGTATTTTCCTTTTTTTAAACGTGTTTCATGACAACTGGGATGTACTTTCTGAGTGTAAAAGACCAAAAATAGGTACGTTAGTTGGTTGTAGTTTCTGTCAGGTGGAAGCCTCAGATCTTTATTTATCCCTCTTTTAAAAAATCAGCCCATCACAGAATTTAAACCAACAAAGTTTTAGAAAGAGATTAAAGTGGTACAGCAGAGAGACAGAGCTGAAGTTATTCTGATATTTTGAAGTCACAGAAAGTATCAGTATCATCTCTGGAGTACGTCTCTGAACGTATCTGTGGTGTGAATTCCTCCTCACACTCATCCTCTCATCATTTTCTCCTGAGCTGCTAAAAGGTGGCAAATATTTGCAGAGCAAATTTCTTTAGGTGTCATTTCTTAGCCAGAACAAAGCGAGACGGCCTCCCCTCGACGTGGGGCAAACACTGCGGCAGAACGGAGACAAAAGAGCTGCTCAGAGCCCGTGGGTCTGAGGGGGATATCTTCACCTCTCTTCAGAGAGTTCCCTAATTGATACATGGAGATTGGCGTGAAGGGCCGCGGGACAATAGCTGCATTGTTTCAGCGCGCTCTGAATCGAGATGTCTGTCAGCTGCAGGCCGCTTGGCTCCGATCCAGAGATGAACTTTCTCTTTTGATTTTTGCTGAAGCGTTTTCATGCTCAGCTCGGTTTCTGCCTGTGAACACTCGGGGAAATCAGCACTTTACATTTACAGTTTTACTGCCGACGGATGTGAATGCTGATTATTATCAAGGTGGACACACACCTTTACATGTAAAGCCTCGGGGATGCTGTCCACTGAGGTTCACACTTTCAAAACAAACTTAAAAAACTAAAAAGTTAGGATGTTAAAAATCTCAAGATAACGTTACAAAAAAACACATTAAGAAAAGTTTATATCACTGACTTGTGATGGTATTGATTCTGAACTTTCAATGAGATTAAAAAGGCCTCAGCTTTTAATCCAGTGCAAATATTTTTGCAGTTTTTATTTCTAATTTGTGTTAAATGAAAGAAAAATGACACATTTTGCAATGAGCTGAAGCCTGTGAGGGCCTTCGATCACGTTAAGGGTTCAGCAGAGGTCACTTCTCAAAGTTTTTCTATGGACTCATAAAAGTTTGTTCTTTATTAATAAGAAGGTGAATTAAAAGTTTAAATTCTTCATATTTCATTTTGTTGATTTTTATTTTAAGCCAGTTTTGTGCCACTGATTTTTATCTGCTGTGTCAGGATCTCAGCAGGACCATCTGATCCAGATCAGAGGAACCTTGAATGTAAATAGACCCAGTTTTAGATTTCTAATAATACAGATAAAAACAGAAAGAGAGTAACATTTGGAGTAATATCATTTGTTAACCCTTTGGTGCGTTTTGTATTTTCACTTTTAATTGGCAGTAGATTTGAAACCAGATCAGATGAGCCAATTAAATCTCACGTTTCACATGTTCACCATGTCTCAGAGCGCTTTCTGTCACAGTTATGAATTTTAAAAAAAATACACAACAAAGCTCACGTAACAAAAACATTTAAAAAGAAAACCAAAGGTGTTGGCATGACTTCCTACTTTGAAAAAGGCATCATTAGGTTGTGAATTTAAAGTCAGTCATGTTCTGAAAATCAGTAAAGACTTTTTTTTAGTTTCAGAAGGACTTTTTTTTTTTTAAGATTGACTGATTTGACTTTACTATTGTGAATAGTATGATCAGATGTGGGTGTTTCCTCCTTGCATTGTTATTTATCTATTATTTTAAAGGTGATAAAACTGGCTGTATCTCAAAAATCAAGTTGTGCCCAGACTCCAAATAAATTACCTCTGGTTCAAAAGGAAACATGTTTTTTTTTAAATGTATTTATTTTTTTTATTTTATTTTATTTATTTATTTATTTATTTTAGCTGAGGGATACAGCTAGGCTATTTCTGTATTTTAAAATATATTTAAATTTTATTTATTTATTTATTTTTTGGTTAATCGCACTTTTAATTAATTTACAGTTGAAATAAAGACATATGTCAATACATCTTGTTAAAACTTGGGATATAAAGGTTATATTGGTGTAAAAAAATTAAAATAAAAAATAAAAAATAAAAAAATAAATTAATAACTGCAGTGGTGGGTATTAAAGGGTTAAACTAATTTATTCATATTTAATAATTGAAAGAGACTGGCTTTGTTTAAGTCCGACACAAACAAAGGGATTAAAAGTGACAAATCTGAAACTCAAATCTGCAAAAAACCTGAAACTTATCAGATGATTTGTCTAATTTTCAGCAAAAAATGTCTTTTTAGACTTAGTATGAGCCACATTCACCTAATCAGTCCAGAAAAATGTCTTATTTCAAGTTATTTAAAGACAAGAACGTGGTCTGAACTGCTTATTACTGCTTATTTTATAACAGGTTAAAAAAATCTGCCATTGGAAGAAGAAAAAAGTCACTTGTATTGAGACAGTTTCAAGCAAATTATCAAGCAATTCAGACCTCATTTTTCTCTTTAAATAACTTGAAACAAGACATTTTTCTGGACTGATTAGTTGAATGTGGCTCATAGAAAGTGTAATTAGACAACTTTTACTTAAGATAAGACAATAACACTTGATAAGATTTCACTTTTCTACAGTGAAGACACTTCCCTGAACCCACAGAGTTGCATTGAGTTTAAATGGAGTAGAAGTAATCCCCAGAAAGAGCTTTACGGTCTGCATTCAGATGATAATGAAGCCGCGATTACACGAAAATGACGCATGACAATACAATCCAGACCACATGATATTTATTAACAGACACAGTTGAATCTGCCTGTAGCTGTGTGCACGTTATAAAGATAAAAAAAGGACAAAAATAGATACAAAAGCCATTCAATGATTGTCACACTGAATCCTGAGAGAAACCATGATATAGCATAAAGTTTTCATATATATATTTATAGATTTGTGTGTGTGTGTGATACTGTTCTCGGCGCGTCCTGTCGGCTAATATTCACCTCAGCTTGAATCAAACTAGACCAGTAGAAAACAATGCCTATCAGCATAAATAGCATAAATAATCACAAACTATCTTTATAATTTACAAAAATACAAACTTTTTGAGTCCTGGTGTATTTACAGGAGCTGTCGTGCTGTGGTTTCAGTCAGCATGGAGGGTAGAAAAATAAGGCGTGTGGGTTATATTTGTGTGAAATCAATCGTTACTGCATGTGGAGCCTGTCCAGGCTAACCCAGGCTAACTCTGTGTCTCTGATGACGCTCTCTTTGAGGTAACGGCGGTCTCACGAAGGCAACTTTGGCGGACTGAAGCTGACTAGGATTTGGCGAGATTTGGCATTTACACATGGAACGAGGAGGGGAGGTTCAGGATAATCTGGATTAGGAGATAAAATATTACACAAAAAAAGGAAATCAGTGTTCGGTGGTGTTCGCTCTGCGCGTCAGGAGCAAAGTTATCAAACAGTCGTTGAGTAAAACGATAAGTGCTTGTGTTTCTGTTTCCACAGTTTGACTCTGATCTCTCCAGCGAGCTGACCGCTGACAGGATATCTGCTACCCAGCATGCACCAGGTGTTACCTCTCTGCTCCTATAGCTCACTCCCCTCTCGAGGGTAAATCAGGCTGTTGACGCTGAAGCTGTTGTAGAAGTGACTGTTGAACTGTCCGCTCTGCGCGCCGCCAAACGTGTTGTAGTACACTCCACGGTTAAAATGCAGGCTCTCGCCATGATCCGCGGCCCCCGTGTCCTGACCACCGTGGTTCAGGTGGTACGGGCTCAGGGCCGTAATGTTCCTGTTGGACAGCTCATTCACCAGTCCCAGGGACCCCTGCCTGCTGGGGCCCCCTGAGCTGAGCGAGGACATGCTGCTGTAAAAGTTATTAAAGCAAGGAGTGCTCGAGGACAGTCCGGGCGGCGAGGACGACGATGAGCCCTTGTGGTTCTCGTTCATGGCCTCCATCTCCGGGGAGGACGGCCCCAGCAGCTGAGGACTGTCCGAAGGCTTCAGGGAGGCCCCTAACGCTGACCTGCCTTCCTCCACCTTTGTGGCCCCTGATGCTCCCACGGCTGCTGCTGCTCCTGCGCCGCTCGGGTCTGAGCGTCTCTTTCTTTTCCTGCGGAAATTCCCGTTGTCGAACATCTTTTCACAGTTTGGGTCCAGCGTCCAGTAGTTTCCTTTCCCTGAGACAGAAGACGAAGACGACACAAATTAAAACATGTCACAGCTGAAACAGACTTCTCAACAAGATTTCTAGATCACTGAAATAAAAAGGCCGAACTCCTTCCTGACATTAACCTCACATTGATTTGTTTTCAACTTCCACCTCATATTCTAACACTGATCTCACAAATATTTAACTTCGTGCATTTCCAAACACAACAATCAGACTGTCATTGCAGTCTAGACCTGGCTGCAAAACTACCATCCAACTACCCCAAAAAACTTGAATTACTTAAATTGAGCATCTCATCCTCTAAAACACCTAACCTCCAAATAAAAGATGTTTCGTCCCTTTTCTGTGTTGTCTCATGACATTTAAGGTGAGACTGGTCAGTTCACAACAGCAACGAGTGCAAATGGACAGATGAATGCTCTGCAGACCAGATAAATAAAATGTCTCAGACTCTTAGAAATCTAGCTTTATTAATCACTCTAATACAGTAACCAGTGTTTTTAAATAATAAATACTTGTTTTTTCTTCTGTCTGTTTTAAGACTGGCCTTAAAGTGTGTGTGTGTGTGTGTGTTGAGGTGAGTTTGACCAGACTGAGGGACAGTGGAGGTCACAGACTGAAATTTTTAGACTGAAATTAACCGTTGGTGATTATTATAAACCACCTTCCAAATATATGCACACACACACACATAATGAAACAAAATAAAATAAAAGAATGAACAAAATAAAATCACATAAAAAAATTATCAAAATAAAATAAAATAAAATAAAATATGCTTTAAAAAGTTAACTAAATAAATTAAATAAAAAAGACAAAATAATAAAGAAGATTAACTAAATAAATAAAATAATATAAAAATAACAAACTAATTGGAATGGTGTAAAAAATGATATAAAATAAAATAAGATAAAATAAAAAATTAACAAAATGAAATAGAATAAATAAAAATCTGAAGGGACATCTTTTGGTAAAATATTTAACTGATAAACCGCGCAAATAACAGTCCCCCTTGGATCAAATAAGGAGTTTTTTGCATGGCAAAGACTCAAAACTGAGCAAGTGTCTTTAAAAAAGTCTCATTCCCCTTTTTATGAGCTTCGTTTGCCTGATAAATCCAGATCAATGTCATATTCAAAGATAAAAACTTTAAAATTAAAACCTGAATCGTTGGTAGTAATTTAAAGAAAATGCATTGAAATAACAGATTGTGTCTTAATTAAAAGAACTCAACCTAATTTGTTGTACCCCAGTAGCCAATATTGTTAATCATTACAAATAATTCAAATCACATTAATTGTAAATCCTAAAACATTTCTTTCTTCTTTTTAAAAATATTCCTTTGAGTTTTGCCTTGTACAACTATTTATTTATTTTGGAGTTATGTAAAAAAATAAATAAATGTTTGTCTGCATTAACCTATCACCACAAAAAACGACCACTACTGTTTTTTTTTTTTTTTTTTTACAGTGTATTTAGTTATTTGTGTCTAATAATAAAATTAACTATTCTACTTTTACAAAATTAAAACTGCACCCCACTGTTTGATTTTATTCATTAAAAACACATAATGTTGAGTGCTGATAATAATTTTTAATAAAAGATATAAAACATCAAATTTACAGAAACCCTGTGAGGACCAATTGAGTTTTAATTTCTGCATCTAATTCTGATTTTATTCACATTATTCACTGAGTGTTGTGAGTTTAAGTCATACTAAGAGAATTAAATATATTTAATCCAACCTGTACCTTAATGTCACACAGAAACTTTCATAAACAGAGGCTGTGGTGCGTTCACGGTACCTGGATCGTCCTCGTCCCTCGGCACTTTCTTGAAGCAGTCATTCAGAGACAAGTTGTGCCGGATCGAGTTCTGCCAGCCGGCTTTGCTCTTCTTGTAAAAGGGGAAATTGTCAGCCACGTACTGATAGATCTGGCTCAGGGTCAGCTTCTTCTCATGCGCGTTCTGGATGGCCATGGCGATGAGCGCGGAGTAGGAGTACGGCGGCCGCACCAGCTTCAGCAGCTCCTCCTGGCTGGCGATGGACAGCCAGCCCAGGTCTGGCCCTCCGAAGCCAGGTGAGTTCGTGATGAACTGCCGCTGGGAGCCGTAGGAGGGCGGGATGAAGGAGGCCGGGTTGTTTCCGTGCAGGTAGGACGCGGAGGAGTTGACGCCCGGTCCGTTGAGCCACAGGTAGGGGTTGGAGGACGATGCGTAATCCCCGATGCCGTACCCCGCGGGTCTCTGCGCGCCCTGCAGGCTCTGCTGGTGGTACATGCTGCTGAAGTTGTCGCAGTACACAGCGGCCATGTCCGGGGCCTCCTGGGCGCCTTTGGGTGGGAGAGAGCCGACGGTAGGGGAGGTGTGCTGGTGGTGCTGGTGATGGGACTGGGGGTCGATGGAGTTCATCACTCCCCGCGGGAAATCCCAAGAGGAAGAGCTGATCGGTTCAGGTGTCCTCTCCCTCACACACTCACTCTCTGTCTGCGCAAGAAGCAGCAACAAGTGTCAGAGAGGATGGAGCCGAGAGGGGAGCTTTAATAGTATAAACCCTCAACAGCAGCCACATCCAGGAGCAAGAGGAGTCCCAGCAGCCAATCCACACGGAGCGAGTAACAGGAGGTGTGGTCATGTTCTCCTCACCCAGCCCGGAGTGGGTCACTGGTTCCACATGTTCCCCCCTGGAAAAACCTCCAGGAGGGAGTCTGTGAGGGGACACACTGAAGGTGAAGCTGGGATTATACCCGCCCAGACAGCAACAAACAAACAAACAAACAAACAAACAAACAAACAAACAAACAAACAAAGAAGACACTTTATACAGGGTGTGTCTCACCTCCTCTCCCTACAAAGATCTGTGACAAGACAGAGAATCACTCTGTGACTTTGACTTTGCAAATGATCCTGTTCCCAAAGTGAGGAGGAAAAAAACTTTATTTACATCCTTTAAACCAAGGGTCTTCAACCTGCGACTCTGGGGCCTCATGCGGCCCCTTGACTCCTGTGCAGTGGCCCCTGGTAGCTTTAAAAAAAATATTTGAATAAGGAATTTATAATTTTAACAATAACCTTCAATAAAGCCTGCCATCACTCTACTTCACCTCCTACAACATCAACAGCCCATAACCTCAAATTTTACAGCCCTGGGAAGAAAACTAAAATCTTCAAAAAGAAAAAACTGGAAGACAATATAGTTTTTAAATCTAAGTGGATGGATTCATGCCGGGTCCATACACATGTTTGGTATGTGGCAAGACACTAAATAAATAACAATAAAAAAGCGATTATCTGTGTATGTTATCAAATTCAGGTATTGTTTCAAAAATTTGAAATTTTGGCAATTTTTTTTAAATTTCTTTTTTCTGGTTTGCATTTTTTTTTGCAATTGTTTTGATTTATTTATTTTAATTTTGCATTTTTTTTTAAATATTTCCATATTTAAAAAAAAATCTGAATTCTCTAAAAGGTAATATTTAAATATTTTATTTTTTTAATTTATTTTTTTGATTCTGGAAACTTTGAAAAATTTAACATAAAATTTGAAAATCTCAGCAAATTTTTATATTTCCTTTTTTTGTTTGTATTTTTTTTAATTTCACAATTTTTTTATTTATTTTTTTTTTTAATTTTGCAATTGTTTTAATTTATTGTTTTTTTTAAATTTTGGATTCTTTTTATGAATTTCCAGAGTCTCTGAAATAATGATTAATATCTAAATATTTGAAATTTCATTTTTATTTATTTATTTTTTTTAATTTTGAAAGCCTTGAAAAAAATGACAAAATCTTTAAAAATTTTGGCCATTGTTTTTTATTGAAAACTTCAATATTTTTGAATTTAATCTTTTTTTCTTTGTTGAAAATTTTGCAAATTTATTAAAATTCAAAAACTAAGACATAACATGTAAAATGTCATTAATTCCAGAAAACTACTTCTGTTTTATATAATTATTCACTAGTTTTCAACTATGAATTTAATTTTATACATGTAATAGTCATTATAGTGAAGATAAAGTAGATTTTGCGGTTCTGAAATGACCCCTATACAACTGAGCTAATGCAAAAAGACTCATGTGAAAGCAAAGGTTGCAGACCCCTGCCTTAAAGAAACATCATCACATATTAATGGCATTAGAACAGTTAGATATTCTTTCATCTCTTAAGAATAAATGTTTGATTTGACACTTGAAGTAAAATAAGCAGGTGTTGAAAGGATTTTTGTGTTTTTTTAGAAAAGGGTTTTTTCAATGAACAGATCTCCAGCCAACAGTTTGTCATTCCACATTTAAAGACATAACTGAGACCCAGCATTCCCCTGCATCTCAGGGCTCTAATCCCAGTAATCCTAACCCTAAAGCCATTTCTTTACCCCTCAGACAGCTTAAGCCGGGGTTAATTTCCCTTCATTTCAATGAAGTGTGAGTTCCCTCTGCCTCTCTTTAAAACTCACAGTACATCAGACTCAAAAGACGTGTGAGACTTTAGTTTTAAGGCTGTGTTAGTGACATCTCCAGGTGATTTAAAAACTGCAGTTCCTCTAGTGTCCACTGGAGGCTGGCTCTAAAAGCTACAAAGATCATATAATCATAACTGAACAGATCTATTTTATTGATGTTATGGCTGTTCACTGTCATACTGTAAAATAAAGACATGAGCAGAAACTCAAAAGACCCCCCACAGAGGTGATGTCTTTTCTCCTCTGTGATGAGGGATTGGTGGATATCATTTTGTCGAAATGTAAAAATACATCATAAAAGAATTTAATGATCAAAAACTGAAGTTACTGGCTAAAAAGAAATACCCTGTCTGTCTCCTCGTCTGATCATGGGGTCTTTGTTCTTTGGGTGTTCACTATCCAGACTCTGCAACAGCCTCTGCCAATCATCCTGCAGCTGCTGCCGATGGAAATCTGACTTCCTGTCTGCTGTTCCAGTGTGAGACTCTACTCCACTCTGAGTCTACGGTGGCCCTGAAGTGCAAAACAGGACAATAACTAAGAGAAGATGACAGAAAAAATGACATTGAACGACAAAAAATAAGAACAAAACAACAAAATAGAGTAAATGACAAATAAAAGAAAACAGCAAGAAAGAAAATGTAATGACAAAGAAGAAAACTTGAAAACCAAACCCTCAAAAATAAATAAATAACATGACAACAATGAAAGAACTAAACAAAAGAAGCATAACATGAAAGCAGAAAAAAGAAAGTGGAAAAACAAAGAAGAGAGCTCCAAGAAAAAGACAACACAACAACAAAGAGAGAACACAACAAAGAAAACATGACTACAAAAAAGAGGATATGACAAAGAAAAAGAAAACACAACAAAGAAAGGAGACAAGAAAAAAAAAAACAAAACAAGAAAAAAAATTAAAGTGAACATCAACATGAGAATCAAACTAAACAAAAACAAACAAACAAAACCAACAAACAAAAAAACAAGTGAAAACAAATACTAGAAAACAACAGTAAAAGGACAACAACAACAATAAACAAAAAAACCATAACCAAATCCTAACACAAAACCAAAAAAGTGAAAACAAAAGTAAGAAAACAACAATGAAAAAGACAAAAAAACCAACAACTCACAAAAACAATACGACAACAAAAAGACAACATGATCACAAAGAAGGTATAAAAACATCATGATAATCTAACAACAAACCAAAAACATAACCTTACCCTGACCCCAAAAAATAAAATAAAATAAATAAAAAGCAAGTGAAAACAAAAATTAGAGTTCAACAATTTAAAAGACAATAACAACAACAACAAGAAAAAAACATGATCACAAAGAAGAAGACATGAAAATACAAGAATTCAACAACAAAAATACCACAAAACATAAAACACAACACAACAACAAAAAGAAACACGTCGTCAAAAAAGAGAAAATGAAAAAAAATCAATAAAAAAAACACATGAAAAGATAAAAGACAGTTCAACAACAAAGAAAAGAGCTCAAGAACAAAAAAAGAAAACATGACAACAAAGAAGACAAAGTGATATCTTAGAAAATAACAACACATAAAAAAAGAGAACTCAAACAAACAAAACCTTAAAAACAACAACAACTTTTCCTTCCAGTCAAAAATAGTTTGTTTACTAAAGATTTTCCGCTTTAGCCACCTTTCCTGTTAAGTTTTTTGCTTGTGTGTTCTTATTTTCCCTGTTATCATGTTTTGCACTTTAGGGCCACCATACATTTCCCCTTTAAGGCCTTAATCTCAGTGCTATCTCAAATTCTGCAGATATCCCCCCTCAGCACATCTTGCATTCTTCCTTCACCTCCTCTTTTCCTACCACGCTCTGAAGATATGAACCTGGAAAACACAAAGAGTTTTTCCATAGGAGCAGCATCGAACCTTAAAGACAAACTTTTACATCATGGGAGTGTAAAAAGTTTAACATACAAGCTTGAACTTCAGTCCTGGCTCAGATTATGTCTAGAAACTTCTCTGGTGGATGCACACTGCCCCCTTGAGCTGCCTTGTTTGAGTGGCAAACCCATTTGTACACCCTCTGCCGAAAATATCCAGGACTTTTAGCTGCAATATGAAAACGACCACAAGAGGGAGCCAGCTGACCGTCCACTGTTGAGTGAGCTCTGCTGTGACCAGTGCAGGTTATGATACATCCACTGGAGGGCGCCAAACACTGCTGGATAATGTCCTCAGATGATTGTGCCAAGAAGCCATCAAAGTGTTGGATGTCTCTGCCTCAGAAATCTAATATGAAAGTGTGGTTTTTCTGTGACAGCTCCTGGAGATCCAGAGGGTCTTTGAAGATTCTGAAGTACGCTTTCAACAACATCAAAGTTTACTTGGACCCAGAGAGCTCAGAGTTAGACTTTCAGCTGGAGCACGACGTGTCTGGTCTTTAAAAAACAGGTAATTTATGAGTGTCTCTGGAGGCTGTCGTCATGTAGCGAATCCCACCCATGCTGCGTAACATTTGGACAGGAACTTTCTAATAAGGCCGAGTCCGACCTCCTCTGAGCCCTGCTGTGATTTCTTTCCTGGGCATTAACACATTATCTGCCAACACTTCCCTGTTTTGGAGCATCTGATGGACTGAGGTTTTTCCTCTAATGCAGCTTTTCCACAGAGCTCCAGGCCGCAGAGTAATTGTCCGCGCAGCACCAGGAGTCGCTCTGTCTGACTGTAATTCTATAATATCGGGGTTGGCTATGACAATAATCCCTGGGGCTCTTTGTGTGTCTCCAGAACTGTTTCACAAACTCAGATATAAGTATGAGAACCTGAGAGTGCAGAGATGGGGAGACTCTCGTGGATCTGGAGCTCCTGTCAGCAGACTTTTTAAGAGACAGTGTTTGTCATGGTCAGGGGACTGCAATCTTTACTTTCATAGGAGCCATTTAGCCTCAGCTCACTTGGATTTAAGTCATTCCAGAGCCACAAAATCTACTTTGTCCTCACAATAAAGACTATTAAGTGTAATTCTATACATAGTCTATAAAATCAAGTAGAAAACTATCCAAATGGAAAGTTTATTAATTAATAAAATTGTAGAAATGTGACAAATTAATTTAAATTTCAAGAGTTTTCAAATATTAAAAAGAATGTGCAAAAATTTTAACAATTTTTGAAATATTGAAAATTTGGCAGAATTTCAAAAAAGTTACAAAATTTTTTTAAAAATTAGACTGATGTGAAAATTAAAAAAAAAAAACATCAAAGAAAAATAAATAAGAAAAATTTTACAAAAAATAAAAATCTAAAATTGAAACATTTTATCAAAATTTAAATCATTGAAATGTAATCAATTTCCAAAAAAGGAAATTCAAACATTTGCCAATTTTTTTTAAAGAAATTTTATGCATTGCAAAAAAAATCCAAAAATTAATAAGCCTACTTGATGCATGTCATGATGCAGCAGCTTCAGTTTTATGAGTGACGGAGTTTACATCCTCTCTTATGTGGAAGAAAGGGTTGAAATATTTAACACCCAAATGGCTGAAATTATGTAACTTGTGAATTTCAACCAGAAAAAAAAAGACAACCATCAGTTTTTAAACCTTAATAGAACATTTCCAGAAGATCCAGTCTGGGGGCAGGATCTGAGGAGAGGAGCAGACTGTGAGGTATGTTCAGCACCAGCTGGTGTGTGCACGGAGCCCAAATCCCGCCTGTGAAATCAGTGAAGGAATGCTGAAAGACAGGCAAAGCATGAATAGTTCACGGCTGGTGTGTTTGCGTTTTGTTATTTTAGAGACAGTGTGCATCTTATTTTTATTACAGACCTAATTCAAAGGCATTGTTTATACATGAATCTAAACTATTGCAGTTTATTCATCAATGACCATTTAAAGCTCCTGTTAGGGTTTTGAGGCAGTTGATAAACCAGCATGAACTGGAGCAGCATTTACAAACTTTAACAAGTTTTATCAAAGTATTTAAACAAAGCAGGAGATTTTTTGTATTAATAACTTTATATAAAAGCAAGAGCTAACACTTTGTACATTTTTAAGCCTTTAGCTCATGTTAAGCCTTTAGCCTGTTTTAGCATTTAGCTTGTGTTGTAGCCTTTAGCCTGTTTTTAGGCCTTTAGCTCATGTTTAAGCCTATAGCTTGTGTTTCAGTCTATATCTCCTGTTGTAGGCTTTAGCCTGTGTTTTAGCCTTTAGCTTGTGTGTTAGCCTTTCCCACGTTTTCAGCCTTTAGCTAATGTTTCAGCCCTCAGCCTGTGTTTTAATCGTTAGCCTGTGTTTTTTTCCTTTAACTTGTGTTTTGTACATGTTTTAGCTCTTGGCTCATGTTAAAGCCTTTAGCCTGTTTAGTAGCTTTTAGCTTGTGTTTTAACCTTTAGCCTTTTTTAAGCCTTATTTAGCCAATGTTTAAGCCTTTAGCTTGCGTTTGTGCCTTTATTCTGTCTTTTTTTGGTTTAAGCCTGTAGCTCGTGTTTTAGCCTTTAGCTCATGTTAAAGCCTCTACTTTGTGTTTTAGCCTCTATCTCCTGGTGTAGGCTTTAGCCTGTGTTTTAGCCTTTAGCTGGTGTTTTAGCCTTTAGCTTGTGTTTTAGCCTTTCCCAAGTTTTTCAGCCTGTAGCTTAAGCTTAAGACCTTAGCCTGTGTTTTTTCCTTTAACTTGTGTTCTGTACATGTCTTAGCCTCTGGCTCATGTTATAGCCTTTAGCCTGTTTTTTTTTTTTTTTTTTTTTTTTTTAGCTTTTAGCTTGTGTTTTAACCTGAAGCATTTTTTTTAAAAGCTTTTAGCCTTTTTAAGCCTCTTCAGCCTAAGTTTTAGAATGTGTTAGAGCCTTTAGTCTGTCTTTCTTGTGTTTTACCCTGTAGCTCGTGTTTTAGCCTTTAGCCCATGGTTTAGCCTTTGGCTCATATTAAAGCCTCTAGTTTGTGTTTTAGCCTCTAGCTTGCGTGTTAGCCTTTAGCTCGTGCTCTATCTCTCCCCTGTTTATCTTTCTTGTGCTCTTCTGTCCTTTTTCTGTCTGACAGTTAGGCTCCAGTGTCCACCATCACTACAAAATTAATCACAGATTTCATGTTTAGAAGAAAAAACACATATATACCTTCTCACTGCTAAATTTCGTCAGTCGACTTGGTGATGCCATAGAGACTTTGAAGTGCCCCAATCAGTTTGTGTGATTTTCTCTGAACTTTTCCCTATGCACATCTTTGATGGCTGGAAACTCAGATTACGAGGTCCCCTATCAGTATATATTTTAAAGGTTAAGACATACAGCACACTCTCTTGGGACCTTCAACTTGAGCCTCCACAAACATTGGAGCTGAACGTGTTGCACAGATTGGCTCATCCCTGAATGCTGGTACTGTATGTAATCAATGAAATCCTCCTGTACATAAACAGGTACAGCTGTTAGGCTTTACTGCACCACTGATGCTGGTTAGTAGGAGGCCAAGCTGCAAATCTGTGCACGCAAAGACCTATTTACTCCTGTTTCCAACACAGTCAGGCCCATTGAGCTGACGCACAATCTCCACCATTTACCTCCAGTCTATTTCTGAGACACATTTACACCCACCATGAATCCACCCGTGTTTGTCCGAGTGGGATCATTTACACAGGAAGCTGCTGGGTATAAACATTTGCACTTATTATATGTCGCATGCTTCTACGAGGCAAACACACACACACACGCACAGAGATGCATGTAAGTCAGCAGAGACAGATAAGAACATGTATGCACACACAGAACGGCATTCATAGCAGGCGGTAATAACATAGTGAAGCTTTTGAGAGGCCAGCCACAGTCCTGCGGGCAGAGAGGGTACATGTAGGAGATGTTTTTGCTCTATATGTTTATAACGCTGCCATGGAAAAATAAGAGCCGCAGCCACAGGCATTTCCTCGATCCCTCTCTCCTCAGTCACCTCTCTGGGCCTGTGTGGGAGGAGGGAGGCCCTGGGCTCGGCGCATGTCACACTTCATCATTTTCAGAAATAGGCATCCTAATTTCTCTCTGCTCTGCACGAGCTCCATCACAGACCTCCCATCAACCAGCTGACTCCAGGTTACTCAGTCCAAAACGATGATTTGTAACTTCTATTGTCTGGATTCATGCACGGAAATGCTGATTTGGTGGAAGTTCAGACATGGGAAGACAAACAAATGTCCCAGAGGAAAAAAAAAGAGGGAAATTGATTTAGATCTGTTTAAAATTGAGCTTTGACCCTGAAGAGTGCTTCTTATTAAGAAGAAAAATTTTCTTTGAAGATGCATTTTTGACTTTTTGTAATGCATTTCAATAGACGTCCAGGTAGAGGATCTCCAAGTGTAGGGGAAAGGATGTACACACTGTGGCTGGCTCATTGTGCTTGATGGGAGCCATAGGCTATAGAAAAGTTTGCTATAGAAGAACCCAGTGTGCTTTTTTAATAATATTAAATGTAAAAAAAAAAAATGTCTCAACCTTAAATGACTCTAAATCAACCCGTCCACTCTGTCATCAGCATCTCATCACGCTGATAAACTCACAGAGGAAACAGGAGGAAGACTGGACCACTGTCACAGGAAACAGGACAAACTGGCACCAAATGGAAAGTGGAGCTTAAATTCACCTGGGGAGTGAGGATAACAAGACACAGGTGAGGCTCATTAGGGTAATCAGGAGGAGGGCGGGAAACATCGGAGAACAGGAAGTCAACAGACCTGTAACAAGAGGAAACAGGAAAACAAGATTTGATCCATGAGGTGAGTAAGTGACAGTGGTAGCATGCACAGACTTTTTTAAGGGCAGCTCTTCTTTTTGCTTCCAGAGAGGGCAGTTTATCGAAATTAGAAGGTGCAGTTTCATGTGCTTTTTCAACACAAGGGGCAGTTTAATGTGTTTTACCAATCAGAAGGGCACTGCTCAAGACGATCAAGATAGGGCAGTGTAGAGGTGGTTTGGTCACCAACAGGGCACTTAAGCATACACTTTGGCTCCCAAGAGTGCACTTTAGCGCCTGTTTTGTCATTGAGGCAGTACTTGATTTACTGGATTTTGGCTCAAGAATAAGGAACTTCAGAATGGATTTGGCATGAAAGAGGGCATTTAGGCATCATTTTGGCAACCAAGGGGGCACTGTGAAATGGATTTGGCGCCCAAAGGGGAATTTTAGCATGGAATATACCCAGTAGAAGGCACCTTAGTGTGGATTTGGCTCCAAACAGGGCACTTTAGCATCGATTTTGTCTCCAAAGAGGACACTTTAGTGCCAATTAAGCTCCAGAGCGGGCATTCTAGTGCCCATGTGGCTCCCAATGGTGCACTTTATTATGGATTTTATTCAAAAGAAGGCACCTTAGCTTGAATTTGGCTCCTTAGGGGGCACTTTAGTGTTCACTTGGCCCCAAGAGGGCACTTAAGTGTAGATTTAACTCCAAAGTAGGCACTTAAGTGCTGACGTGGCTCCTAAGGGTGCACTTTAGCATGGTTTTTACTCAGAAGACGGCACTTTAGCATGAATTTGGCTCTAGAGAGTGAGCTTCAGTGTGGATTTGTCTCCAAAGAGGGTACTGTAGCATCCATTTGGCTCCAAAGAGGACACTTAAGTGCCAATTCGGCTCCCAAGGGGGCACTTCAGCATGATTTTTACTCAAAAGAGTTCACCTTAGCGCTGATTTGACTCCAAGGGCACACTATAAGAATGATTTGGCTCTAGAGAGGGCACTTTAGTGTGGATTTGGCTTTAAAGAGGGCATCGTAGAAATTTTTGGCTCCTAAGGAAGCACTTTACCGCCTGTTTGGTCATAACAAGGACACTTTTGTATGGATTTAATTCCAAAGGGGCACTGTGGCGTTGATTTGGCCCCATAGAGTGAACTTTAGCATCGATTTGGCTCTAAAGATGACACTTTGGTGTGAATATGGCTCCCAAGGGAGCGTTGGAGCATGGATTTTATTTAAAAGAGGGCACCTTAGCTTGAATTTGGCTCCTTAGGGGGCACTTTAGCGTTTACTTGGCCCCAAGAGGGCACTTTAGTGTAGATTTAGCTCCAAAGTGGGCACTTAAGTGCCGACCTAGCTCCTAAGGGTGCAGCTTAGCATGGTTTTTACTCAAAAGAGGGCACTTAATGTGGATTTGGCTCCAAAGGGGGGTACTGTAGCATTAATTTGGCTCCAAAGAGGACACTTTAGTGCCACTTAAGAGCCGATTTGGCTCCCAAGGAGCACTTTAGCATAGATTTAATTTGAAAGAGGGCACCTTAGCTTGAACTTTCCTCCTTAGGGGACACTTTAGTGTAGAATTGGCTCCAAAGAGGGCACTGTAGTGTTGATTTGGCTCTAGAGAGGGAGCACTTTGCTGCCTATTTGGTCATCACAAGGACACTTTAGTGTGGATATGACACTACGGCTCCAAAGAAGCCACTTCAGTGCCAATTTAGCTCCTCTGGGGCACTTAAGCGCCAATATTGTCATCAAGGGGGCACTCAAGTGTACATTTTGGCTCCCAAAGGAGGCACTTTAGAGTGTGTTATTTAATAATTGGGCTCCAGGGAGGGGTACTGCCCACCCCTGCCTCCCCTTTGTGCACACCACTGCATGAAGGGGTCATGGTGAGTGTGCAGTGAAGATACCTTCATTAGATTGTTTAAAAAATGCATGAATACCTGAGTCTCTGTCTCTGTTCAAAGCTGTATAAAAACACCTGCAGACTGATTTCACCAGGTATAGTTTCCACACAGTGTCTTCATTAGCGCTGAAGTCCTGAGGAGGTGGAGTTATATATTTATACGCCAGATTTACTTAAACTCAACTCTACTCTGAGCTCAGTAACTGACCCTGGTCTGAGCCGGTCTGCAAGCAGCAGTGTGGAAAACACAGGCACGAGGAAGTCTTTGTTACAGAGACATTTATGACACCATGATTGTGGCCTTCTTCTGGCTCTCCTTTCATCGTTTTTCCTCATCATATATTTATTAAACATAAGCCTCGAGGACAGAGGAAGCAGATGAAACCATGGTGTTGCTTTGAACCCCGCTAAACGATGGTGTCAGTTTATAATGTGAATGTAAATAACAGCTGAAATCACGTCACATTGAATCATTTTCACACACGGCCGTGGCGTGCTCCCCTCTGCTCCTCTGAAACCAGCTCTCCCTGCCTGTGATCCTGAGGATAATTAGGCCTGGGAGCACGGCGGTGAACGTTTGGTCTCCGTCTGCTCGGCTTTAAAGAGAATGCTCTTTTTGGGTGCAGCAGAAGCAGTGCGTACATCCCTCAAAAAAAAAAAAAAAGGCTGAACTGTAGCTGCTCGTGCCTCTGATGTGCCATCCAAGTTAAAAATACAGCTTTTGCAAGCTCAGTCTTCTTCAAAGACTTCTCTTCTTTTTCTTTCGTCGTCTTTGTTTTTTTTCTTTTGCCCCCTTCTGCCAACTGCGACTCGGCTCTGCCTCCTGCCTCGACATGATGAGTGGAACGGAGTGAAGAAGTCGGGTGAGAGGCCTGAAAGGAGCTGCAGCTAATTCATGAAAAAAAACACACTATCTTATAAACAAGAAAGGAGTTATAGCAGCGTGCAAAACACAGAGAAGCCACCATAAAGTGCGTCTTAGAGCCGCTGGTGTTTTGTGCGCTGATCGCTGCTCTGTTTAGGATTCGCTGCGAGTAATCAGTATGAAAAAGCGCTCCTTTCATTCCCTTTGACTCCGAGGCTTAATGGCTTTTTTAGTAACGACTTTGTGTCCTTAACGGCCAAACATCATTAACCCAGACCATTGTTATTCTAATCTTTCTCTGTCAGCGGCCTTGGAGGCCAGCCTTCGCCTGGTTGAAACAGTCTCCTCATTGTGAGCCGAAGCAAGGGAGAAAGGAGGTGCCTCTTCAATCGCTGCCACCTGAGCGAGCCTGGGTATCCACAAAACCTTACATTTAGGGTGGTCCGACCTGCCATCCCCTCACCCTAACCACGTCCTCCTGGCTCTGCTCTTTATGCCCTCCTAAATCCAGCTCCAACCATCCCTTTCACAAACAAACCCCTCACACGATGAAGAAACTTTCACTGGCGCTCGTTTGTTGACTTATCTGGCACGGCGGCCCTCGGCCTTTCCAAAGCCGTATCTTAACACAGGAGAGACACAGGAAGAGCTGACGCCGTCTCCTCCTCGACGCGAGCAGGTGCAAAGACAAGGCTCAATGACATCTTTGTACCAAATAGATGATCTTTGGGGGTTTGACAGTACTCCTGGTCTGGCTCGCCGCCTGCACCTCCTCCCCTCCATCTGCCTGAACGTGAGAAGCTAGCCGTGTTAGCCGTGACAGAGCGCAGTGGGGGAAACCATATATCCTGGAGTGACACAGGCTCCAAAGGTAGCTGCTTTTTGGCCTCCATGGCTGCCTGTCAAGCTGCTTTTATCCCATGCTGCTCTTGTCTTTCCCTGGCTGAAGTCTCTTACGTTGGCTCTGTGTTGCTTCTCGCCCAGCTCACAGCAGAAAGACACAATAGTGAGTCTTGTTTTCTCAACTCTTAACGGCTTTAACCAGAAATCTGCTGGAAAAACGGAAAGATGTTGTGTGCTGTAAGAAACGTTTAACAGAGAAATAGTCTCAGATAAAGTTAGAGAAGTGTTGTCCTGTGTCCAAACCTGTTGTAAGCTAACCAACAATAAAAAAAAGTTTAAAGGGGACATATCATGCTTGTTTCTCCTTTTCACTATTCCAGACTAGGATGCCTGTAAAGCATTTCTGCCCTCAGTACAAGTCATTTAGTTCCTTCACTGCCCCACAATAGCGTTCTCAATATCCTCATTTTAGGCCATTCTGAAGATCTCGTTGAAACGCTCCGTTTTGAGAATGACCTCCAGTAACCTCGCAACGTCACAGCCCTTTGTGCTCTGATTGGTCAGTTCTATCAGAGGGGCGGAGGGGGTAGAGCCAGGGGGGCGGTTTTTGCAGCATGGCAGTATTTACAAAATCACCATATTGAATGGAGCAGACCGAGCGAGTTTGCTGTTTGCCAAAACTTCACCGTAAGGCATCGATAGCACTAATAAAATGGCGGAGTGTAGGATACGTCCTTTTGTATTGGACCCCGAGTCAGACCCGGACGGTTCTGCAGCTCAGGAGGAAGAAAATCTGGCTATAAATTTCTGGCTAATAGGCCTTCTGATTTTCGGACAACAAGGCCATTTGGTTTTTCTGGCTAACGGCCTTCTTTTGATTTGCTGACTAAAGCACCTTCTTACTTGTGGTCCTTGTTTTCTGACTAGCTGGCCTCCTGACTAATGGGCTTTCTGGCAATACGATGGGCTCCCCATGAAACACTTCTTTTCACCATTGAGGCTGCTGCTCACACTTTCTGGATGTTCTTATCTAAAAGTTTGTTTTACTCTTGTGAGGGAATTTTGCATGCATTTTGCCAGCTTCTTCACAAACCCTCACAGTGCTTAAAGAAGCTGAGCCTTCAGCGCCAAGTCTAACTGTGTTCTCTGACAGGAGTCTTCCTGACGAAGAGGACAGAGATGACAGAGCTAAGTGTCCACTCAGAGTTTATGTTTGAGCCATTGTTGCATTTCCGTTCCCTGTAATCCTGCACAATGTACGACTGTCTCTCTATCAGTGCCTCCATCTGACATGGCTGCACATCTGTAATGCACGGTGATTATTCCTGAGCCTAATGATGAGCCACGATAAGCTGTCCTCTCTGACTCCCAAAACATGGGGAGTATGAGGTTTTATTATTTCTGGACCCGGTCCCACGGCCTGAGCCTCTGCAGCCCACTCTGGATTTCATGGGGCTTTCAGGCAGTGACCTCGGGAACAATGTGGGGTGCTGTGCTGATTCTGGGGACCATGCGAGCCTAACTTCCCCCACCTGCTAGCAGCTTTACTGACCTGGCCACGAGCCCCAAGTCCTTTTTCTGCACCGTTAAAATCACAGAATTTAGCATTTGAGTCTATTTTTGTTCGTGTTTTGATGTCTGAACACAGTTTAAGGGAATTTGGGGCTAAACAAAAGAGCCAGAGAAAAATTCAGAGCATGCAAAAGATTTATTAACCGAAAACCAAACAGACAAATTTAGTTTTCATAAAAGAAACAAAGAGAATCTGGTTCTCCCTCCTACATAGACTCAGTCCCTCTAAGTCAGTTTCAACACCCATAAAGAAAGCAAAACACCAAAGCAACATTATTTTATTCACCCAGGAACCGAGCTTGTTAAAAACAGAACTGTGATTTAGTTACTGATGACATTTTGTTTATTTCTCAGACTTTGGTGTGATGTGATTACCAACGTCTACAGAGGCTCTGATCACACTGTATCACTCTAACACATCTGCTCAGCAGCATGTATTGAATGATTAGCAATAAAAATTAAATCACAGAAATAGGAAAACCAGCGTTTGAGTTTTTTACTTAAGAAAGCACATCTCTGAATACTTGTGAGTACAGATTCAGGTCTTGACATAAAATCATATCTTTGCGTTCATTTAGGGGCTTCTTTCTTTTTCAGTGGGGCGGACTCTTTTCTTCGTCCAGGGGAGTCTGAACAAAGAACCAAACTCCAAATCCCTCAACTCCAAAAACCCAGGGTGAAAAAGTGGACCTGCAAAAGAGGAGATAAGTGAATTCAACAGTAGCTTAAAGAAATGCTCCTTTATTTATCCCCCATGAGCAGGAGCACGCAACCTTTACTTTCAAAAGAGCCATTTTGCCTCAGCTAACCTGGATTAAAGTCATTTCAGGGCCACAAAATAAACTTTATCGTCACAGTAAAGGAAATATAGTGTATGAAACTCTAAACATTGTTAAAATCTAGTGAATAATTATTGAGTTTGGATATTTTTTCAGTTGTTAAGTTTGTATATGCAATATCTAAGTTTTCTTTTATTTTGATAAATTTGCATATATGTAAAATAAAATTTGAAAGGTAAAATATATATATATTTTTTAAAAATTTGCAAAATTTTGCAAAAAAATTAAATTGACAAAAAATTTGAAAACTGCAAAAAAAAAAAAAAATCAAATCAAATAAATTTGAAAACCTGTTAAAAAAAGAGGAAATTTTTTTAAATTTGGAAAATTTTGTGAAAAAAAATTCAAAGCATGGCAAAAAAAAAAAAAAAAAAATTCAAATTTTCCTGAATCAAAAAAATTGTTAAAATAACATTTTTTTAAAGCTTCGAGGATTCTAAGAAAGTTGGACATGTAATATCTAAATTGAAAAAAATAAGTAAATAAACTAAAAAATTGAAATAAAAAAAATAATTTAAAAAATGCAAAAAATTTGAAGAACAATTGAAATGGTTAGAAAAAATAGGAAAACCAAAAGATAATTGGGAAAACCTGTAAAAATGATAAAATTTATAAGATTTCGACAATTTTGCACTAAAAAAACGATTTCAAAGCATTGCAAAAATAATAATAATGATAAATAAAAAACAGAATTCAGAATTTGATACATTTTGAAAAAAAAAAAAATTAAATGAAAATTTCAATGCATTCCAAAAAAATCCCAAAATTTTAAACTTCTTAAATTTAAAAAATTTCTAAAAATCATATATTTTTTTAAAGCAACAAGGAGCTAATGCAGAGGATTTTAAGAAAAACTAGTTTGTGAGTACAGAGATAAACTGCTGCACCTCGTCATTATTTTTCTACCAGGAACATTAACGAGTTAATACATTAAAAAAAATAAAAAAAAATAAACAAAAACAATCTCTTGTTGGTACCAAATGAAATATCAAAGAGATAGATGACCCACCTGCTTGGACTTTGCCTCTCCATATCGTAGCTCTGTGGAAAAGTGCTCACAGTTATGGGAAAGCAAAGAGTAGCTCATGACCTGACCCTCTTTCTCGAGGGTCTTTCCAACGATCACTTCTGGTGCAAAAGGTTCACACTCATCATCCCAGAGGTTGTTGACTTTGCAATCATCATCTCCCATCACACTCCAGAGGCTCTCACGTTTCACCAGAGCTTGGCCATTGATCAGGTTCCGGATAACACCATCACCCTCGTCTGTTTGTGTGAAATAAAACAAAGACAAAAGTAAAGTCAAGTAGGAATTTGGAGAAAGTCTAAGATTTTCAGACTAAACAGCAAACTTCACTTACTTGGACTAGTGAGACCGACGACTTCATCATTCCCAACGTAGACAGCCCAGTGCCGATAACCCAAACGGAAAAACTCGATCAGGTCTCCAGGCTTTGCATCATGAGTTCTTTTGCAAAGGAATGCACACACCGTAGCCTTCATTGTAAATAAAAAAGAATCAAATTCATTAAACTCTTATATGAATGATAAATTCAGAAGAAAATCCCTACAGAAGAATAAAACTCTCTTGAAATGTTACCTAATGGAAATATCAAAGAGATAAATACCCACCCGCATGAACACCTTGTCTCCGTATCGTAGCTGTTTGGCAAATTCCTCAGAGTTATGCCCTGACCAAGAGTACTGCAGTTTCTGACCCACTTTCTCCTTGGCTTGTTTCACGATGACGGCTTCTTCAAGAGGTGTTGTCTTATCATCCCAGAGGTTGCTCACTTTGAAGGCATTATCTCCAATCACATCCCAGATTTTCCCTCGTGTCACCACTGCCTCGCCGTCGACCAAAGTTGGCATCCCACCATCAGCATTTTCTTTTTCTGTGAAATAAAATAAAGACATGCAGAAAAAGAAGAAAGAATAAAGTCAGAGCGGGATGCTTCCCCAGCTTTGGACACAGACCAGCAACATCAGAGCCATCAGTAGTTAAAGCCTCCCTCTTTATGACTGCGTCTGCAGAGATTATTATTATTATACATGTTCTAACCACATCCTGTGCTTCAAATACGCTGTTATATGATCCATAGCTATTTAACACAGTCAGGTGTTTGCATTGTGTTGCTTTGGAAATATGACTTTAGAGAAAAATGATGAAAGATAACACTGAAAAATCTGAATCCAGTCAAAAAGTCATGGAGGAAGTCTAAGACTCACTTGGACCAGGGAAACCGACGACTTCATCATCCCCAATGTAGACCACCCAGTGCTGATACCCCTGACGGTAAATCTTGATCAGGTCTCCAGCCTTTGCCTTGTGCTGGCGCTTTGGTGCCTGAAAACAAAAATAAAGTTCAACCTTTCGTTAAGTGTTCATGTTTACAGTGAGACTTTAATGTAAATTTACAGCAGAGCCCTGACATTAATGAACTGTAGTTTGGTATAAAAGGAATAAACTGCTCCAAACAGGAGACGCCACTCCTCTCCTGGCCTCACATCCTCCTTTTTTTATTTCCTTCTTCAATTTGTTTCCTAATTTTCAGCACACCTTTGCCCCCCCCAGCTGTTTGGCAGAAGTGCAGCTTTCAAGCCACACCCAGAACACCTCTGTAAATTGAAACCTAACTGTTAATGTAACATGAGTAAAGAGGGAACAAAGTTGATATTAGAGCCTGCTGAGCACTTAAAAGCTGAACCGCAGCAGCCTCCTTAGTGCTTCACAGTGTAGATGGCCTGTGCCTTTAAGAACTAAAAAAACATAACAAAAACAAAACAAAACAAAAAAACAAAACAAAACAAAACAAAAAACAAACAAAAAAAAACTCAACCAAAAAAAAAAACATGACAGTATTTGTTATTAGGGTTTTCATGCTGATACGTGCTCCACAGCGCCCTCTAGATGTAAAAATAAGGCCTAAAGATTTTTGTGAATAACCTTAAAAAAAAAAGAAAGAAAAAAAACCTCTATACAACCATAATGAATTCCAAACAAACTGCAAATTGCAGTTAAATGTTAGATTTTGATGATTTAAGGGTACGTACTTCAGCTATTTTTTTTTTTATTAGGTCAATTTTAAATTTGCTTTGTGTATACTAAACAGATGCAGAAGTAAAAGTTATCAAAGGATTTTTTGTAACTCAATGGGCGCGGCCACAAACGACTGCCAAAGTTGCCTGAATGCATTTATATGCTTTTGTCATCTTGAAGTAAAGCGCCCCCTACTGTTAACAGGAACTCATATTTAGGAAAGCATCACTAATCAGGTTCTGTCCTGTCATCAAAGGGTGTGTTGATGGCCCTGCCTAAAATGCTAAATATCATGTCCAGTCTGCTTCAAATTTCACGCACCATCAAGGTCCAACTCCCGACACAAGTATAAGCTCATGCATTGTAGTATAATTTACATGAATTGTCCAATCTGTTTAAAATTCAACACACATTATCACAGTCCCACTCTGGACTCTGGATGCATTATTGTGACAGGAATTGCGCCACCTATTGGTCACAGCTGATATTTACCCCAAATAAACACTTTTAAACATGCTGCAAATCATCCACATTGATGATTTCTCACCCACTTTAAGGAAAATTGTAAATATATCAAAGTCACAGCTCTACCTAGTGGTCAAAAGCAGTACTGCAGCCTTTTTTATTTTTAAAAATACCCATGGATGCTTGCTGTAGGGGCATAACCTCATCTAAATTCATGGCTTCTTGATGAGGGAAGAACAAGAAGCGGCTGCAAAATACCCCTACAGATAAGCTGTGGGCGCGGCCACGCTTGTTGCTGCTTGCAGCTTTAATTTTCATTATCAAAAATTATAATAATACATTTTATTAAAAAAAAGAAACATTTTACAGATAATTAAAAAAAAACATAACAAAAAACACATTAAAGGAAAACTTCAGTAAAATAATGTTTACATCATCAACAGGTCAAAGCTGGTCTACTCTTTTTCTGAAATCCTGTTAAATTTATCCTTGTCTTTTTTTTATAATCAAACTTAAAATTCATATATAAAGATCACATTTTTTTCATCAAGCTTTTCTGTTGTGAAGTGTTTTCTTGCTCTAAATTCTGTCTGTTGTTACTGAATAATAAAATCTGCATTAGAAGTTTCTAAAAGTGCATGGTTTTAAAGATGCTGAGCTTAAAGCAGCTTCAAATATACCTTAACCTTAGAGCAAGAACAGTTCAAGCAGCAGGAAACTCACCCGTGGTGCAGACATGTTTTCAGTTTCTCGTTCGTCTGGTGAGAAGAGAGTAACCTGCAGCTCATATTCACTTCACTTATATATCAGCAGATTACATAAACCCACACAAACTGGAAATTTGCCGAACCAATTATTTTTTTGTATGTTTGTTCATGTCTGTAAAATCTCAAGATAAAACCTTTCACATACCGAACCACACCTAAACTCTTGGAAGGCCCGGCAGTTTTTTTCTTTTTAATAAAGGATCAAATGTTGGCTGATAAAGTGGCAGCAATTTGAGGTTTCGTACAGTCTTTAGGCTAAAATTCTCATCAGTGTTAGTCACATTTTTTGGTATGCTCTCACGGTATATTCATCTTGTGTAAGTGGAGGACAGCTAAACATTTGAGTGTGATTTTCGTCAATAATTGTTGCCAAAATGATCAAAATTCATCAAACATTTGGACCCATTTCTCTCTCTAAACCAGGGGTCTTCAAACTGTGGCTCTGGAACCTAATGTGGCTCCTTGACTCCTTTGCAGTGGCTCCTTGTAGCTTCAAAAAAAAAAGATACCAAAATAAAGAATTTTTATTTTTCTTACAGAGGTTATTCATGATTATAGACACTGACACTAAATAAAATCATGTGTTAACATTTTGTTGAACTAAATCTTCATCCCATCTGTCAATAAAGCCTGCCACCGCTCTACTTCACCTCCTACAACATCAACAGCCCACCAACTTTCCATGCACCTGTGGCTAACTTCAAGTTTTACAGCCCTTGGAAGATAACTACATCTACAAAAAGACTAATCCGGAAGAAAACACAGATTTTAATTTTGTGTGGATGGGTTCATTTAACTCACAATGTGCCAACTTAATATACATGCTTGATATGTGGCAAGACATAAGCAAACAACAAAAGATGATGAGTTGAGATAATCAAATGTTATCAGATTCAAGTATTCTTTTCTTAGCTCCACCACTTTATAAATAAAACAAATATTGTTTAGATAATTATTCAATATATTTGAACTATATATGGAATTTTAAAAGTCCCATATTATGCAAAAATCACTTTATTAAGTCTTTTAGCAAAATTTGTGGGTCTTTGTTTTCCCTCCCAGCTCACAAAATGTGATATTTAATGAAAAAACTGTACTTAGTAGAGCTTGTGAATGTAAAATCCTGACTCAAAACAAGCTGTTTGAATTTAGGGGATTTGCCGACATCAGCGATTCCCTTTTTTGACTAATCAGGAGCAAGTCTGACCTGATTCGTCCACCAGAGCAGATACCCCCGAACCCCCTCCCCACCTACTCCCCTCCCTGCTGCTGCTCAGAATGCCAAAGTTGAAGAGCCATCACTGCTTTGTTTTTGGCTGTAAACAGCCACATAATTCCATGCACACACTTCCCATCTCGGAAGAAGACAAGATTAAGGAGATAGAGTTCATTTATCAGGAAATGTGCCAGCTACACTCAGTTAAACTGTGCATGTGTGTGCTAGTCACTTCACGGCCGACTGCTTTTCCAACTTTGGACAGTCCAACAGAGGGCTAGCCAATAGACTGGTCCTGAATCCAGGCGCTTTTTATCAAGTTGCTAACAGGTTGCACACACAGAAATACACTATAGAGATTTCTAGCTATGAAAGACTTTTGTTGAGTAAATGACTGATATATCTTACTGGTTGTAACTTTACGAAATCTCTGTCTTCAGAGCTACAAGTACAAAAGAGAAGAAGAACATAGGTTGTGAATCCAACTTTATCGAGTCAAAGTTCCAAACATGTCTCACTGATGGTCACCTGGTTGACTGCTTCAGAGTGAACCTCTTGGAGTACACAACAAATTACAAGGCCCTGGTTGACAGCATGCAGTGTCAAACTTCTCATTCAAGGTAGGCCTATAGTATGGCGATAGATATGTACCCAGCAGAAAATAAAAGAATAAACAAGGAAACTAAAAGTAGCTTGTGACTTGTTTTATTGTTTCGAAGTAGCTCTCATCCTATAAAAGGTTAGAAACCCAAGCTTTAAAGTGAATCATTTTGACTGTGATTCAAATCATAGACACTGAGCTTTGAAAATTAATCCTCAAATCTGGCAACTTTTCAGTTCATCTGAAGGCTGAGTTTCGGTGTTACTCAACCGATAACAAAATTACCCCCTGAGGAGGTTTAAGCCCTGAGAAAGTTTCAACTAAAACCCAAAGGTGTTGGGCATGCCTCTACTCATACAGCTCTTTGATAAAAGAAAGTGACTACACCTTTTTTCCAATGAATAAGAAGAGGGATATAAGACACAATATATAACACAAAGGCTACAAGATGAGCTAAAGGCTAAAACACAGGCTAAATGCTGAACTACAAGCTAAAGGCTAAAACCGGAGCTAAAGGCTGATTTGGAAAAAATAATCTTTTTGTATGTATTTTACTTTAATTGAAGGATGTCTGATAGATAGAAATCTCTTTTCTTGATTCAGTGTTAATACCCTACCTGACACAACAGGCCACACAGCTTCTGGTACAGGCCCTTGTGGTATCTCACATCGATTGCTCCAATTCCCTCCTAGGAGGCCTCCCTGGGTGTACATTTAAACCTCTGCAGATGATCCAGAATGCAGCAGCACGTCTGGTCTTTAACCAGCCCAAAACAGCACACGTCACCCAGCTGTTAATCTGGCTTCACTTGCTTCCAGTGACAGCTCCAATCAAATACAAAGCTCTTCTTCTGGCTTACAAAACATTGACAAGTATGGCTCCTGCCTACCTGGGGTCCCTCATCCAGGCATACACTCCCTCTTGCCCACTACGCTCTGCTTGTGAAAGACGCCTGGTGCTCCCAGCCCAGCACAGCTCCAAATCAGTAGCCAGACTCTTCTCCTCTGTTGTTCCCAAATGGTGGAATGATTTGCCTAACTCTATACGATCCACAGAGTCCCTTTCTACTTTAAAGAGTTTTCTGAAAACTCATCTGTTCAGGGAACACTTAGGCACTTTATCTGAGCCTTATTATTAAATTATTATTGAACCCCCCCCTCCAAAAAAAAACAAAAACAAAAACAAAAAAACATGCACTTAATGGTCGCACTAACTAGGTTTTCCTTCTGTCTAAATTCTTGCTTGTGTTGTACGTCATTTTGGACAAAAGCATCTGCTAAATGAAACTGTAAACTATAAACTGTAATACTTAGTGAGGAAGAAAGACTGAGTGTGTTTAAAACTCAGGACAGAGAGACTGTTTTTATACACCTTCCTTTTAACACCTGTGATGTAGTTCAAGAAAAAGAAATGTGCTTCTGGGTTAAAGGGCTGTGAGGATGGTCTGGAAAAGCTAGAGTCAGTACTCGCGATAAAGACTCTGCTTCCCATCAACACTTGCTCCCTGCTGTCATGACTTGTGAGGACGTGAGACTCTAACAAAGGCACCAGTTTTTGAAATGAGAGATCAGATCTTCTTTTTAACTCTACTTTTTACCAGATCCAACTCCACAAAGTCAGGTATTTATCAACACTTAGGTAGATTTTGCTTTGAAAAGTAGCCGGCTATATTTAGCTCTACTCACAGCCCGGTGCTAGGAGACGTGTCTGTAACGTGTAACGTTAGTGAATCCTGGTTCTGTCCTACCAGAGCTCATCTACCAACTCCAACCTCACCAAGCAGAGCTAACGTAACCTGGCTCTTCATTTTATTGATAGACTCTCAAGTTTGAACAGACCACTGCAGAATAACTGCTGACTGTGGGTTGGAGGCAACATTAGCACAAACACATTAACCTATGTTTTAGCCTTTAGCTTGTTGTTCAGCCTTTAGCCTGAGTTTTAGCCTTTAGCTCATCTTGTAGCCTTTGTGTTATATATTGTGTCTTATATCTCTCTTCTTATTCATTGGAAAAAAGGTGTAGTCACTTTCTTTTATCAAAGAGCTGTATATGTAGAGGCATGCCCAGCAATTTTGGTTTTTAGTTGAAACTTTCTCAGGACTAAAACCTCCTCAGGGGGTAATTTTGTTATCGATTGAGTAATACTGAAGCTCCACCTTCAGATAAACTGAAAAGTTGCCAGATTTGAGGATTAATCTTTAAAGCTCAGTGTCAATGACTTGAATCACAGTCAAAAAGATTCACTTTAAAGCTGGGGTTTCTAACCTTTTATTGGATGAGAGCTACTTTGAAACAATAAAACGTGTCACAAGCTACTTTTAGTTTCCTTGTTTATTTATTTTATTTTTTGCTGGGTACATATCTATCGCCTTATCAAAGGCCTACCTTGAATGAGTTGTCTGATACTGCATGCTGTTGACCAGGGTGTTGTAATTTGTTGTGTACTCCAAGAGGTTCACTCTGAAGCAATCATCCAGGTGGACGTCAGTGAGACGAGTTTGGGACTTTGATTCAATAAAGTTCAAGCACATTTCATGGCTCCCTGAGCAGATTGGGAACTGCTTTGCATCCACAAGCTTCTAGAAATCATCCTCAGATTTGTGTGACTTCAGCTGGATGTCATTTTGCAGACTGAGAGTTTCCATCTCTGAATGAACCGAGAGAGAACACCTCTAATAAAACATCACTGATACGCCTCGCAGCTGGGCGTTGTATACAGTTGTTCTATATGTGAAGTTTACAACTTTATTTTAAAATAAAAAGTAAAGTGAAATAAGAAACTGTGATTTTATTTCTCTGACATTATAGTCACATGACTGAAAAATCAGTGATTAACCTATGTTCTTCTGTTCTGCACTTGTAGCTCTGTAGACAGAGATTTCTTAAAGCTACAATCAGTTATATCATAGTCACTTACTCAACAAAAGTGTCTTTCAAAGCTAAAAATCTCTGTAGTGTATTTCTTTGTGTCAACAATTTGATAAAAAAGCTTTAATAAAATTTGAAAAAGAAACTAACCAACTAACTTAATAGTTAGATATAGCTATAGTAAGCTAAGGTAATTTTAAAATACAGTTCATACTGTATTTTGACCAGAGCACAGCGGTACATTTCAGTGACTATGATAATAAACATATTAGTATTCCTGCTGCCAACGCTTCAATAAAATTTGTACAAGAAACTAAAAAACAAACTAATTAGGTATCTATAGCTATGGTAGACTAAGATAATTTCAAAATACAGTTCATACTGTATTTTGACCAAAACAGAATGATACATTTCCATGACAATAATAATAATAATAATAATAAAAATAATAATAATAATACCTTAATAATAATAATAATAATAATAATAATAATAATAATAATAATAATAATAATAATAATAATTATTATTATTATTATTATTATTATCATAAAACTTACAATAATACATCTTAAATTTACAGTGACATATTTGCATTCCTGCTGCCAAAACTTAAATAAAATTTGTACAAGAAACCGGTGGTTAGCTTTTGCTAAAGTTAGCTTAGATAATCTTAAAATACAGTTTATTCTATATTTTGACCGGAACAGGATGGTACATTTCCCTGATAATAATAATAATAATAATAATAATAATAATAATAATAATAATAATTAAAAAAATAGTAATAATAATAATAATTATAATTTGACATTTGTATTTTAGTTTATTACGAGAGATTATACCAATGTCCTTATTGATTCTGCTTATTGATTAAAAACTTATTGATCTCCTAATCAATTTGGAACCTTGCCATAGTTGTGAAGTCAGCCATGAACCTGCACGCACCTTTTCTTTAATTTGCCTGTCAGTTTTTCAACATTTGGAGTATTTATTTTTCACAAAGAGTAACTGTCATATTTTTTGAGATGAAAGTTGAAATTCTATTGGATAACCAAAGTTTTACAAATGTTTTTGGTCAATTAGGAGGTGTATAACATGTTGAATGTGTTGAATAGGAATCTTTTGTAAGAGAGTAATGTTCATTTCTTTGTGGGTTCAGATCTTGGAACTTCAAGCTGAAAATCCTGAATCAGAGTTTTCTTTGAAACTTGTTGGGAAGCTTCGGTAGCTGCGGCAGATGTAAGGTCCAGCAGCTCCAGCTCTGTCTTGTCTCTGGTGTCATGACGGTCTCACTTGTGATGTCTCCTCTTCTTTTGGTCGTTATCCTTGAGCAGGCTGCCAAACAGAATAGCGCCCAAAGCTACGAGGCCCACACCTGCTGCAGCTACTCCTCCAATCACAGCTGCTGTTTTCACCTGTACAGGACACACGAGCATCAAGCTGACGGTCAGAGATGCCTTCTTCTTTTTCTTTAATAATACCTGTTTCAGTCAGGTGAACATTGAGCTTCTTAAAGCTCTGCTTGAAGCTAATGCTCACCTGTCGTGACTCGGCCTTTCCGTACCGTAGCTCTGTGACAAAGTGCTCACAGTTGTGAGATGTGATGGAGTACGGTAGTGTCTGACCCACCATGCTGCAGGCCTCCCTCACAATGACGCCTCGATCCCGCGGATCGTACTCCTCATCCAGGAGGTTGTTGACTTTAAAATGATGGTGGCCAACCACCTCCCAGATCTTTTGGCGCCTCACCTGTGCCGTGGTACTATCCAGGAGGGTCAACAGGCCCCCAAAGGAACCAGAATTATCTGTGTGTGTTTTACAGAAACAAAGAAACAGATATTAGGCTGTTGTAGGTCTGCTACATAATGAAAATGTGTGATTTAAAACAAACTCCTCTCACCAGATGGAATCAAATGGATGACTTCATTTCCACCGATGTAGACGGCCCAGTGCTTATATGTGTCCCTGAAAATCTCAATCAGGTCTCCAGGCTTTGCACCATGATCAAACTACAAAGACAAAGAAAAAGAGTAAATAATGTGTGCAAATGTGTGACAATTAGAATATTTCTACACAACCTCTTTGAGTATTTTCCCTAAGCTGCAGAGCAAATCTCTGGTTACTGTTTGACACACACGGCAATGAAACTGTTCTTTCGTTTTCTACATCATGACACAATCCAAAAACACCAAAACATTTCATCAATAAAGCTTCACATCTTTTATAAGCCTTTAGCAGCAGCAGGAGACTCACCAGTGTTGGAGCCATGTCTTCACTCCTCCGTAAGAGCAGGAACGACTCGTAGCCTGCTCACCTCGATTCAAAGGTAATCAAAATCAGCTGATACTGGAGAGGCGAACGCTTTTGAGTGCTGATACGCGTTCAATACGGAGATAGACACACGGATAGGTTATGCAAACACAGTTAACACGGCTCAAATACAGGGCTCGTATTTGCTAAACATTAACTCGATGAGTCAACAGTGCAAACACTTCAAAGGCTAAGTTTCATTTCTCTGGAATAGTTGGGATGTTAAAGTCTCAGGAGCGCAACTCATGAGTCTCAGGTTCTTTATTCCAAGTTTTGTATGAATCTGGCACAGCTTTCTTAGGTATCTCTGGTGTACAGATAAACTGATTTAAGCTGGACCCCTATCAGTCAAGTGAAGTCAGACATACAGATTATTCCTGATGTTGAGGAAAACATTCAAACTGATGAACCAGGAGTGAAAATTTCTCCCCATTTCCTCGTGAAGTGAAGAAGGGATTTATTGCCATTTACCTCAGGTCCCATCTGTCAGCGCTCCTGTTTACTGAACCACCTGTTGAACCTGTTTCACTGTAACAGTAGCTAAAGCATGACGAGTGCATTTTGTTGGAGACAGCACTCAGTTTGGATTCTGGGGCTGTCTTATAGACAACTTTTACAAGGTAAAGATTTTCTGCAAGTAAACACAAAAGAAAGAATGTAATCATGAGATGTTTCAAGAAGAACAAAATATAAATTTGTGACCTCCATTTATTTGCTGTAAAAACTAATACTGCAATAATACGATGCAACTCGAACAATAGGAAACTTTCTCTGATAACAAGAATTCAAAATTCAGTTTCAGGTCTAAAAAGGAAATGTAATACTTTCATTTGACTTCAGTCCTGTTTTAAAGAGCATGCAAACAAGGCAAGGAGTGGATGGGTGGGTCCAATAAGAAGAAACCAGGGTAATTGTATGGCAGCACATGTATGACAAAATATTTAATGTGCAGTTCTATGAAAAGAGTATCTGAAGGTTCTTCACTTAAAGCAGTCTTGAATCTACCTCGTTAGTCAGAACAGGAGAACAGGCCTCGATGCATAAAATTCACACTTTTCAGTCCCTTCAGGATGTTGTAGACTTTATATGTGACTGTTGCGCCTAAAGTGTGTGATTTGCGTCAGTTTTTTTATGAAAAATTGCAATGCATTTTGCAGTGTTTTTAGAACTTTTTTTTTGCAATGAAATTGAGGTGGGTAAAAATTGGGAAAGTAGTTGTGATTTTTTTATTGATATATTTATATAAAAACAATTCATTTGAAATAAAAAAGCATCATGATCCAGTGATGAGTGATCCTTAGCTGCAGTATTTGTTGGTATATGTCATAGACTGTATGAAACATGGAAGTAGCCTCCCCAACGTCACCCATCTGTTTCTTAAACGGAAAACGAAGCATATCGGCTGTCGCAGCCATATTGGAAGCAGCAATGGCTTTGTGTACAGCTCTAGGGCAGCTGTCGGTCACATGACCTGAGGTGTGCCTCTGACTGGGCAAGCTCCCGATCTTAATATCCTCTAAACTGCAGAGTTAGAAAAAAAAATCACCCCCGTACAGTGTGTGCCGATAGTGAAGTTAGTGATTCAGACAGGAGACGTTTTTTGATCCAGGCTGTAAATAGGTTAACTTCTTCTTTGAAAACAGCTTTTTTTGGCTTTGCAATTCAGCATTGTCTCATACTTAGACCGGAGGTTGCCGCTTGGTAGATGTGATGTATTTCCGTAACTTCATAAACAAGGAAGCCAGTTTCGTGGGGGACTGCCTGCTACGATTGGTCAAAATTGGGAATGCATTGCGGTGATTGGACAAAATTGCAAGGCCACCCTGAATTCACAGGGGTTGGTTGAATTTGGCCAGGTTTGGGTGACACAGGTGTGACTTAGAGGAATGTAACAGGCTCAGTCTTGCGGCTTGTGAGAGCCTCCTAATCCTAGTCCCCTTAGTGCAGGTTAGTTGGCAGTGAGTGTTTTGGTAACACATCTCTGCTTCCTGTTTATTTCTTTTAAACTGCTGCCAGTGGCCTGTTTCTGAAAGCTGAACAAATATTGGTGCTGACGAGGCAACAAGTAGATTAAGATGTCAAGTATCATTTGAGCTCATTTCCTGTGATCCTTCAGAAATGTGGCGTTTTAAAGTGGCGTTCACGGCCCTGGCCTCTCATACTCTCCTCTGTCTCGGTCAATAAGTTGATAAACCTTTATTTTACTCCTGCTTTCATCGACCCTGTTCCTCTCACCCCTCTCACCTTTCACACAGGAAACTGTGCCATCTGTGTGTGTGTGTGTGTGTGTGTGTGTGTGAGGAGGGTTTACCAAACCCTGAGGCAGAATTCAGAGCTCTCATCACTAACACCGACCCCCCTTGAATCCTTCCTAATCCCTCCTTGTGGGTGCAGACTACCTCTCCTCCTCAGAGCAGAAAAACCCTGGTGAGCTTCGACCAGCAAACCCCCACACCTCCTTTTTCTCCTCCTCCTCCTCCTTCTTACTGTAAGTTCAAACAGGCAGGCAGGGCCGTGTCAGATGTCGACCTTTGATATGTAAATCCCTCCTCTTATTCCTGTCTTTGGAGAGTGTTGAGGAGCAGCGTTGCAGCGTGATGCTCAGCTGGTTGCTTCAGAGAGAAAGGGAAAGTTGTTGATGAGCTTCTGCTTCGTCAGTAATTTGTTTCCACCAGCATGGCTTAGCTGTTTTGGTAGTTGTCTCAGTTTTAGTCTTTTGGATGAAAACATGTTTAAGTTTTAGTCACATTTTAGGCTTTTCCACATACTTCACATGCCTGTTGTCCGTTTCTTGTCATTTATTTTGTCTCTTTTTCATCATCTTTGTATTTGGAGTGGATCATTACTTTGTATGGTTTATTTGTTGGTCATGGACACCAAACTGGTTTTGTCTTCAGTGATATTTTTCCTATTTTTGCTCCTGTGTTTGTCTGGAGATCCAACATCTAACCATGGCTGCATTTAAATGTGAAATCAGCTGTTAGCAGCCTTGAGAATCTCAATGCTAACTGGTGCTAGGCCGGATGTTTCCCGATGTGCTGGTTCTCAGTGATGACATCGACCTGTCCTTCCATCCATCGTTATTGGGAACATCTGTCTCCAATAATAAGGACAAGCTAGCCGTGCTATCCCAGCAACAGAGGGAATACCAGAAGGCAGAGTAGCATCATGCTATTCACAGACATGGCTAACAGAGCTAACACCAGACACCAATGCCACATTGGAAAAACTTCACCTGCTGTGAGCAGACAGGATCCAGGAGACAGAGACTGAACAGACTGCTGAAGAAGCTCAGTCCTGGACCCTGTGGAGGTGGCGGCTGGCTGACTGGACAATGATGGACAAGCTGTCAGCATCTATTTTCTTATGGACATTTTTGCACTTTCTATACACTTTCTTAGTTTTGTTTTCTTGATTGCTGCTGTTACTCCTGAATTTCCCCTTGGGGAAAAATAAAGTATTTTCTATTCTATTCTATTCTATTCTATTCTATTCTATTCTATTCTATTCTATTCCATTCCACTTTTTTTTTTTACTTATTAAAACAATTGTTTTTCCCAGTGTCCTTCACGGTGGACATGGGGACTTGCTGGATCTATTTTTTCATGTGCTAGCTACAAATGCTACAAGCTAATTTTTGGATAGTAAACCATTTATGTTTTGTTTCAAACACAAAAAACTCTTGTTTAACCCTTTAAAACTGTAGAAAATCAGACAGAAGAAAGACCAGTTTTTAGTATAAGAAGAAGTTTAGCCAACTAACAAATTTGAATCAACTACAGTAAGACAAGCGTTGACACAAAACATTATATTAATTCAAGTTAACTTCTGTTGGTTTTAAAAAAACTAAATTTATTTTTTGTCCTAACTTAAAATTTTAAGGCAGCCCTTTAACTCATGTTTTTTTTTTTAAGTTGAAACAAGTTACATTCATTTTTTTATATATTAAATATTAGAACAACAAATGTGCAAATCACATTTTGGTACTTTTATAGGTAACGACCTAATTCTGTCAAAAGTACCGGGTACCGATTCACGTAAAATCAAAAGGTACCATGTTTGGGTACCTAAATGCATCCTTGTGACTGTGAGGGAGTGGAAGAGTAGGGGATTTTCCATGCTGGACATAAACACAGCATTGCAAGGCTAAATATTGAAGAATAAATATGTTAAATTGAAAAATTTGTTTATTATTTTAAAAAGCAATATTTTTTAATACATAAACACAAAAAAGTACCAAAAACCGGTACCGTTGAGTACTGGTACCGATTGCCAGGCATTGGTACCATATCGTTTCAAATATGCAAGGTACTCATCCCTACAGCTCATAGACCTTTTCAAAGATAGACGACAGTGAAACAAACTGCCTGCCTGCTTATTAAATCAGAATTAAAACAGATGGGACTTGTGTTAAACTTTAAATTCAAACTACACATTAAATACACTTTGTAAATCTTCCTCAGTTTAGGTTTTTATTTATCAGAATCGAGGCGCAACAGCTGAACCTGCCGTTTCTACCCAGAGTCGACCAGTCAGCCCCGTAAATCACCCGCACTGTTTGGCAGAAGTCATGGATCATCGTACAATGGTTAATTAAAGTCCGATCAATCCTGGTGCCACCGGTTCTTTCTTCACCCTGCATCTTACGCAGAAAGTCCCACGGTACCTCCAGCCCAGTGAGGAGGAGGAGGAGGAGGAGGAGGAAGAGGAGGAGGAGGAGGAGGGTCTGTGATGTTTGCTCAGGGTTAGAAAAGAAGCTGCCACTCATATTTGTACAGAGGACAAAGCTACGCAGGCTCTCTGGCACCCTATGAAAGATGTGTTTTCACAGCGCGTACAGCAAATACAACTGTTCACTTTTTTCCCCCTTTTTTTCCTCTAAAAGCCGTCGCCAAATTTCAGGAAAATGAGATTCGTGCCAGTTGCCATAGCGACCGGTGCGCTCAGTGGGCAGAGGAGAGTCGGGGGCAGCCGAGGGCAGAGTTCACCTCTGAGCGCTTTTCTACTGTAGGTGGCAAACTGTGCATAATTACACTGAAAAGCAGCTTACACACTGACAGAAGAGCTGCGGTACAAGTGGAGGCGGAAAAGTGAGCAGAGATATTCAATGGAGAATAAACAAACAGGAGGTTTTTCCACTTTGGGTCAATTAGACATGTAAACTTGGAAGAGATTTCCAACCCTGGAACAAAGAGCTGGGTCCCCTTCACAAACTGATCCGCAGTTTATCTGGCATTGACTGAACGGATCCTTTTACACTGGAAACCAACAAGCTTTGACCAAAGGCTGTTTGAAAATGATGGATGAGATTACAGCCCCTTAAAGTGAAGCCAAAACATTCCTTACACTCTGGCTGGTTGCAGTATTGTTCATGAATCCCAGACAAACATTTTGTCCAATATGATTTCTATCTTTGGAGTTATTTATGTTGATTTATTTTTGTATTTATGCCTTCTTCCTGTAACAAGTTGGCTCCTTGCTACCTTTGTACGAGGATGGAGTGATACCCAAGGACAGCTGGGGTCATGTGACCAAAGGTTTGGCTTAATTTGCCCCAAACCTGTTGACTTAAGGCCAAGCTCCGCACATTATGTCTCTTTTCGGTTGTAGTACAATGAAATACAATCCGGCGGTATTTTATTTTGAAAGTCCACCAGGTGTTTTAAAGTTGTGACTTCCTGTCAGGTCTGTGCAAATTGAAAATAATAACTCACCATTTAAAAAACATCTTGTTGCATTCTTGGTTGAAGGCTGTTATCCACAGTGTGTCTTGCAAAAGAGGGGCGGGGGTTTTGAGGGGCTTGTTTGGATTTAAAGAGACACGCACACCCCAAACTGATGGTTCACAGACAGGCTGTTAAGACCTAATCTAAGAATAATTAGACTGAAAAGGACATTTTAAATTTCTCCATAATCAACTGACTCATGGGGTGGGTGTTTTGGCTTCACTTTTGTACAACAGGAACCAGGGATCTGTCGTTTAGTTTAGTTTTTTTCCAAACAGTCTCATGTTTTGAACAAGAAATGATCATTGTGTTGACACAGCCCACGTTCTGTCTCTGGTACATGCCTCCAATGACTGCTCACTGTTACAGACATAATAACAAACTGATCATTAGGAATGGGTACCAAATTAGGTACTTTTATAGGTACCAACCAAATTCTGTCTGTAGTACGTAGTACTGATTCACGTAAAATCAAACGGTAACTAAACACATCCTTGTGACTGTAAGGGGGTGGAAGAGTAGGCGATTTTCCATGCTGGACGCTGTGACGCTCACGTAGTATGTGTGAATTTGGGATAAGGAGAAACTTCAGTTATAAAGAGTTAAAGAACAGAATTGTGTCTGAAAAACTTGAGCTGACACTAACATCAAACTCCAGTCCCTCTTGTTGTTTCCAAAAATGAAGCAAATCTGTTTTCTTCCCCAAAAATCTCCTCAAATGCCCGACAGTGACACCCAGCAAACGTGCTAAGTGGAGAAACAAAAGCATCTTATCTGTGAAAGTGTTTCAGGCCAACAATTTTCTCTGAGAGGAGACATGGAGAGAATAGAGAGAAGAGGAAAGATGCCAGCGACTGTTGAGATGTCATGTCTGAAACTCAGATGACGTGCCAACGAGCTCTCTGCAGCTCTGGCCGTTGGAGCTCAGAGCAGCAGCAGCATGGGATGATGGGTGAATGTGAAAAGGGCTCGTGGTTCCCCGTGTAGACTTCCTGCTTTGGGCCAATCATCCAGAGTGAACTCTTAACACAGTGTACCCGACAACCCCAGGAACTGATCTGACCCTGAGCGCGGCTCTGACCTCCTCTGCAGGCTCTGACCTCGCTCAATGGTATACTGTCCATATGTCTCAGTAATGTATGCTCAGACTTATAAAACTGGAATAACTTTTTATTTATTTATTTATGTTTGGTCTCTTTGCAAATGCTTGTTGTTTGCAGGTGATAAGTTTTCTTCATGTGTGTGATTCTGCTTGTGTCTGAGTCACGTTGGCCCGTGTGTGTTGGACAGTTTGCACAAGCCACAACCTGAACGCAAAACCACAACACAAATGTAAATAGCTACAACATCAATGCAAAAGCTACAACAAAAATGCAAAGGCAAAAAGCAGGAATGCAAAAGCCAAGGCATAAATGAAGAAGATACAACACAAATGCAAAAGCTATGGCATGAATGCAAAAGCACCAACATGAATGCAAAAGCTATAACATAAATACAAAAGCCACAACATGAGTGCAAAAGCAACAATGCAATTGCAAAAACTACAACATCAATGGAAAAGCTACAAAAAGAATGCAAAAGCTCCAACAAGAATGCAGAAGCTAAGACAAGAATGCAATAGCAAAAAACACAGAAGCAATGGCATGAAAAAAAAGCTTGAACATGAATGCAAAGCTAAGACATTAATGCAAAAGCTAGAAAAAACAAATGCAAAAACAACAACATGAATGCAAAAGCAAAAAAAAAAATGCAAAAGCTACAACATCAATGCAAAAGATACAACTTCATTGCAAAAGCTACATGAATGCAAAACAAAAAAGGGAGGAATGCAAAAGCTACAACACATATGCAAAAGCCAAAACAAGTATGCAAAAGCTTTTACCTGAGTGCAAAAGATACAACACAAATGCAAAAGCTACAACATAAATGCAAAAACTATGGCATGAATGCAAAAGCTGTAACATGAATACAAAAGCCACAACATGAGTGCAAAAGCAACGATGCAATTGCAAAAACTACAACATCAATGCAAAAGCTACAAAAAGAATGCAAAAGCTCCAACAAGAATGCAGAAGCTAAGACAAGAATGCGATAGCAAAAAACACAGAAGCAATGGCATGAATGCAAAAGCTTGAACATGAATGCAAAGCTATGACATTAATGCAAAAGCTGGAAAAAACAAATGCAAAAGCAACAATATGAATGCAAAACCTTCAACATGAATGCAAAAGCAAAAAAAAAAAGCAAAAACCACAACACAAATGTTAAAGCTATGGCATAAATGCAGAAGGTATAACGCAAATGCAAAAGCCACAACATGAATGCAAAACCTTCAACATGAATGCAAAAGCAAAAAAAAAATGCAAAAGCTACAACATCAATGCAAAAGCTATGGCATAAATGCAGAAGGTACAACGCAAATGCAAAAGCCATAACATGAATGCAAAACCTTCAACATGAATGCAAAAGCAAAAAAAAAAAAAATGCAAAAGCTACAACATCAATGCAAAAGATACAACTTCATTGCAAAAGCTACATGAATGCAAAACAAAAAAGGGAGGAATGCAAAAGCCACAACACATATGCAAAAGCCAAAACAAGTATGCAAAAGCTTTTACCTGAATGCAAAAGCTTCAACATGAATGCAAAAGCTACAACATAAATGCAAAAGCTATGGCATGAATGCAAAAGCTACAACATAAATGCAAAAGCTATGGCATGAATGCAAGAGCTTCAACAAGAAGGCAGAAGCTACAACATGAATGCAAAAGCTTCAACATGAATGCAAAAGCTTTAACATGAATGCAAAAGCTACAACATGTATGCAAAAGCTACAACATAAATGCAAAAGCTATGGCATGAATGCAAAAGCTTCAACAAGAAGGCAGAAGCTACAACAAAAATGCAAAAGCAAAAAACAAATGCAAAAGCCACAACATCAATGCAAAAGATATAACTTCATTGCAAAAGCTACAACATGAACGCAAAAGCTTTAACCTGAATGCAAAAGCAACAACATGAATGCAAAAGCCACAACACGAATTCAAAAGCCACAACTTGAATGCAAAAGCTGCAATAAGAATGCAAAAGCCATGACACATACTCAGAGGCTACATTATGAATGCATATGCCACAACACAATTGCAAAAGCTACAACACAACGGAAGTACAGCCACGATGGAAGTTATAAGGTGGTCAGTTATCCTACAGACACAGAAAACTCGTGAAAGTAAGCAATGATTTTATTTTTTTAACCACATCTTTGATAATTAAAGCTTGGTAGGAATGTTGTTAGATGCTTCATTGTACTTTTATTTCTTTATTTACAGGGAAAATACGTTGTCTTTTATTTAGCTGTGTAAATCAGTCATGCCAAAATGTTAGCATTCGAGCTACATGTATAATACCTGAAGATCAAAAAAAGAAAATAATCATTTAGTTACTTTTACAACTTTTCTGTGTCCACATTTGTGTTGTTGGTTGTTGCTTTTGCAAATCAACCAACACCTACCTGCCACTGTTCTGGGAAGGTTAGGAGTAAATAAGCCTGATTATTATTCTTCATCTCAGTTTATATCAACCTGCGTCCCTGTCTGTGTATGTATTTTGAGCATCTGCAGGAGAAGTGAAGTAAAGGAAACAAACTCCTCAGACTTCAGGGAAGTGTCAGGCTCAGCAGGCAGAAGGTGGAGGATGATTCACAGAGAGGAAGACGCCGCCTCCTGCCCACCCTCTGCGGTCTCCTCTGAGAGCTCATCCATGTGACAGAAGAAGCGGAGGATATTTTAACCAGCAGGAAACAGTTGAAAGGTGCCCGACTGCCGATGACTCACTCCAAACACACCGCTTTAACTCGTCTGTGGGGTTGGAAATGATTCCCATGTGAACAGATGAAGACGAGGAAAGAGCGGTGAAAAAAAACGAAGTGGCTTTTTCATCTTTCAAACAGCATAAGTAATAATCCTCGGCAGTTTTGTATAAATAAAACTTCATCTTGCTACCAGTGTTTTCTACCCTCAGCCAGGTCATGAAAGCTTTCACATTAGTGGTCAGAACATGAGGAGTCTGGGAGCTCTTTCCCAGGAAAAAAACCTTCTGTTTGCTCGAAAACTAAGGACTAAAAGTCTCTGGTTTGGTTGGAAAAGAGCGGAGGAGAAGGTAGCGTGAGAGGAGGCAGCAACCAAGACTAACAAAGAAAGCAAAAAGGAAAAAAGCGAGATGCAAAGAGACAGCCTCATGACCAAGGGTCTTCAACTTGCGGCTCTGGAGCCTCGTGTGGCTCGTTGACTCCTTTGCAGTGGCTCCTTGTAGCTTTAAAAAAATATGAAAGAATTTTTATTTTTCTTTCAGAGGGTATTGGTGATTAAAGACATTGACACTAAATAAAGTCATGTGTTAACATTTATTTAAACTCCTACAACATCAACTGCCCACCAACTTTCCATGCACCTGTGGCTAACCTCAAGTTTTACAGCCCTGGGAAGATAACTACATCTACAAAAAGATAAATCTGGAAAAAAAATACAGATTTTAATTATTTTTGGATGGATGGTTTAAAGGCATGTCTAATATGTAGCAAAACAAAAGACAATGGCCAAAAATAGTGGGTTCAGCAAAATTATACACAAATGATTTTACACAAAAGAGATTATTTCTTTTTTTTTTTTGGCAAATTGATTTCATTTCTTTTGTTTTTTTTTTCTTCGCAAAAATCCTTTTTATTTTACTTTTTTTTTTTTGCAGATGTTTCACATAACCATTTTATTCAATTTTATTTTATTTTATTTTATTTATTTATTTTTTTTGGGGGGGGGGTTACATTTTTGAATTATTTTTTTTTTAAATATAATTTTTTTTCTAATTTCATAACTTAAAAAAACTGCAATCAATAACAATTCGTTTTTTAAAATCTTTTTTGCATATTTTTATTATTTCAAAAATCTTGAAGTTTTTGCAATTTTTTAAAAATTTGAAAATTGTTAGATTTTTGGATTTTTTAAAAATTTCTTCTTTAAAAAAATGCATATTTAAAAAAATATGTTTTTTGAAAACTTGTAATTTACTGAAATTTGACACTTTTGAAATTTTCTTAAATTGATTACATTTATTTAATTTTGCAAATCTTTGAAAATGTAAAACTGTGTATATATATATATATATATATATATATATATATATATATATATATATATATATATATATATATATATATATATATATATATATATGCAAATTTTGGATTTTTTTTTACTTTACCCCATTTTTTTTAATTATTAATCTTTTTTTAGATATTTGAAAATTTATTAAATATAAAACAGTAAAACATCACAAATCCAATTTTATAGATTCAAAAAGCTTAATCATTAGATAGTTATTTACTAGATTTTAACCTTTTATAGAATTTCATACACGTTATTGTCATATTGTGAAGACAAAGTAGATTTTGTGTTTGTTTTTTGTCTTTTATTGACTTGATTTCAGGTGAGCTAAGGAGAACTGGCTCTTATGAAAGTAAAGGTTGCAGACGCCTGCTCATGACTGCACCACAGGAGAAACTGCTGCAAAGAAGAGGACGTGCTTGATTTAATCAAGGTGGTTTAACTCTTGAAGTCTTACAAAAACCCTGAAGAAATACGACACCAAAATAGGCACATCCTGACAGTGTTTGCGCGAGGCCCCGCCATGGATGATTGATCACCCCTTATCTCCCCCCGGCGAATCAGAGCCTTAATTGAGCATGGTTTGGTTACAGATCCCTTCTCTGTGTCCATGAAAGGCTTGGCCGGAGCTCCAGCTTCCCCTCCTCGTGATGAATGGCTGCGTTCTGGGCCAGGCCGTGCTGTGGGCGGGTTTTTTTGTTTTACTGACTGATGGCTCGGGGTTGTTGAGCAGCTTCCAGCAGATCGTTACTGATCTGACAGCGCTGGTGACTGGCAGGGCTGGGAGGCGGATGCTGCCAGCACAGACAGCTGCAGAAAGTGGGGGGCAACTTTTAAGCACACTGGCTGACCCAGTGCAGAAAATTCACAGCTGAGAATTTCCTGCTGCAGATACGCCACAGAGCCAGGCTTTCACTGCCTCAACAGCGGCAGGACTATGCAGCAAAACTGTGTCATGAAGGGAGCTCGAACACCAACTCCCAACAGGTATTCAGCTAAAATAAGACTCCACAGGTCGAGCTCATTCACCAAACTCAATCTCAGCCAATTGGATTCACTTTTTACCAGCAAACATTGAATTTTCCACTTAATTCCTGCACCAGATCAACCTGCACCACACCAACACGAGGCTGTGTGGGAAATGTCAGAGATGAATAACCACCAGATTGTAAATGAGTGAAGTTTGACTCCACAACACCTAATTGAGACATTTTAAGAGTTCAGGAAATTAGAGCTCAAACCGTATCCCTGTTCGTACTTTTTTCTTTTCTCTGAAGTCACAGCTTTAGAACAAGCCACCAGTCTTCACCTTCAGAGGCTGAAACGTTTCTATGAGAGTGCGACCGCTCCACCTCCTGCTGCGAGGAAAGAGTGACGGTTAAATTTACTCACTGTTTATGGTTGGAACTTTGAGTAAATGCAAACTCTTTGCTTTGCAGAAATCAAGATCTTTATCGATTTGTTGCCCGGAGAAGTAGTTTTTCTCATTGAAGCCACTCATTTCCAAGGCAAGTGCACTATTTGCTATCATCAGAGGAACCATTAGTCAGCGATATTACTCTGCCTCTCCTCTTCCAGTCCAAAAACAAGTCCATCTTTGTCTTTGACCAGCTCCCGGTCCCAAGGATGGATCTACTGTCTGTTTGGCAAAGTCGGTGCTGTTATTTCTCTGTTCTTCAATTAACAACTTGATACCAACAAGGCCCTACTCCTACTGAGAGAAAGGATGAGGAGGAGGCTCTCTTCCTAGCTCACACTGCAGCATCAGCATGTCATCCTCGCCTCCTTCTTCTTAGCTCACAGAGAACACAGGCCCCAGCACTGGTTAGCATCAAATTTTTGTAATTTCAAATTCTTTTTCTATTTTTTTTTTTTGTGTGAATTTTTTAAATAAAAATTTCAAAAAATGTTGGCAATTTTTTTGAACAATTAAAGCATTTTTTCAAAAGTTGTCAGATTTGTAAGTTCTTTTTTTGTTACATTTTTTGCAAATCTTTTAATCACAAAAATGTAAAATTTTTTGGTAAACTTCCAAAAGTTTTAAGTCTGAATTTTTTGCAAAACTTTGAAGTTTAAAAATATTTTTGATTTTTTGTAAATTCTTAAAATTTGTTTCTTTTTTTTAAAAAAGTCAATTTTTGAAACTATTTAAATTTTTTTGAAGTTCAACATTTTTCAATTTTTTTTTTGCACATTTTTTAAATAAAAAAGGGATTTTTTTAAACTTTAGTTGTTGAAATTTTGCAATTTTTTGAAAATAAATAAGACATCATGTACAATTTAAAGTGCATCAACATGCTACAGGTAACTAACAGGTGAAATCTCATGTGTAAACAATGCAACCATGGTTAAACATAGGATCTAAAGACACAGGCGCAAAAAAAGCGTAAAAGCACCACTGCAAATGCAACCAGTTTGGCGTCAATAGCCCAAAAAAGGAAACATAGAAAGCAATGACAGGCTCCAAATACAAAGAGGACAAAGAGATAAGAAAAATAAGACGAGCTAATATGAGCCAGCTTCAGATATCCGACTGTTGGCCCAGCAAACACCACAGTGAACGCTGCAACTTCCAACGCAACATCCGCCCAGCATCCCGTGTCTCATGTGTTGTTTTCTCAGTTGTTTTGCAAAACTTTCAGACTTGATTCAAAAGAAACACCCAGATTCAGCTTCTCCAGACTGAAAATACTCTATGTGTGTAACAGTGAGCAGCAAACGCTGACACTGAGGGGGCGAAGCTGCTGTTGTTTTGGATCTGGGTAAGATATTTTTTGGCAGAGAGGAGACCACCAAACTTGCTCCCTCTGCCTCTTTTTAATTAGCTCCTGTTTCCAACTTTTTTTATTTGTTCCTTCACAATAAAAGCTCTGTCCAGAGTTTATCTACAAAAACAAGCAGTGAACTCTCAAAGCAGGGTCAGAGAGAAGTCTGCAGGTCTACTGTAACTCTGCTGGAGCTCCTTCACACTTTCTGTTTTGAAACTTTGTCCTTATCTCTTATTTCTCGTTGACTCTTTTGCAATGACTCCTTAAATCTTTAAAAAAATATTACTGAAATAAATACTTTTTATTTTTCTTACAGAGGGTAATGATGATAATAGATATCGACACTTGAAAAAAAACATGTTAACACTTTGTTGAACTAAATCTTCTCCCGATCTGTCAATAAAGCCTGCCACCTCTCTTCTTCACCTCCTACAACATCAACAGCCCACCAACTTTCCATGCACCTGTGGCTAACCTCAAGTTTTACAGCCCTGGGAAGATAACTACATCTACAAAAAGACTAATCTGGAAGAAAATACAGATTTTAATTCTGTGTGGATAGATTCATTTAACTGCGGCAAAACATTAGCGAACAACATAAAATGAGTTGAGCAACATTTTCAATATATGTTGTTTAATTCTTAAATTCTTTCAAAATCGTTAAAATGTTTGCAAATGTATTGAAAATCATCCTTTTTTTAAAAATTTTTGGAAAAAAAATTTAAGGGTTTTTTGCAAATTTTTAAATTTTCAAATTTTACTTTTTTACTTTTTTTTTGCAAATTTTTGAAATAACAAAAATTCAAACAATTTTTGTAGTTTTTTTTATTTTAAAAAAGTTGTCAGATTTGATTATTATGATTTTTTTTGGTTAAATTTTTGCTAATTTTTACATCACAAAAAAAATGTAAAAACATTTTTTGGTAAGCTTCCTGAAGTATTAAAGTCTGAAGTTTTTGCAAAACTTTTCAGTTTGAAAATATTTTTAAATTTTTTGCAAATACTTGAAATTTTATTTATTTATAATTTATTTTTTAAACTACTTTAATTTTTTGAAATTCAACAATTTTTTTTTCAATTTTTGCAAATTTTTTTTTTTTTTTTAACGTTTTTGAAATAAAAAAATTGCAAGTTTTTTGAAACTTTAATTGTTAAAATTCTGCAAATTTTTGAAAATAAATAAGACATCATGTACAATTTAACACAATTAAAACAAAACAAAACAAAACAAAACAAAAAAACAAACAAACAAACAAAAACCCCAAGAAGTCTTGTTCAGATAAATATTATCTAGATTTGATTATCTATGAGTAGATTTTGTGGTTTTGGAATGACTTTAACCCAGGTGAGCTGAGGAAAAATGGCTCCTATAAGAGTTAAGGATGCAGACCCCTGGCCTAAAAGAAATATCTTCAAAGACTGATGAGCATACACAGGTAAGTAATAATGGCCAAAAATGCTTCACATGCTGAGAAAATCACTCATAGGATCTGGACTCAAAGTGTCTGTAGGATGCAGGAGAAAGGGGGAGGGCTCCTCTATGCACTTGCTTTTGGGAGTGAGGAGAGACGAAAGCCAGACTGGCCCCGTGGCCTGACCTCGGCTGAACTCCCCACATCACAGGAACTGGTTCCTTTTAAAGCCTCCTTGTCGAGCAGACGCTTTCCTGAAAGAAAATCCTCTAACGGCGAACACTCTCGACATGTCTCTCCATTTGTACAGCTGGATGTTTAATGAGGCGGTGCAGGTTAAGATTCAGGTTAAGTGCTGAATGTATTACAGCAGCCGGCGCTCTCAGGAGACCCGTACTGACGACCTGCTGTTCATTAGCCGCTTCCTCCGCCTGCTAATGGATACAGTAGACCAGCCCGAGACGCTGCTTCAGCCTCACGCTTCAGAGATCCAAGTTTGTTTTCCTCAGTGTTTAAAATCTTCGTTAGCAACAAACCTGCAGGTAGAATATTTCTGATCTGACTTTCAAATGAACACCTGTAGAGAAAAAAATGCAGCTGAAGTCAAACACGAGGAGAAGAAACCGCAGAGTGGCAGAGCTCCGCCGTCCTGTTCTGGAGTTTCCTCTTTCATTAGCTTTCAAGTGGCTGTAACAGAAAGCAGACACACGTCACAGAGAGCCAGATTCCCCACTGCGGCACCATGGGAAAAATGAAATCTTTTGATATTCAAGCGTCTGTTTTTCAACAGTGTTTGCTCTGTGTTACCTGAAGTTTGTGACAAAGTCTGAAGGAGCTTCGCAGCCGCTGCATTTGCAACGTTTCTGGACTTGCAGTACATTGAATCATTTCAACTTCTCCTCTTAATGGTTGTTTGTCATCATTTCTGCTCAGATCACTTTGGTTCCACATGGAAAAAGCAAACAGAAAACCTGGTGGGACTGGAAATAAGAAATCCAGCGATCTGCCCACAAACATTTTGGTGGAATGACGCAGAGGAATACTGACACGATATCGACATTGCAGGATGGGAAGCTGATGTTAGCATTTAGCCCAAAGCTTTGGATGACAGACCGTCAAAAAAATGGACGTGATCTTGCTCGGCTCGAAGTGAGGTCGTTCAAAACTGCTCCCCCTGGTGGCTGGCTGCAGTATAGGTCAAATAATCCATCTCCCCAGTCATTCCAGATGAGCTCTGGTCAAACTTTAGAAAATTAGTACACTTCGTAGAAATGTTTCTCACGTCCGATTGTTGTGATGACTTGAGGATGGTATTTGGTTGCCTTGTGTTCAAGTCCTCTTTTTCTGAAAAGTTTCTTTTTCATTAGTTATAAGGGGTTAAAAATGAGGTTTTACATAACCTTTGATGATGATTGACAGCTACCGTTCTTGTGTATTTTTTTTTTCGGGGATTGTAAAATATGTCGGGAGGTAGAGTTAAGTGGTGATTAGACACTCCAAAGAAAAAAAAAATATATTATTTGTGTTACCCGGCTCCACTCAGATTCTCCCAGAATTCCTCTCAGGAAAAAAATAAGTTATCCTGGAGTTTAAGATGATGCCTTTTTGTCATTGAAAAAAAAAAAATATATATATAATAATTTGTCAACTAGAATAGGCGTATAGGCATATATGTGGCAAAAAATTGCAACAAAAATAAAAACTTAAAAAATACTTTTCAGAATAAGCACAAAATATTTTCTAGAAAGTACCGAATTAAAAAAGAATGAAGGTGATTGATTTCAACACAGTAATGGAAAATTTAGATCAAAGTCACATCTTACAACCCTGACTTGAGTCATAAATATTTTTTTATTAATGTCATTATTTTAGTTTAATGAAATAATTTAATTTCAATTAAAATAAAATAATATTATTGTTTTATTTTAATTAAAATAAATAATATTATTATTTTATTTTAATAAAATATCATTTTTTAAATTTAATAAAATAAATAATATCATTTTTTAATTTAATAAAATAAATAATATTATTATTTCATTTAAGTAAAATAATATTATTGTTTAATTTTACTTAAAATAAATAATATTATTATTTTATTTTAATAAAATAATAATTTATTTTAATAGAATAAATAATATAATTATTTTATTTATTTATTATTAATTTTATCTTTATTTTTTATCATTTTATTAATTTTACACAAATATAAAAAGGACTCAATTCAGCCAATATATTTTAATGTTGAATTTGTTCAAAGTAGGCCTACAAACTGAACTTCTGTTTGGGGTTCTTTTTTGTTATAACATGTAAAAAAGACAAGAATAAAACTTAGAAAACTTTAAAAGCTGTGTTATGTTTTGCAGCTCCAAACCACATTTCTTTGGAGAATGAGGGGGCAGCCCGTCTCTGTTGATAGGAAAGGTTGCAGACCCCTGATCTAGAGAATCAAACTAACATACGCTGAGGTTGTCCCACAGTGACTGCTTCACTGTTCTTGACCCGGAGAAGTTTTCTCTTGAAAAACGATGAATCTACAGCTCAGGTTTTACTGGAAAGCTGCTGTAAAATGTGTCCACCAGGGTCTGATAACATGAGGTGTCAATCCATGGTTTAATGCTGAACATAAAAACCAAATGTAGATCCTGAGGGCCAGTTTCAGGTCCCATCCTGCCCCCCCAAACCCCCAGCTCTGTGTTTCCCACTGCTGCACCTGTCTCACTAAAATCACAGCAGGGCACAAAAGCCCCGGCTCTCAGGGCTGTTAATTCATCGTGACCACGTACAGAACAGTTGTGCCTGTTAGTGTAAACATTACGTTTGGCTGGCAGCCACACCGTCCTGCCATCAGACAGCTGAGGCTGAGCAGAGGCCGGTCCCAGAGGAGAGACGCTTCAATCTGAGCCTGATGGAGAATCTATCACAGTGCCTCTCTGGGATCAGGTTTACCCTCCTGTGTCACCAGTTCAACATGCCAGAGCATGTGATGGCGTGCAACAGATTCCTGCACGCACCAGGACGCCACCTGCTGACCCACCTTTTCAAAAAGGTGTGACCTCACGGATCTGTGACAGAAAACTGCTGTTTGAGTTTTGCAACATTGAAGACTTTGAGTTTGGCCTTTTCATTCGTCTTTAAGAGCAGTGTTCAGAGCAGGGCTAACCCTCAAACACACTTTGCTCTGATGCTACTCTGGTCCCAAAGGTTTACAAGCACACACGACAACAGTATGAATATCACTTCCTTGCTCACTGTCACTCACACTTGCAGTCAGATTCCACCAGATCTGGTTCTTGTTCATCTCCGCTGCGAGAAAGACAGGAAGTTAGAACCACAAAACAACACTGAACATACGTCTAAGTGACAGAATATTTTTTTGTTGTTGTTGGATCCTTTTTCACTTTAAGGTTTGAGCTTTTTCAGAGTTTGATAAAGACATAAGGAGAAACTCATCAAATGGGTGGGAAGTTCGTAAAATCCTCAGTCACATGACTTCAGAAGGATGTTAACGGACAACACGGGACTAAGCTAAACTGCAACGGATCACAAAGTTAGATCTGGTGGAAGTCCGGTGTATGACACCAGAAAAGATTCTGTTTCTGTGATTATTCTGTAAGTAAAGGGTTGAAACTAGTGATGGGTCGTTTGTGAACGATTTGTTCAAAATGAACAAATCATCTGGGTGAACGAACTGAGCCAAATCACTTACTAAAAGGAGTCCTTCATTTCTCAACTGCTATTGCGCTCTCCTGTCTCCTGACTGGTGCTTCTCTTTCTAGACTGTAAGAGTCGCCCAAGCCTGCCCTCCCTTCTCCCATTATGTCTATGACACGTGCCGACTAAATCAACAGGAAGGAGTCAGTTGGGAGCCCTGTATTGCTCATGCCTGCCCCTGGAGCTCTCTCCCGTGTCTCCAAAATTAAGGAAGCAGCAAATGTTTATTAAACATTGGGTGTCGCAAAAATGTGTGTGTTCTTTATAGCTTCTGTCGGTTTGCAAACAGCTTATATACCACACCCACTTCCACTCAGCTGACCATTTTAACATTCACTAACAACCGTCTCAAACTGATTGTGTTTCAGACAGTACAGCGGACCTACAGTGTGTGTGATGACTCGCAGTCTTGCACATTTACACTCACTCACTCAGTCGTTCAGTGAACGTACAGAAAAGAAGCTCTGACTCAGTCTCTCCTCCTCTCAGTCTGTCAGTCAGTGAGTGATGTGTGAACTGAACATAAACAGAACACTCAACTCTCAGCTCAGAACTGAACGTTGGGCTTATTTTCTATGGAACCCCCAAAAATGAATCATTAATACATATACACATTTTGAAATGAATACCATTTTGATAAATAACAGACAAATATAAATATGGCCATTAAATTGTGCAATAAGGCAATGTTATAATAAAAATATGTTTCATTATTCTGTAATATTGAATTATTATTGTTAAATATTTCATAATGATTATTTTAAAGATTTCATGCTTTTTAAAATAATTACTTTTATTCATTTTCCAAGCTTTTATAAAATAATGTTTTTTACAAAGTTAATTTTTATTCCATAATGTTCTTTTCCACAATGGACTTTTTATTTCATAATGTCATTTTTCAAAATAGTTTTTTTTTAAATGTATTTATTTAATTTATTTATCATTTTTTTAATTTGATAAAAGCTAGAAAAATAAATAAAAAGTCATTATTTTAAAAAGTATGAAATTGTAAAAATATTAATTATGAAATAATTATAGTAATTTGATATTAAAGAATAATAAAACATATTCTATAAAATTGCCTTATTTCACAATTTAATGGCCATATTACATATTTTTCTGTTATTTATCAAAATGGTTTTAATTTCAAAATGTTGTATTTATGGATTTAATTATGAATCTTTTGGGGTTCTACATTTTTCAGCTTATTAAATTCTGAATCAGGGGCAGAGCTGCTGGGAAGTACTGAACGAATCTTTTGAATGAATCACTTTGTGGGAGTGAACTGAACTGACTCTGATTAAAATTTAAAGGAGATTGACACTTTGCAGTTGAGGCTCCAACTCTTCGGCTTTTGTTTTGGTACAGCCACTTTTATTGGGTCTTTTGTTCATGTTGATACTGTTGTTTTAAATTTTTATGTCTTGTATGCTTTTATTGTTCTTAACATTTTTTTTCTGCCCTTTTTCACTATAAAGCACTTCGGTAGGCCGCTGGCTGTTTTAAATGTGCTTTATAAATAAATCTGACATTGATTTAGTGCACTGAAAAACACTGTTTTCCCATCACTGGCTGAATCTTAACTGTAAATGTCAAACTTTGATTTATCTTTTATTATTTTTATCACATGGAGGAATTAAGGTGCAGCTAGAAGCCTCCCTGTGAAACCTGTCCTAATATAAACTTTGGTGAAGCCGGTTTGCAGAAGAAAACATGAGAACAGAGACGAGAGGAGCAGATTTAGTGAGCTGTACCCATGTGGCACTTCATGCAAATTAAAACAAACCATGAAAATTAAATACAGCCTCCATCCACCCCAGAGCAGGAGAACACTCAGCGTGTTTACGCTCTTTGTCTTTGTCACACAGGAAAAGAAATAAAAAATCTAAAGCCTGTCCTTTTCCCACCCCTGCACTGGACTGTGTTTGCAGTAAAGATTTAATAGTTGGCGTCAGGGTGATACCAGCCATACGTCTCCTCCTCTGCCTCAGTCCAAACAAAGCGGTCTGGGTACGGAGCCCTGAGGAGCGTCCAAGACCTTATAAAGCCAGGTAGAGAGCGTGGATGCCAGGGATGGAGCTGAGACAGTGCAGGGTTTCTCTCTCTGCCCTCTCAGACTCTGACAGGAAGAGCTGGGATGGATCAGGACTCATACCTGACTCCACACAGAGAAAACACGTTTCAGAGCTTTCTTCACATTTCTTCTGCTGCTTGCTGATAACCTTTCCGGTTTTAATGTCACTAAAAAGATTTCCTCCTGGAGCAAACATCGTTATCTGTGTGAGAACTCGCTCCCTCATTTCCTGACTCGGGTCCTTACCTGGAGCCGGAACAGGAGGCTGACTCACAGACACAGGATCAGAGTGACCTTGGTGCCGTGATGTTGAGAGAAGCAGGGACAGAGTGTGTTTGAGCTGATCTCTAATCATGCGGGGGCAGGATGTTTAGGACGGACCAGTTTCCTGCTCAACAGTTTTTTATCTCCTCCTGTTCCCCTCCTACTCACAGGCAGGGAGTAAAGCAACTTGTGGAGGTGCTAACTGGTCCTTCACCAAACCCCGGCTCTCAGATACCATTCTGCACAACACATCAAAAAGGAGCCACCATGAAATGCTTTTTACAACAAGAAAGTGTTGGACATTATTTCATGACAACGTAAAGCTTTGAGGTTCCTGGTGTCTGGTTTTCTCATGTCACAGGGTGTGAAATGATTGACAGACCCACACCTGAGCCTGTGTGTGGACAGCCCCTGCTGGTGAACCTGAGTCAACACTGCAAAAAACTGAAATCTCAAGTGTTTTTGTCTTATTTTCAGTAAAAATGTGTTTTGGACTTAACATGAGCCACATTCACCTGACCAGTCCAGAAAAATATCTCTATTTAAAGATAAAAATGAGGTATGAATTGCTGTAACAAGTAAGAAAAAATCAGTCAGAGAAATGTGCTTGTATAAAGACATTATTCTAATCTTGACAAGCACATTTCTCTGACCCCACTGGCAGATTAATTAACTTGTAACAGGCAATTCATACCTAATTTTTGTCTTTAAATAACTTGAAATTAGGGATGCACTGATCCGATCCTGGTATCAGGTATTTTCGCCGATCCAGCCCCTCAAAGCTGGATTGGGTATCGGCAGAAAAGGATCGGTTCAAATTTGATACTAAGACTACGATTTAGTCTACAGGGAATGAAACTTTTCAATCAGATATTTCTGTAGATTCTAAAGCTAGACAAAAATGCTTTGCGTTATTTGCAAGTTTTTAGGTTTCATTTGTTTTATTTTATTTTTTCTAATTTGAGCAAATTTTTTCCAATTCCATTTTTTTTATTTTGCAAATTATTCAAATTTTAATATTATTTTTCAATTTTGCACATATCTTGAATATATTTTTTCCAATTATTTGAATACTTTTTAAAATTCAAGTTTTTTTTTTTTAATATTTGCAAATTTTTTGAAAAAAACTTTCATATTGCAAGTACATTTTGATTGATGGTCCAAACTTGACACTAAGGACTATGATTTAGTTTACAAGGTATAGAATTTTCCAATCCAATAGTAATTTTCTGTAAATTCTGAAACAAAACAAAAAGTTTTGCATTATTTGCTAGTTTTTACCTTTCATTTGTTTTATTGTATTTTTTTAATTTAAGCTTTTTTTTTCAATTTTATTTTTTATTTTTGCTTTTTTTTTTTCAAAATTTAATATTAATTTTCCATTTTTGCTCATTTGTTGCATATCAAAATTTTCAACTTTTGGCAAACTTTTTAAATTTCAAGTTTTTTTTGTGAATATTTGCAATTGTTAAAAAAGTATAAGTTACATATTACATGTAGGGATGGGTACCTTTCACATTTTAAATGATACGTACCAATTTCCGGTACCTGGCGATTGGTACTGGTACTCAACGGTTATAATTTTCAGTACTTTTTTGTGTTGATGTGGTAAAAATTATCAATATGTTTTATAATAAAAATATATATTACTTAAATTGAACATATTTATTCTTCTAAACTTTCAATGCTGTGTTCATGTCCAGCATGGAAAACCGCGTTCACTCCTTCACAGTAACAAGGATGCATTTAGGTACCTAAACATGGTACCTTTTGATTTTACATGAATTGTTACCTGTTGCTTTTGACAGAATTTGGTCCGTACCTACAAAAGTACCTAATTCGGGTCCCATCCCTATTTACATGTACAATTTGATTAAAAGTCCAAACTTGACACTAAGGCTAAACTTTGATTTAGTCTACAAGGTATAAAATTTTACAATCAAATAGTCATTTCTGTAAATTCTGAAACATTTTTGTAATTTAAACAATTATAGTTTAAATAAATATTAACTTCAGTAATTCCATATGTACTCATTTTTGTCTGTTACTCCAAACATTACCAGTCTTATCCCACAGTAGGGCATGCAGGTTATTATTTAACACTGGTACCGGATCAGGATCGGTTATTACTCGATACCCAAAGCCCAGGTATCATTATTGGTATTGGGACATGAAAAGCTGGATCGGTGCATCCCTACTTGAAATGAGACATTTGTCTGGACTGGTCAGGTGAAAGGGGCTTATATCAAGTCTAAAACGACATTTTTACTAATAACAAGAGAAAAACACTTGATAAGATTTCAGTTTTCTGCGGTGAACATGTGGCCTGTCTAAAACTTACATTGCTCGTACGTTGACTCGACTAAACAATGAAACTGTGAGAGATGTGGAGCCTCAGCAGAGAGAATGAGGGCAGGAGGAAGAGCGGTTGGTGGTGATTCATCCGTGTCGGACGGCCTGTAATTAGCACATAGTCGCAGACAGAAATAGGGTATATGGATGCTGTTTAAATGGCCTTTTAATAGCACAGAGGGCTACTTAGTGATTTCTAATCATTGGTGGCAGCAGCGGGTGTAATTCCACTCCTTAATCTGATCTCATTAGCGGGTCCCCGTCTGCAGCAGTGATTTATATTGATCGTCAGGACCTGCGGCTGGAATGTGGGAAGTTAATTAAGCGATAAACGAGGAAACAAATTAGTGAGTTGTGGATGTTGGTGTTGTTGTAAAGGGGACTCCTGCAGAGGGTGTGAGGACACAAATAACAGTGTAAACTACAGGGTGTTAGCGCACAGTTTACACACTCTAACCTGAAGCTGGATACTCCTCAGTGCTTCTCGTTTAATGAAATTAATCCTGAAACAAAAAAAACAAAGTGTGCTGGAGTTGTCACACACGTGCTTTTGAGTTATTTAAAGAAACACGGTGAGTTTTCAGGTGAAACAGTTTGAAAAGTTTATCATCTAACTCAAAAATGGACTTCTTCAAAACTGCTGCTCTGTACCGGATACTTTGAGCTCATCTGGCTCCATAAGAGTCTGACATTAAGTCAGGCGCTGAATATTAATGCTCCGCAGACACAGAACTGTGAAGTACGTCTTGCTAGATGTGACATTTGGAGACATTAATAGATGGTATGAAAGAGGAAATCTGAAAGGAACGGCGTCATTAGTGGGAAATAGAAATGTAGATGATGGAAGGAGAGCAGGAGGGAGAGATGTTAATGCTGAGTCCAGAGAAGTTATGTGCACAGCCAAACTCTTAATGTGAGAGCTCTGTCTCAGATTTGAAGCAGTTAGACTGGTGTTTAACAAGAACAAGGACCAGATAAAAGTTTGATGTGATATTTTTAAACTTCACACGTGGTTATAATCTGACAGGAAACAGAGAAGAGGGATTAAATGCTGCAAGAAGGAGACAGTTGCCACCGTGATATCCACAGCAGGTCCTGCCGATTTAGGGTTGGTGGTAACTGATAATTTGTCAAAACAATTGAGTTTGAATATGAATTACAAAGCTCTGGAGCCTCATGCTGCTCTTTGACTCCTTTGCAGTGGCTCCTTGTAGCTTTAAATAAATATTATTAAAAAAAAAAAAAAAAAAGATTTTTTTTTTCTCACAGAGGGTATTGATGTGTACAGACACTGGCACTAAATAAATTCATGTGTTAACATTTTGTTAAACTAAATCTTCATCCCATCTGTCAATAAAGCCTGCCACCGCTCTACTTCACCTCCTACAACATCAACAGCCCACCAACTTTCTATGCACCTGTGGCTAACCTCAAGTTTTACACCCCTGGTACGATAACTACAAAAAGACTAATCTGGAAGAAAACACAGATTTTAATTCAGTGTGAATGGATTCATTTAACTGACAACGTGGCAAAACATTAGCGAATAAGACAAAACGAGTTGAGCAACATTATCAATATATGTTTTAAATTAAGTACTCTTTCAAAAAATTTAAAATGATTGCAAATGTATTGAAGATCATCTTTTTTTAGTTTTTGCAAAATTTTGGGAATTTCAAAACTGTAAGACATTTTTGCAAATTTTTGTTATTTCAAATTCTTTTTACTCTTGCAAATTCTTGGAATAACAAAACTTTCAACCAATTTTGGAAGATTTGTATAATTTCAGGTATTTGTAAAAAAGTTGTCAGGTTTTTTTTTTACTGTTTTTCTTTATTTTTGCAAATTTTTTACATCACAAAAATGTGAAAAATTTTGGCAAATCTTCAAAATTATAAAATTCTCTGGAATTTCTGTAAAACTCTGAAATTTCAAAATAATTTTGAAACTTATGCAAATTCTTGACCTTAAGTTCCTTTTATTTAAAAAAAAATGCAATTTTTGAAATTTAACACATTTAAATTTTTTGGATTTTTTTTAAGCACAATTGTATATTGTGAACGTATTGAAAGTCATCTCTCTTTTTTTTTTTTTTTTTTTTTTTTTACAAATTTCTTGAATTGAAAATTGTAAGAACTTGTAGTTAAAATTTTTTAAAATATATAAATAAATAATATCTGATTTTTAATAAAAATAAAAAAAAACTTTTTGCAATTTTTTTAAATCACAAAAATGTGAAAAATTTTGTTGAACTTTTTCAGTTACTAGAGTCTGAATTTTTTTTCAAAACTTTGAAGTTTCATAATATCTTTTAATTTTTTGCAAATTCTTGAAATTTTTTGTCTTTTTAGCTTTCCAAATTTTTGAAATTCAACAATTTTTCATTTTTTTTTATTTTCACACATTTTTGCATTTTTGGAAATTTTAAGATGTTTTTCGCAAGATTTTTTTAACAAATTTAAATTCTTTGAAAAGTTTGCAAATGTTTAGAAAAAAAAAGACATCATGTACATCTGGAAGAAAAAAAAAGGGGGGGGGGGGTACTCAATTTAGTACAAAATTTAGTTAAGTTAATGTATGCCTTTGTAAGACAGATTAATAATCATCATCTGTTCAGAGTTGTTTTTTGCTTTCTTTTATCAGATAATAAAGATGTTCTGATGCTCAGTGCTCCACAGATAGAAGCAGGCAGCAGATAAATGTGTGTATTTGTAGGAACAGCTGCTTCCACCACCGCGGGTCCTTCTTTGGCCTCTTCAGAGCAGCATAATGAAGCTTTTTCTCTCAGTCTGACCGGCCCAGAGATTCAGCTCCGGCTAAGTAATTATCCATGCTCTGCAAAGTCCTCACAGCTCAGCCCCTGCTAATGTCTCAGGATTTATTATAGTGTAAAACAGATAAAAATTCAATTATTCTCTCCCGGGTACATGCATTAGTCCGGATTGTCCTCCTTCTGTTGAGACTGTGGTATCAACACCACATCACAACCTGATGGCTAATGCAGCTTTTCTGCTTAAATAGAGAAAAGTTAATTGAAAAAAAAAAAAAAAATCACGGTGAGGTTAATTTCTGCTTAACAGTTTCAGAAAGAGAAAAAGTCCCAGTGATCAGTGTGGATGTGTTTTACAGTCAGCTGGGAAAAATGAATGTTCTGTGTCTGTTTGAGGAGATAATAATTACAAGAGAAGAATCGTTTGTCTGTTCTCTGTCAATGCTCTGCTTTAATATGAAGCTGCAGATAATAGTTCATGTGAATGCTGCCTGTGTCACTTCTGATTCACTCATGTCACTTTGCATGTGCAGCCAAGTGCGTCTCTTGTTTACTGTATCTTAACACAAAACAACCAGAGAAGTCTGAACTCATTCAGCACAGCAGCGACATGATTTCATCAGTCATTTCTGAAATTATTCATAGCCTCTGATTGATTTCAGAAAGCCTGCTGGGGGACATCAGCTGTGGATAAAATGTGAATTTACATCCTGAATGTATCAGTCATGATTTTAAATATGTGACGGTCCATAATGATATTTCATCGCTGTCTGGTTTCATTTATGGGAACAAGATGTTCATCACAGTGTTTATCGTCTCATCTTTGTCATGGATGAAAAAGTAAGTGAAGAACATTTATCATCATAATTCAGTGAAACAAAACCAGACTGCTCACAGCCTCGCAAGGATTTCTCTGCTGTCTGTACTCGTAGGACGACAGTAAACCTGTGACACGTGGTTTAAAACAGAGAGTACTTTTTCTGATCTCTAAATCAATGTTTTCTGATATATGGTTAGTAAGAATAATGGATGGCTTCAGGATCATAACTCAAATTAAAATTGTAGAAGACACATGAAGACAGTTAAGGTCCATTTTGACACAACATTCCTCTCAACACACACACAATACACCCCAAGTCTCCAACCTTGACTTTCATAGAAGGTGTTTTACCTCAGCTCACCAGAAAAAAAAACATTCCAGAGTCACAAAATCTACTTTATCTTCTCAATAAAGACTATTGAGTAGAAAATTCTATACAAAGTTAAAATCTAGGGAATACTTATCTACACAAAAAGCCTTTAAATCAAATAGTGCATGTGATGTGTTTTTTTTTTTTTAAGATTTGCAAATATATATAAAAAATTGAAATTAAAAAAGTTTGCAAAAAAGGGGAAATTTTGATATTCAACAAAGAAGCAAAAATAAAAAAAATAAAAAATAAAATTTGCAAAGTAAAAAAAACAATTGAACTAATTTGTCCAAAAATTTTAAAAAATTGAATAACTAACAAAAATTAAGATATTCCAGCAAAAAAATATATAATTAGATATTCAAAAGATTTGCAAATTTATTTATTCAAAAAACAAAAATTAATAAAAATCATTTTAGATTTCAATTAATTGCAAAAATTAAAAAAAAAGTCAATTATTCCAATTTTGCAAACATTTAAGACATTTTTGTTAATTTAAAGAAAGGGACTTAAAAATGTGCCAAAAAAACTAAAAATAATTTTTGAAACTTAAAATAAAAGAAAAAGAAGATTTTTGAAATTTAAAAAATTATTGAATTTATTGAAAATTTTTAAGACAATTTCTCCCAAAATTACTGAGTTTGAATTTTCATGAATTTTTTTTATTCGCAAATTCTTTGAAATCAAAAAAAAAAATGAAAATTTTGCAAATCTTTAAGATTTCTAAGTTATGCCTTTTTTTTGAAAATTTTATAATTATTATTTTTATTTTATTTTTTTATTAAAAAAGACATTACATGTGAAAATTAATACATTCAAAACACTTCTCATTTGGATATTTATTTACTAAGTTATAGCATATATAGAATTTTTTACACTTTTTTTCTTTATTGTGAAGATGAAGATGAAGCTCTCTTTAATCCAGGTGAGCTGAGGCAAAATGGCTCCTTTAAAAGTAAAGGTTGCAGGCTCCTGATCTATGGGAAACACCTTCTATTTGAAAAACATGGCGTTTCACGTAGCTTGTGTGTGTTTGGCCACATTTTCAGAGACTCTCTGTTGAATCTGTTTTGCCTCAGTGAGCCTGTGTGCAGCAACTTTCAGATTCACTGTGCATGGCTGAGATCACGTGTCTTGTTCGTACCTTCTGCCTGCGTGTTAATATGCACATGAATGTCCGTGTGCACATATCATCCCATGATGCCCATTGTCTGCATTAAAGCAAAACTTCACTTTGACAAACACATGAGCAGAGAGGAAGATCCTGCAGAGCTGAGCGTGTTTTTCTCCGTCACAGGGGTGGCCATTGCTGCTCAGTCGACCATTCTTTATGAAATCATCACCTAAACCTCCGCAGAGACGCAACTGTTGTCAATGGCCTGGTCGGCCTCTCCCCCTGCCCCGCCCCTCGCCCTCTGTTCCCAAAGAAAAGGCCTTGTTCCTGCCTTCCCTCCTCCGAGAATTTGGGGATTAAGACGGAGGTCCCAAAAACCCGCCGGCCTGAAAGAAGCGTCCTCATGAAGAGTCTATTTCACACATGAGTGTGCCTCCATCTCATGCTGCTGGCTGCTCTCTGAATGGGCAGGAGGAGAAGATGGAGGAGGGGGCCACGGTGGGTTGGGGTGGGGGGTCCAATTGATCTCTTTAAGCTGCTGGGGCTTACTTAACTCATCCAGGAGCCGCTGCTCTGCTGAAGGTATCGCTAAGGCCCCACTTTGCATGAGAAAACCAGGATTAATCCAAATATTTATCCGTGCTGAGAGAGATGTTTTCCCAGTCTTTACATCCCTGAAGGAATTCTGCACATTTCTCCCTTTGAAACTCACAGATTATTACATTTCTCCTCCCTGGAGGGCCGTTTGGATTGTAGCTAGGAACTGTCCTACTCCTTCAGGTCTGCAGGTAGATGATCGATGCTGGCCCAACACCTGGTTTGGACCCCTAAGACCACAGCTGTGTCCCACCCCGGATACTGAAACTGGATCAAGTACCAGACGAATCAAACGTCTCATCCTGTGCTCCTGGAGCGACTCTTGGCTGTGTGGAGGTGTTTGGCGTCCAAAGGTAGACGGCGTCCAGGCAGCTGGAGCCGAGTTTGATTCATTTAAAACAAAATGTGACACAGACAAAACATCCTGTCCCACGTTTCTGGACTTGACTCCTTGAGTTGTCTCTTGGCTGTTTTCTGCAGGTCGTTGGTGGCCGAGCAGCCATGAAGCTGTTTAGTAAGCCTGAGACGATATGCTATTCTTGCGATTAGATTCCATTACGATTCTTGGGGTGCCGATTTGTCGTAATTTCTGATTTTTTAGACTTTTACGATAGTTTGCTTTTTATAACACCAGACCATGTGAAAAAGTTGAATGATAACGTCTTCAGACTACATAAGGAGCCATATTTTCCCCAAAAAGCACATCAGATGGGTCAGCGAGAAACATTTCACCCTCTGCTGGAGAGAAGTCGAAACTGTTTTCCAATCCAGTTTATAAACAAAGACTGAAATGAAGAATTTGAAAGAAAAAAAGGATTTTTGACAATAATCAAAATTTTGATAATGTCAGACAGAAAATTCCTGATACATATGTGAATCGATTTTTTCTCCCATCTCGACTGTTCAGCAACCATCTACCTGCAGACGACCCTCTGAGAAGACATCAAGACATCGAAGCTCTCCAGGATGCGTAGATGTGTCCAGTGGTGTAAGTAGAAGTACTTCGTTTCATACCTTAAGTAGGTTTTGGGAGGATCTATTCAATACTTGAGTTTCTGTTTTTTGTTGCTACTTTCACTTTTGCTTTGCTATATCAACTCATTGGCTGCCAGCTATTTTCAGCGCATGTTGAAAACTGCACAAACTGAAATCTTATCAAGTGTTTTCGACTTATTATACTTGATAAAAGCCACATTTGACTAATAAGTCCGAAAACACATCTCATTTAAGGATAGGCCTTTAAGAAGACAAAAGTGAGGTCTGAATTAGAGGTAGACCGATATATCGGCCGGCCGATATTTGGACATTTGTCTCTATCAGCCATCGGCCGTATTTTCTTTTAAAAAGCCGATTTTTGATCCGTTGTATAAAATGACGCAATTTTTGATCAGGCACAAAAAAGATGAGCACCTCAAACTTGTGGAACCACTTGGATACATTACATACTTTTGTTCAAATTATATTAATAAGTTTAAATTTCTTTTTTGACATTTTAAGAAGAGTGTGAATGTTTACTACTGCTTGTTACATTGTGTGTTTACTCAGACAAAATATTTCATTGTTTTGAAAGCTGAATAAATGTTCAGAGGACTGGACACGACTTGTTGTAATAGATTTCTTTCAGTTGCTCAGAAATTGCTGCGTTTCACAAAAATGTGATAAATATATATTTATTTAACAATCGGCCTGAATATCAAATTGGAAAAATTGGCTATGCATATCGGCATCGGCTGCCCAAATTTGGAAAGCATCGGCATCGGCCCCCAAAAAACCCATATCGGTCGACCTCTAGTCTGAATTGCTTGTAACAAGTAAAAATATCCTCCAATGCATCCTTATCCAAGTTTCTTAAAATCAGAAACAATGTCTTAAGCAAGAAACTTTTTTCTGACCCCACTGGCTTTGACTTGTTACAAGTAATTCAGACTTCACTTATGGCTTTAAATAACTTTAAATAGGACATTTTTCTGGACTGGTCAGGTGATTGCAGCTCAGATTAAGTCTAAAAAGACAAACATTTGATACAATTTCAATTTTTTTGCGGTGAACTATCTTTCAAGACTTTGTAAGACTATGCAAAAACCAAAACTACCTAAGAACTCCAGGTGAGTACTTCATACGCCACTGGACGTGTCCATGGCAACTGAAGGGAAGGTGAGTAGAGTAGCTCATACACACTGCGTGGATGCAGTCGCCCCATTCAGCTGGACTCATCTCTGTGTCTGTTTCCATCTGTCGTCCTCTGCCGAGCCGTCTGCCACTCTCAATCCCTCTCATTACCAGTGGCGTTTTCTCCCGGAGGCCAAGGGAAGCCATGCTTCCTCTCTTTTTTTTAGACTGTAGCTGTGGTTTAATGAAAATATTCATTTTTAACAGTTTCGATACTTCTTCTGTGTTTTGTCACTGTCATCTCTTCCTTATTCCTCTCCTCTAGTTATTGAGCATTTTACAATGTGTAAAACAGCGCCCTCGTAAATGTTCTGTGGCGAATGCGTGGTGAAAATACGATACTGCACGCTGTTGTCCGCAAGGAAGCCAAGCTGAGTTGGCGTCCCTTGGTGAAAAAAAACAAGAATGATTAACCAATCAGATGAGGCCGTGTTCATGACACTGCTCACCTGTGATTGGCCAAGACTGTGTCAAGGGAAGCCACCCCGTCTTTGGCCTCAAACCAATCAAATCACAGTATCATCATCATCGAGCCACTGAATGAAATCAGCGAAATTAGCACATTAGCAGTGTGCACGAAGCGGTCTGTTGTGTGTTTAAGTGGGCGGTTGAATGAATTAATAAGATATTTAAGCTAAGTCAAGAGGACAATGTACGTGTGTGAATGAGTGAGTGAGAGTGGGAGAGCTAAAGGGCGTGTGTCGGTGTTCAAAGTAAGTAAAACGAGCGCACTCTGGGCGCTCTAACAGGTCCGTTACATGAAATAGCGATACAAACTGCAACATAGCCTTTTATGTACCCAACTCCCTAAAAAAAATAAAGATAAGAGGCTTTTGTCTCAATTGGCTTCCTCAAAAAAAATCTCCACGCCACGCCACTGCTCATTACACCTCACACGCTGCCAGTAGGGATGGGTACCTTTCACATTTGAAACGATATGGTACCAATGCCCGGTACCTGGCAATCAGTACCGGTACTCAACGCAACCAATTTTCGGCACTTTTTTGTGGTTATGTGGTAAAAAATATCAATTTCTTTAACAATATTATATATGTATTTTTCAATTTAACATATACATTCTTCAGTATATACCCATGCAATGCTGTGTTTATGTCCAGCATGGAAAATCGACTATTCTTTGACTTCCTCACAGTCACAAGGATGTGTTTAGGTACCTAAACGTGGTACCTTTTGATTTTACGGGAATCGGTACCCGGTACTGTTGACAAAATTCGGTTGGCACCTTTAAAAGTACCTGATTCGGTACCCATCCCTAGCTGCCAGCGTCTGACTCTAAATTATTTAACATCCTTTATTAGGAAACTTTCTGTTCAAGTCACATTTTTTTTCTTGTGAATCTTATTAGGAGTTTATAGATGGACTCCACCGTCTCGGGGGGACGGCAGTTATTTTTATACGCTTAGGCCTGTCATCCAAACCAAACCACAGTTTTACGTTGCTAAAAATGTTGTTTTCTGGAAACTCCAGCCAAAGTGAAGATTTGGAAAAATCCAGTTTCGTGTAGACGCTGGGAAATGGAGTTTTTGATTCTCAAACTTCACAGCTGAATGACGGGGGCTCATTCTGATTGGACAGCACGGGTTTTATGTCTGAAAACACTGACACGTGGGTTTGAAATGCCTCAAACCGCACTTTTCGGCGGATTTGTCCGCTGCATGTGGGGACATTTGTTTGTGAAAATGCCTGGTTACATGTGTCCAAGGCTTGGGAAGCAAAGCAGGTGAAATAACGTGAGGTTGGCGGGACTAAAGGAGACTTTGCAGAGGGGCTCAGGGTTGAAACTGACGGGGAGCTGGAGACGGAGAGGCTGCACGGGCAACTGGCACCAAATCCTGGTTCCTCTGAAACTGCAGTTAAATTCTGTCCTCAAATAACCTGATATAATATCTGACTGCATGGACAGAGTGGTTTCACTTGGTTTAAATATTTTTTTCTTCTTTTTTTGCCTCAGACATTCCTTCACTGCTGCATCCTTAATTTCTCTCACTCCTGTCTCTTCCCGTCTCCCTACACTCCTCTTTTCTGTCTTCTTCCTCTCTGTCTGAAGGCCTTGGGAAAGTTGGGTGTGTAAACTGTAAACCGGACTCTGGCAGACCCTCCATAACCCGTCCCGTCAGACTGATGGACTAACATTGGGTCAACCTGGTTTTAACGCCTAGTTCCTTTTCTCTCTTTACTTCTTCTGCTTTTGTCTCACAGCTCTTTAGCGGGGGGTGTGAATCGAACCCCTCTCCTTCGCAGCTCAGCCTGTGGCGCAGGAGTCTTCGCTGGCCCCGACAGAGAGAGGAGGAGGGAGGAGAAGGGGGGGCAGGATCGAGGGCCCTCAGACTGCTCGGGACTCGGCTGGGGGAGTCAAACAGAGCTATTGATGCGGGAGAATAGCCGGGCAGGGCCAGGAGGAGGGCCGAGTCCAGCCCACGCAGCGTGAGACGGCGTATCATGGGAAAGATAAGCAGAGGGGAGTCGAGAGCCGGTCCGCCTCTCACACACTCACACACACAAAGTGGCCTTCTCTCTACTCTCTGAGTCTGCAGTCTAACAAAGCCGACGCTGAGCCAGTTACAGATAATATTTTCACTTTTATCAGAGAAATAATAATGAGGAGTTGTTTTTGAGCCTCTGTGTTTTCTTTACGGACGTCTGCAGATTCTGTTTTCACCTGTGGTTCCCTTTCAGAGACATGCACAGTCTGCACACACCTCCACCAGTAGAGGGCACTGCAGTCACACCTCCTGTGCTGCATATGCCAGCTTACAGTATGTGTGGAGCCACCACACCCAAACCACAGGCGCATGAAGCAGGCGGGCTGTGGGAGGTGTTACCGTTACCAGGAGTACGCTCTCCCTTTCTGGGTAATTACATCCCAATTAAAAATTCATCATCTGCGTAGAACTGGGCAGCTCTGATCTCTAAACTCAGCCTCTGTGTCACAGCTCCAACTCTGAGCTGTGAGTAAAACAGATCTCTGCTGAATTCATTAACATTAAAAACATTAAATCATCATTACAGTAAAGGAAGTGGATCCTGCTTCTGTAAATATTCCATAGATGATTTTAATGAAACATATATGTGTCACGGTACACGCTGTAATGAGATTCTGCCGACTACAAGAAAGAAAATACATGAATCATAAATTAAGAGGGAAGAGAAGAGAAAGGAAAATGAGGGTAAAGCAAATATTGTCTTTGAGTTAATGTGAAGTCGAAGACAGAGGAACACGAGGGGACTGGTTGGAGGATCTCCTCCTGGAAGGATTATCTCATCCTGCTGGATGGATCAACGGGCAAAACAATCATAAGTTCAAATTTATAAGAAGAGGAAATGTGGATACAAGAGTTCAGCAGAATGAGGTCAGGGTTACAGCGGAGAGAGAAGGAGCTGGATCCTCTAGTGATGCTTTTAAGAGCCGCCGTTCATTCAGGAAATATGAGATTGAGCATCTTTAGAGGTTAACAAGTGAAACGTCTTTTAATCTCAGAGCATCTCCTTACAACAGCAGGAATATTACCGAGATTTGTGTCTAATTTAGAAAAGTTTTTTTAATACCCTTTCTGTTGTTTTTCAATTTTATAAATTAAAAAATGCTAAGAGGAGGATCTGTTTTGATTGCACTCCCTCGCCACCTTGTGGCCCGGAGTCTTCGCACACTGTGGTAAATTACTTTTACTGAGGTGTGTGTTTGTTTTGGAATTAAAAGGAGATCAGATCAAAACAAATTTTCTTTGTTCAAGACAACTTTTTTGCTGGATACAACGCGCTGAGGTAAGGGTCTTAGTACAGTCATGTGGCACTATGGTTTGAAACATTACATTAAGCAAACACTGTATTAGCCAGCGATGTGTAGTGCTATCGGCAGCCAGGTGCTCCCACGAATCTGTTGTCTAACTTGACGACAAGTAAACACTGTCAGTTTGTAAGTAGTTTAGTAGCTGACTGAATTTAGCTCAGCTGGCAGCCCTGTACCCTTGGGCTGTATTCAGACCAGAAAAGTCCTTTGGTCCACTTGTTTGGTCCTGACCAAAAGCGGACTAAATTTTCCTTGTTTCGTGCGGTTCGTATTCAGATTGTACTTTTTGCAAGTGGACTATATTCTGTAAACACATCCACGTGTGTGACGATCAGTGCTCTCATTGGACAGCACTGACAAAGGGCGGCACACAGAGTACAGACCTGGAAATGGAGGTAAACATGTGTTTGTGCTCTTATTAGAGCTGCAAAATCATTTTCACTTTCAAGAGCAGCTCCTTCAAAGCAGGCTTAACAACACCGTTTACAATTTAGGAACAGCAAAGACGAACGCGCGCAGCAAGGAGACGCTATGCTCTGCGTGTCCTGACCCACAACATGCCAGCAACAGGGTGGATAAACAGAAGACGGAGGATCAGATATGAACCAAAGACGGAGAGGTTACGGTGGCTTTATAGGCCCAAAAAGTGCGCGTATTCTGTTGTTAATCCGGATGGACCTTGGTTTGTATTCAGACCTGCACTGGAGAACCACGAACCGCACCAGAGTTCATTTGGAAGCGGACCGAGACCACCTCAAAAAGTGGTTGTTTGGTCCGCACCAGGACTCATTTGTGTCTATTCACACCTGCATGAAAAGTCCGCACCAGCGTGGGAAACGAACCCTGGTCTGTTTAAAGTGGACCAAACAGTCCAGGTCTGACTACGCCCTAAGACATTTCTGTAACGTGTAACGTTAGTGAATCCTGGTTATGTCCTGCCAGTCATCCACCAATCAGAGCTAACATAACCTCACTCTTCATTTTATTGATAGACTCTCAAGTTTGAACAGACCACTGCAGAATAACTGCTGCACATGGGTTGGAGTCAACAGGCTAATTAGCCTTTAGCTCGTGCTCTATCTCTCTCCTGTTTATCTTTCTTCTGCTCTTCTGTCCTTTTTCTGTCTGACAGTTAGGCTCCAGTGTCCACCATCACTACAAAATTATGAAGTCATGGTCAAAACTCGATGCAGAGACAGTGCGGCGCTCATGCCAGGCAGTGCTAGGTTGTCGTTTGTTTTTTTTTTGACGGCTCGATCATTTTCTGTTTTTTTTTGCCTTTGTATTTTTCTACTTTCAGTATTTATTTTCCACTGTTAAATTGACCGAAATAAATCAAATCAGATCAAATCAAGTCTCCAGGCTATGATAAAGGCAAAGGGTGGCCATGTTGAGACGTAAATCTTTTTGTTGACAGAGAATAAAGTATAGAAACTGTGTTCAATGTTTGTTATGTTTGTCTGCAAGCATTTTTGGATAGTGCGGAAAAAAATGATGGGTTAATCTTCCTGGCCCACTGTGTAAACATCAGCAAACCCTGCTTCTGACCAAGGAACATGTTCTCCATCAGGGGGCGATGTGGGCAAAAAAGTCAGGATGATTTTATGGCAGGATCAGGATCTGGATTTTATTTTGAGGACTATTTTGACCTGAAAACATTTCTAGTCCCAAATATTTCTGATTCTGCACCGTTACCTGACTTTAATCTGGTCTTGTGTCGTCTGAAGTGTTTTTTGAAAATTCACATTTTTACATCATGATGGAAACATTCATTTATTCATTTTTAATAAATGATGCAAAATAAACCCTTTTATGTAGATTATTTTGTGATATATTTATCTTTGTGTTCCAGTTTTAAAAGGTAAAGGATTTTTAATAACACTTTTTGAATTCCTTTATCGATGAATGAATGAAATCAACAAAGCAGCCCAAACAGGAAGCATCAGTTATGCAGTAAACATGCAATTGAAAGGTTATACCAATGTGTGCGTTGGTTTGTTCAGAAAATGTGAAGCAGGATTTTAAAATCTCTGTCACTGATGGTGTGAAAACTGCTGCAAACACAAGCGTTTCAGAAAGTATCTGCACAAAAACACGTGAAAAGCTGAAAATCTGTTTGTCCTCCAGGGAGAATGGAGTATTTTCATGAATACATCTCAAACCAAAGCACGCTAATCATGCTGCAGAGCAGAAGATCACCTCGCAGTGAATGAGAATTAGGCTACGTGAAGCTTTCTGTCAGGCTGACGTCTCACTCTGTGTCAGATCTCTCTCAGCGGGAACGTCTTCATTTGGACGGGGAGCAGAAAAAAAGCTGTTACGCAGCAGGCTTATTCAATCCAGCCTCAATGGAGGGAGCACAACAATGAGCGTGATCAATGTACGCACGGCCAACAAAGAAGAGATAAGGAGTTTCTCAAGGATCAACAAGCCTGCAGTAGCATCCTGCCCTGAGGAACCCCCCTCCTTTGAAACCAGCGTCTGAATAAGCCGATCGAGCTGAAGATCAGATCAGTATTCACCTCTTTCAGCACTCATCAGCCAGCAAGAAGGGAGTCAGCTCTATGTGATGTTTTCTTACTGGATTGAATCAACAAAACTTCACCTAACTACAGTTTTTAAACTAGGACAACATCATCAGCGTGTAAATTACACACACTTTGTATTCTAATGTAATCACGGCTGATAGGAGACGCTGTAATTCTGGCTCCATGTCAGTTTGGCAGTGAGACTCTGCACAGGGGAGAAGGATGCACAACACGGGAAAGGTGCCAAAGCGCTGTCTTAACTGTCGCTCAGGGAGATTCCTTAATTGAGACAAAACTTTAAAGCACATATCTCAATCAAAATGTGTCCACAGGAGATGACAAAGCTTTTATTACAGTCACTCTACAAAGCAGCAGCTAAAACAAACTCACACCAGAAGCATGACAGAAAACCATAAAGGAAGTAGCAAAAAGCAGCACAGCTCAGCCAAAGTTATGAGACCAAAACTCAGTTCAATTTCAATCAGTGTTTTTTACAATTTGTGACAAAAATAGTCCACAAAAATGTGCAAAATAGTCTTAGAGTTTGATCCAGTTCCGGGTTTTTCAACCACCCAAACAACACAATCCAGTCCATACAGGAAACCAGAAAGGAAACCAAAAACATCCGCTCCGGGTTTTACTGCAGACCCAAGAAAGAAGCCAAAGCAGGAAAAAGGAAACTGAAATAGGAGCTGATGTACACCAGCTACTCACGGTACGTGGGTCAGTCCATCCAGGCCGGAGTCGGCCGGTCTTAGCTCCATGGGGACTGGCACTCCATCTGTGCTATAAACATCCACCGGACACGGCAGTCTGCCCACAGTTACCTTGAAAAAGAAATCCAATTACTGATTACTCCTTAAAAAAGTAGCTTAGTTACTTTACTGATTACTTAATTTTAAAGTAACTAAGTAAGATTACAAGTTACTTTATTAGCTACATTCAGCAGCTGTCGACAACACCTGCAGCTGCATAATTTGGCAAAATTGTACGATTGCCATTAAAATAAACAATAATAAAAATCAACGTATTTTGTTTTAAAGAAACATGCAGAGATTGTTGGTAGTTGTGTAATGTGTATTTTATAATTAAAAACAAAAATATTCATTTTATGCATTTTGTATCTCAAAATGCAACTAAAGAAAGCCTTTAAATTTTTATTTTTAATTTTACTTATTTTTTAATTGTTTTAGTGTAATTTTGTTTTTATCAGTTTCATTTGTATGTTAAAGCTGTAGTCTGTTAACCTTGTTTTTGTAATACAATAAGCAAAAAAAAGAAAATGTAAGAGAGTCCGCTCACATAATCCTCAGTACCCTGCTCAGGGCACCCCAGTCTCAAAAGTCTGGGCACGCCCCTGCTTGTAACTGGGTGCCTCGTTGTAGCCTACGTTATGTTGCTCTGCTCATTGACGGATGGATTTATGCTAAACAGAGGGTTCAGCTCATGGAATAGAGGGAGCTACAGTGAAAGACGGGACTCACCTTTCCCCCAGGTAAAAGTCAAACAACTTCTCCAGCGTTTATGTCCGCAGTGCGCTAATTTCTCTCTGGTTGATTCCTAAATGTTTCAGTTAAAGGATCTTAAGCTAACTTCCAGCACAGAGAGAACAACGAACCTTGATACTGTCATATTTTAGCTGACTTTAGCTGAGTCATTGTGTTTCCAGCTACAAAACGCGCATCTCTCTCAGCTTCCATTGTTGTTTATGTACTGTAGCTGTCGCCGGCTGCACGTGACTTGTCCACGTGCTGAAAACGTGACGTGTAGACTACGCGACTCCCGCCACGCCCCGAGATGCTAATAAAAAAAAACAGATATATTTTTTAACTAAGAACAAATGAAAAAAATTAGCGCACAGTAACTTGAATAAATTACTTTAATCTGGTTACTGGTCTGGAAAAAATAACGTGTTAGATTAGATTAGTAACCCACCTGCCTGAGATCAATTGACTTCCCCTCATGTTAGTTATTCATTTTCAGGGTCACCTTGGGGTAGAGGTGGGCAGATCTACCAAATACTGATAATATTGATACCAACGTTGGTATATATAATTATTGATAATTCTTATGGATAATTTTTCATTTTATTTAAGAAAAAATAAAAGTGCAATGTTGGAAAAAATGTTCCAATTTTTTCCATTGTTTCAATAAACAGTTCTACTTGATAAAAAATGTTTGAATTTTTTTGTAACATTTTTTTGGTGCAATAATTGTTTAAACTTTATTATTTTAAATAAAATGAATGCAATTATTGGAGAACTTTTATTTATTTTTATATTGTAGTCTTCAACTCTGTACCCCCCCCCCCCCCCCACCAAAATAAATAAATAAAAATAAATAAATAAATAAATAAATAATTTATTTTAAATTATATATATATATATATATATATATATATATATATATATATATATATAAAGTTCTAGTTTTACCTTAAAGTGAATGTTTTTTTGCACTAGATTTTTTTAAGAGAAGAATTTCACAAATAATGTTTTTGGGGAAAAGTTGTTTTGTTTATGTTCAATTGTTTCTGAACATAAATGTTTATGATGAAAATAAAGTAATTTGCAGTCACCTTTAAACTTAACCCAAATCTGTGGCATGTTTTAACAACGTAATCAATAGAAAAAAATCAGAAATACACCTAAAGGTCAGAAGTTTCATGATACATCAACCTTAAATATTAAAAAGTATCAGTATCAGTATTGGCGATACTGGCCCTGTATTTACTTGGTGTAAGACCGATACCAAAATTTCCAGTATTGCTCACCTCTACTTTACGACGGTAGGTGATAGTGCTCATGGGAAATGTAGTCCTGGCCAGCACACAGTGGTTTTCAGAAAGGTTTAAAAATCACATAGAATCTGACCCAGATCTCTTCAGAAGCAGTAATAACAGCAAACTTCTCCACCCACGTCACCTTACACTTTAATTTTTCAAACTACGGTGTCCACAGTGGGGAATCTGAACGCTTCAGGGCCTGTCTGAAATCTGCTTTATGTGTCTCTATCAGGAGCCAGCAGACAGAAAGACCTGCGGGCGTCACAGGAAGCACCTATGGCTCCGACACGCTGTGATGTCTTATTCAGAAACTCATCTCTCAGTGTGAGGAGCTCTGAAATGTCGGTTTTACTTACAGAGTATAGTTTTGTTTTTTTTTGTTTTTTAATATCGACTGATGTGGATTCTTCTGCCAGTATTTGTCCACAAAGAAAACTCAGATCTTTAGTCAGATTCATGTAAATCATCATGCTGTTGTCAACTCCCATGAAATAACTTCATCTCTAAGAAAAGCAAAGTGTAAAAGTTTATGAGCTGGCAACTCTATCTCTTGATTACACTATCACATAAATCAAAGCTCCCATAAAAAGTCGTCTGTCTTTAACCCTGAGATGTTTTCTTTGATAACAAAGCCGTGTTGTTGTAACACTCAGCCTTGCCCAACACGGCGGCCCTCAACGCACCGCTACAACCCCGGACTTGTCAGCAGACACGAAGGAAAACACAAGTGGAGCCTGGAGTAAGCGCTCTATCGGCACACACTGTATCCAAACAGCTCGGCTCTAAATCTGCTGAGCACGATCCATCAATCAGGCTGTCGGGCGCTGATAGAGAGCAAGAGCGTCAGACAACACAAGAGGCTGAGGATGAACAAAGTGCTCCTGACCCACTTCCAGTTCAGACACATTTAGTCAGAGAGAGCTCTTAGCAAACGGAGCTCAGAGGTCTTTACAAGGTGATGAGAGACAAAACGCAGAGTCAAACAAACGCTCTATAAATGTGAGGGCCCTCGAGGTTGCTTCCTATTCGTCTTCATCAACATGGACTATCAGATCATAATCACCTGTAAGAGTTTCACTGTGTTACACTGAGCCTAATCCATCACCATGATCCCTCCACAACTTCTGCATCACCTGATATTTGAGTTAAGACCCACATGTATCAAAATTGTCCGATCAGGCGCTGCTTTGACTTTATCTTTAAAATTAATCACCAAAAAGTGTCTTTACCTCGAGAACTCAGCTCTGTTTTTGTGTAAAGTAATTTAATTAACCTGCTTCCACACTGTTGTCTTCCTTTCCCTCCCAACATGCCCATGAGCAGAGCATGTACACAGAAAACCATCCATGTCAGGCTGCTGCCAAGGTTAAATCAGTCTTAAAGAGAGACATGTTTGTTTACATTCTCACCTTGGGGCTGTTTACTTTTTAATTTATCTTTTACACAGAGCTGTAGGCTGGCAGAGGAGATGTGCTCCAGTGGAATGACATAGTGGAGTGTGCATAGGTGGAACAAATACTTTGTTTTTCAGGAGACGGTGCTGTTAATGGTAAATTCAATGTCAATTTAAGACTCCTTCAGGGAGGTTTCTGTAGTTGTTTACTTTAAGTTTTGTTGTTTTAAAGAGAAACAGCTTAACTCTAATCATTACCATGCATCTACAGCATTTAAAAAGGTTTCCAGCGCCAGAGGAAGCAAAACTGCCGCAGAGCATCCCTGAGGCACCGCCATGCTTCACTCTCAGTTTTGGTTCATCGCTTCACAGAAAAGGAGCCTCAAACTTCTGATACCAAGAAAACTGGAGCCAACCTTTCTCCTGATTCAGGGTTAATACCATGGAGACCTTTACCATTTATTTTAAAGAATAGAATAGAATAGAAAATACTTTATTTATCCCCAAGCAGAAATTCAGGAGGAGTCACAGCAGCAATCAAGAAACCAAAAGTAAGAAAGAGTATTGAAAGTGCAAAAAGGTCCATAAGAAAATAGATGCTGACAGCTTGTCCATTATTCTCCAGTTCTTCAAATGTGGCGTTGGTGTCTGGTGTTAGCCCTGTTAGCCATATATGTGAATAGCATGATGCTACTCTGCCTTCTGGTATTCCCCCTGTTGCTGGGTTAGCATGGCTAGCTTGTCCATCTTATTGGAGATAGATCTTACGTTCCCATTAACGATGGACAGAAGGACCGGTCCATGTCATCCTCAACTCCTTCTTCTCACTTTGTGGGGAAAATCAGGCCTAGCCCCAGTTAGCGTTGACGTGCTACAGGCTGCTAACAGCTGATTTCACATGTAAAGAATGCAGCCATGGTCACATGTAGGATCTCCAGACAAACACAGGAGCAGAAATACTGAAAATATCACTGAAGACAAAACAAGTTTGGTGTCCATGACCAACAAATGAGCCATAAAAAGTAATGATCCACTCCAAATACAGATATGATGAAAAGGAGATGAAAGAATTACAAAAAACAGACAAAGAAGACAAACTGCTGCAACTGGCAACCACAACCAACAGGGCGGCGCCTGGCAACGGCTTGTTGTACAAAGTGAAACTATAGTGAGGGGATTATCAGCTACATTAGTCTGACATTTTGTTTGGCAAACCCTGTGAGAGCCAGATTCTCTAAACAAAATTAGTATTTTAACCTAAGTGTCATATTATTATTTGATTTATTCATTTTCACTTATAATTTATGTTATTGTTTAGTATTTGTCGGTGTTAACAGACTTGTTACCTGTAATGCAGCAAGCCACCAGGGGGCGACTGAAATATTTTTGGTTTCGTATTTGTGAGTCTGTCAAGCTTTACATCAGTGTCAGATGCAGTGTGGTAGGTGGAGTTGAACAGCTGCAGGAGAAAGGTCTCTTGGATATATTTAAAGTTTAAAAGAGCTGTAAGCAAAAAGTTGATTCAGATTAGCTTAAGTTTAAAGGTACAGTCTGTAAGATTTTTCTCAAAAAATAAAATGTTAACTTTTACAGAAATAATCCTGCTCAGTCGTCACTTTTGTGGCTCTTTATATGTGTTTCAGTGTCTGTGTCTGCCTCAGCCCTCTCCTCAGCCTGTATGTTGACGTTGTGGTTATTTAATGACGTTTCTGGGTGGAAAAAAGTGTGGTCACAGCGCCCCCAATGTGCAAGTGACTTTGCGTGTTAATTAGCGAGTGGAAGAAGCTAGCTTGAGCGGCTACGATAGTGGGTGTAGCACAGGGCAAGAAAGACACAACCAAACTGAAACAAAACCTCAAACAGATAAAGCTTTTTCCTAAATGAGGGTGAAGCTTGGCTTGACTTTCACTTGCTTTCAGGAACTTGGAGATCAACATGAGACAAAGAGCAACACAAGCTAGCTTCCTGTTAACCAGGTACGAGCCAAATACCCGTAATTAGCTTGTGCTAACATGCCAAGTCAGGTGCACGCCTCTCGAGTCTCTCCGATGTAGAAACGCAATGCTACAGGTGGTTGCTGGGCTAGTGGGTGTATCCATGTATTCACAGTTGGAGGCAGTGAGTGTGTGCTGCTGCTGGCACTGAGCCAAGGAGGAGGAGCCCAGCTTGAATGTTGTGTTTACTCGCAAATAAACTAAAGGACAATGATCTCTTCTCCCTTGATCAGCTGCAACACCTGATTTGCAAACACGTCCTGTTAGGAGTGATTTTATTCAAGAGTTTGAATCATGGCTGCAGTAGTCTTTAGAAAAAGAATGGTCTGTTAAAATCAGAGAGAACAGTCACAGATATGATTTCTGTCACTCATTTTAAATTGTTCTTTGATTTGTTTGATGCAAACAGCTGAGAGTTTGTAAAAGTTGCTGATGAAGCTTTTTTGGAATGGGGGTTGAGTAACTTTGAGTCCATCTGTGGATGTTTTCAGCTCTCCAGCAGATCAGAGCCAAATCCCATGAAAGGGATTCCCTCATTGAAAAGAATTGATCCCCCTTTATGTTGTGATCCAGCAGTTGCGTGAATGAGGTTTTTGCTGATCAGGGTGCTGTGATCCTTTGGGAGGGCGCAGGCTTTGGGGTGATGGGGTTGAAAGGGACAGTTGTCTCATTGTGTTTGTTGCTGTTGGACGGCCAAATCCCCACACACTGAGAGGTTGCAGATGCAGCACGTTGAGGAACGTTCCCCCCCTGTCATCCCGGGATTAACCCCCCGCATACACATCAGAGGTTATCTGCTGAGAGCAAAGAGGAGGGCTGATGATACCAGACACACACAACCATCCAGCTGACCCCACTCCCTGCCATGTACACACACATGTTCCCTGTTTACAGTGTGAAAACTCCCCACACCAGATCCATCAGTGTCACCGTGACGTCACTGATGGCTCCTGATTGATCCGACGCCTGAGGAGGATCAAACGCTGAACTGTAACCTGGGCTGGGGACACAAGGGATGCATTAATGTCTGCATTTTTGGGCTGTGCAGCTGCACAGGGACAGCTGGGATAACAACAAGACTTGAAGAGTTAGAAACAGTCCTTCTGTAAGAGAATTTGCTGGATGTTTCTTGTGCAGTTTAAAATCCTTCGTACCTTTGTTTTAGATTTATCCTACAGGATGCAGGTGAAGTAACAGAAATATGGATTTTAACTCACTTTACCTTTTGCTATTTACAGACATCTCCATCTTTGCTGCAGGCTGTTGCATCAACGTCTGAGCTAACAATGAGTTTCCTGAAACCTTTGATGCTCTCTGAGTCACCACCTCTGCTGCCATAAATAAACCAGCAAACAGAGTAATACGGTCCACATATAGAGCTGTCTGACCAGGAAATACATAATGAAATGCTACGCTGCCAGCTCCTTTGTAAAACAATATGTAATCCTTTAAAAAAAGTTTGTTTAGCTTGCAAATAATCACCATCAACAACATTTTGTTTGCCGTGGATCTCTTGCAGAGACAACACACTGCAGAGGGCAGCACTTCTAAAAAGAGCACAAACTGGTCACCATGAAATACTCTTCACCTTTAAACTCTTTAAAACTCTTCTAAGATCTTTGTTTCCTTTAGCGGACTTCCCTTCCTTTCCTTTCTTCTAGTTTTTCTCAAACTCCAGTTGAAGTCTGAGGGAGAAGTTTCTCACCTAATAAAATTCAGCCATGGTAGAGAGTCAACATCTAAACTTCAGCTTCTTAAGGATGGCTGCAAAAACACCACAAACCACATTCACACCAAGACAAAATGTAGGACTGTCATTCGATTGAAACATTTAATCCCGATTAATCACAATTAATCTCAATTAATCAAGATTAATAGCAATTAATCATGAATAATTGCGTGATTCTCCATTGCTAACTGGTGATTAATCTCAAATTGAATGCATATTTTAAAGTTTTTTATACTCTTATCACCATGGGAGAGGACAATTATGCCTGCTTTATGCAAATGTATGTTTGTTATTATTGCAGCAACCCAAAACAATAAGAAATACTGTCCAGAATAATCGTCTCACAACATCAAAGGTACTGCATGCTCAAGAAATATGCTGAAAGGGCATTATGACCTGGATATAACATCATTTATTAATACTACCACCATTTAATATCCAACTAACGAACCAAAAAACAGCCAATTTTAAAGGCAGCTCAACGAAAAGTGATAGAGATCATGAAATACAACAACATACACATTGTCCAACAAGAACTTTCAATTCCACATTTCCCAACCTACGGGATGGTCCGAGGGTCATCCACAAAGTGTGCGCGCATTAATCGCGAGTCAGTTAAGTTAGTGGCATTAAAGGGAATTTGAATTAACTTGTTATTATTGCGTCAATTTTGATAGCTTTATGAAATAGTTAATCTTAACAGCAAAAATAGGGATGTTTACAGCCTGGTTAAAAAAAATCCAAGTTCAACGATGAGCAACAACAACGATAAGGGGCCAAACTCCAGTGCTAAGATAAGATAAAATAATCTTTAGCCGTCCCACAAAGAGGAAGTTTACAGAGTTACCGCAGCAAATATAAGAATGTAGAATAAGAAGAATGTATTAAATAAAATAATATTAGTCTAACCTAGAGAAAAATCTAACCACATGAAATATGCAAAACACCAATACACATGTATGAAATGTGCAAAGACTGATAACATTAAGGTGAAAAGTCTTCTGGAAGGGGTGGGACATGTTCATCAGAGACGACAGCTTGGACGTCATTTTCCTGACAGCCTCCACCTCCACAGGGTCCAGAGAAAAACCCAGGAATGAACTGGACTTCTTCACAAGTCTGTTAAGTCTCCTTCTGCTTTATAGGTGAAATCCTTCCAGTATGGCGGTGCTGTTAGCTTTGTTAGCCATGTCTCTGTGAATAGCATGATGCTACTCTGCCCGCCCGTATTCTTTCTGGTGCTGGGTTAGTGCCACTAGCCCACTTATGTTCCCCAAAACGATGATTGATGGAAGGACAAGCCAATGCTGTCTCTCCTTGTCTCATGGGGAACAATGGGCCTAGCACTGGTTAGCATTAACATGCTATGGGCCCTTTACAGCTGTACTTGTGTATAAATAATGCTCAGGACCCTGAACACGCAGGAACAAAAGAGTAAAAAGACCACTGCAAACACAACCAGTTTGGTGTCCATGGCCAACAAATGAGCCATAAAAAGTTAAAAACAAGCTCCAAATACGAAGAGAACAAAAAAGAGAAAAAAAAAGTTAAAAAAAAAAAAAAAAGGTGAGGAAGAGAAAGCTGTAGCGATGAGCAGCTGCTCCAGCAGATATGCATCCCTCCTTGAGCCTGTGACGTTGAGGAAAAGGCATGGGGTCATTTTTTGGACACTAAACACCAGCATGCATCGTTTCCCAAGCGATGGCTCTGAGTGCTTTGTACCTCAGCTCTCCTTGACCTTGTCTGTTTTTGATCTTTCATTTTTTACCACTTTCCCTGCATCGTTACGTCCGCTGTGGACTGCTCTCTGGTTTTACCCTGACTTTCCTCACCATTACATAAGCCTTTGTTTCCCTTTTGTTCAATAAACTCGAACTGAGCGGCCTCGGCTCTGACACCAAAGTCTGTATTTAGTGCCCTTCTCTGCTTTTCTATTCCAGCACGAAGTGTCATCATGAATGCAGATGGTATAACATGATTCTGATGAGTCAGATTGGAACCATTAAGACCAATAGACCAGTAATCTGACCTAATGGTGAAGAAAGCACCAGACACTGATACTAAATAAAATCCTGCGTTAACATTTTGTTGAACTAAATCTTCATCCCATCTGTCAATAAAGCCTGCCACTGCTCTACTTCACCTCCTACAACATCAACAGCCCACCAACTTTCTATGCACCTGTGGCTAACCTCAAGTTTTACAGCCCTGGGAAGATAACTACATCTACAAAAAGACTAATCTGGAAGAAAATACAGATTTTAATTCTGTGTGGATTGATTCACTTTACTGCTGACATGCTAGGTTAATTTACATGCTGAATATGTGGTAAAACATTAGCAAACAACAACATATGAGTCTTTTTTTTTTTTTAATTTTTGCAAATTTTTCAAATTATCAATTCAAAATAGAAATCTTTAAAAATCCAAAAATTTCCAACAACATTGACAAAGACAAACCCACAGACGTTTTAAATAATTTTTTGTTTTTTGTTTTTTCAATTTTTGTAAACCACAATTTTTTTTTTTTTGCATTAATTAATTAATTAATTTATTTTTTGCGAATTCTTAAAATGTTTCTTTTTTTATTCGCAATTTTTAAAATCCACATTTTATACTATAAAACATTTTTGATTCTTTTTTAATTTTATGCAGGTTTTTTTCATTTTTAATATTTGAATTTTTTACATTTTTTTTAATGAAAAAAAAAAGACATCAAATGTACAAATGTAAAATCCCCATTTTATATTATGGAACATTTTTGATTCTTTTTTAATTTTATGCCTTTTTTATTTTTAATTTTTGAAAAATTTTGTAAATTTTTTTAAAAATAATAGTAAAAGACATCAAATTTACAAATGATAAATCCCCACTTTAAATTATAAAACATTTTTTATTCTTTATTTATTTCTATGCAGGTTTTTTATTTATTTATTTTTTTATTTTTTTTAATTTGTTGCAAATTTTTGAAAAATAAAAAAAAACAAGACATCAAATGTACAATTTCACAAATGTAAAAAAAAAAAAACTATTTGTGTAGATAAATATTTTCTAGAACTTACCCATGCATACAGTTTTATACACTTTACAGTAGTGAAGATAAAGTAGATTTTGTGGCTCCAGATTGACTTTAATCCAGGTGAGCTGAGGCAACACAGATCCTATGAGAGTATGCAGACCCCTGCACATGACTCTAACATGACTCTTTTTAACCCTGCTCTTTTAGTTTAAAGACGCCTTCCAGGAGGGAATGATGGAGATGCAGCAGCAAGGTTTCCCTGATAAGTATGCAGAGGACAGTTGCTGCGTGAACCCCTGAGACGGATCCTGCTGGATGAATGTAATGGCTCATTGTCAAAGCTGCATAATGCCTCATTTCCAGGTAATACACCACATTGTGCTTTTTTGTCAGACTCTGACACTGAGTTTGAACTCCTTTTAATTCCCGTAGTTTAAATGGAAGCTTTCTCTTCCCTCCAATTACGATTCTCTGCCACTTTATTCCTCCGACAGTCGACCAATTGTGTCATTTTTATTTTTTTAAACCCCATCTCTCGCTTCACGTGAAACTCCTTTCTCTGAGATGCATTAAGCCAGAGTTTGCTCGGCTGCAGAGGCGTGAGGTTAATCAAAATAAGCTGACCTGGAGCTCTATTAATAGAAACACCTAGATACTTAGTGATGCTGCCGATTGTTGGCGGGAAATTGAGGGCGAATACTCCATGGCGACAAAATTCCCCAAAGTCTCCCGCCACCCCTTTTTTTTTTTTCTCCCTGAGAGGCTGAAATGAATTAGAGCCTGTTTTCATCCCTGCTTGCTTGCTTTAATTCAGAAACCAATTACTTCAGATTTTCCACTTCAGGAGAAAGACTGTGAGCTGCTAAGATAGAGAAAAAAAAAATTGGGATGAGAAACGGGCAGAGAGGCGAGAAAACGCACAAAGACAATCCCTCTTGGATGTAACTTCATATGGAGACGCCAGTGAGGGAAAAAGCTATTCCCTCGCGCCGTGCACTCTACAAACCAGATAACAAAATTGCATGATAGAATATCTTTAAACAAAACAGTGTTCCCACCGTGCAGAAATAACTTCCTGCAGAATAAATTCCTCTCTGATTGAACCAGGCGTTTTTATTTGTCTCTATTAAAAATGCATACGTTATCCTCCCGTCTTAGTTAGGCTGAGCTGCAGCTCTTCTTAAGCCAATGGAGAATCCACTCCACTTGTGTTGTGATGATTTCACACGCCCAGAAGCAGCAGTGTGTTGTGATGCTACATGTGCAGTGTAAGACACAAAAACGCGTGTTTCATTATGTATGACGGTTTGAGAAGATAGACATCTAACATTACTCCAAGATGGAGAATCCTCTCAGGACTACCCCCTCTTCTTCTGACCCTGTGATCTACAGTAGGAAACCCCAAACTCCGATGTCGCCTCTCATCTCTTCGCTCATCTCCTCCTCCCCTCCTTTTTCTCCTTCACAGCTGGAAACGAGCAGAAAAACGTCTGACTGAGGCGACCATGCTGCCGCTGCTTTGGTTCAAATTTACCTAAGAGCACTTGAGGAGGAAATTACTCATGTGCGAGGAAACTGCAGCCCACTTAAGATACTTAAGTGCTCAGATTTAATGCAGGGAAGCATATTGGATTCATTCTGAGGAGATTGATGCTTGGCATTTAAAACCAGGGGATGAAGTTGCTCTGATTGATGGTACACAGAGATAAGATGCTCCATGACGCTCATACTTGACACTACGTGACAAATTCATCCAGATAAACCAGAGCTGTTTCTTTTAATCACACTATCTTCAGTCAGGCTCCATATGCACATACTTATAGGGCGTCGATTGTAAGGTTGCACAGACTACAAATAACATTTAGCACTAATTCATCACTTTTTAATGCAGCCTTAGAGAAATGTTTGTGAAATATATTTTTCAAATATTATATGTAAATGTTAAATTTACTATATAAATGTTATAAATAAATGTCCTGATACTAAATATTTAGCTATGTTTATATAGGTTATCAGTACAAGAATCCTCTACAAATTTTGATTTTTTTTTCAAATTATGATTTTTTTTTTAATTTTCTGCAAATTTTTCAAAATGTCAGATTTGTTAGAAATTTTAGTAAATTTTGGCAAATTTTTTACACTTCATAATTTTTTGGAATTTTTGCAAATTTTTCAAATTATCATTTTTTCGAAAAGAAAAAAAAAGCAAATCTTTGAAATAATAAAAAAAACATTTTTGGCAGATTTCTTAAATAAATAAAAAAATAAAAAAATAAAATAAAATAAAAAGACAGATTTTTTCACATTTCCTAACATTTAGTTTACATTCTAAATATTTGCTAAGATTTCTAAATATTTTGCTTAGGCTAAATATTGATCTAAGATTTCTTAATCTTCCCCTGGAGGAAGTACCAAAATAAAAGTTCAAGGAAGCAGTCAAGCCCAGCGGGACTTTGAGAATGTATTCCCTCTGTTGCTGGATTAGCACAGCTAGCTCGTCCATCTTATTGGAGATAGATCTTATGTTCCCAATAACGATGGATGGAAGGACAGGTCTTACTTTCTGGAGATCCTACATGTAACCATGGCTGCATTGTTTATGTGTGAAATCAGCTGTTAGCAGCCTGTAGCATGTCAATGCTAACTGGTGCAAGGCCTGATGTTTCCCACAAGGTGAGGAGAAGGAGGAGTCAAAAAAGCTGATTGTTGCTGAGCTTAATAATCTGGATCAGTAAATAGTCTTGAGATTCCCATCCCTATGACTGATCTTTGATATGAAGCTGGATTCTGGACAACTTGAGGGGAATTGTATCTTTGAATAACCTGTGAATCTTAATAATGTGTTTGGATTGATTCTTTTACTGGATTTGATCGGGACCCCTATTGTACGTCTTAGTCGAGTGGTCAACAGATGATGGAGTATGGTTTTAGATTACTGTGCCCCCGTCTGGTGATATAAAAGCAAGAAGATAATTCTTTATGAATGTAGGATTGTTTGACTCTGTCCCAATCAATGTTAGAATCTGCAGAGAGACAATAAAAATACAAATCAACCACATGTTCTTGCCAGCTTAACACAGGAGGTCTAGAAGCTGCACCCACTGCCAGTGTTCATCGCAGGAAAAACCGCAGTTGATCACTAATGAAGTTCTGCAGAGTTACTATCTGATTAAAAAAACCCAGACAGGGGGATGAATGTGGTGTAGTGTGTCACTGTATCTCCCCGTCTTCCTGTTTTCACGTGCTGGAAGCTGAGCCGAGCAGCTGTGGAGAGAGCCCCTCTGTGCCAACCAGATACGAGAATCATTCCCAGAAACTGAGCCCTAATGTACAGCTGGCAGGGCGGCGGCGTTGTTCTGCAGATAATTGGATATTGTTCCATTGTCGGTGATTGTGGAGGGAAATGGAGAGAGGCAGTGTAACCGCGGCGCAGATGCAGCCTGTCTCTCAACCAGCGCTCTTTACTGAGGAACACCCTGCGAGCATGGGAAAACCAGGATGAGGAAATTACAGTTTGGCATCATCTGTCAGCTGTGGACAGAGGTCCCATGAGCAAGGCAGACTGTACACGGCAGTCTAATTATGAGGAAAGGAGATAGGAGGGGGAATGCAAATGAAGCCTGGAAGGAAAGTCATCTTTGGATACTGAAGTCAACCGAACCAGTAGATGAGCTGTCAAGCTGATAGAAGCACATTCCAGAAACTATCCAGACCAGGGGATGGCATTCTTTAGTGTCATAGACGCCATTTAGCCTCAGCTCACCTGGATCAAAGTCATTTCAGAGGCAGAAAATCTACTTTGTCTTTACAAAAAATGAGTAAAACATTTTGCAAAATTAAAAAAATAAATAAATAAGAAGAAATTTTAAAAAATTGCATAATTAAGAAAATGAAATTTAATGAATGTGCACAATTCATAAGGTTATGGAATTTTTTTAAATGCAAAAAAAAAAAAAAAAAAAAACAATTTTTGCCTTTTTAAAAAAATCCATAACATCCTGAATTGTGCACATTCATTAAATTTCATTTTTTTTAATTTTGCATTTTTTTAAATAATTATTATTGAAAAAAAATGCTAAACTTAAAAATATATATACAAAATTGTAAAAAAAAAAAAAACTGCCAAAATTCAACTAATTCTTGAAATTAGAAAAAATAAAATCCCTAAATTGTTGTTCTTTGGAATTACAAATACCTGAAAAAAATTTACAAAATCATAATAATATAAATGAAATAAATTTGCAAATGTTCGAAAAGTTACGAAATTTCCAAAAACAATGAAATTTTAAACATTTGCAAAAAAATTCCAAAAAGTTTTGACATTTCAAAAATTTACAAAAAAATATTGAAAAACAGAGACATAAAATTGCAAAAAAAAAAAAAATCTTAAAAATAAAAAAATTGCAAATAAAAAAAATTAAATTAATTTGCAAATTTTATTGTATTGTTTTTAAACAATACTTAAATATTTAAACATATATTGATAATACTTTCCAATTCATATCTTCTCTGTATAGCTAGTGTTTTGCTACATATTGAACATGTATATTAATCTGGCACGTTGTCAGTTAAATGAATCCATCCACACAGAATTAAAATCTGTATTTTTTCTAGATTTTTCTTTTTGTAGATTTAGTTTTACTCCCAGGGCTGTAAAACTTGATGGGATGAAGATTTAGTTCAAGTAAATGTTAACCCATGATTTTATTTAGTGTCAGTGTCTTTTATCACCAATACTTCTGTAAGAAAAAAAAATCTTTTTTCAATATATTTTTTTAAAGCCAAAAGGAGCCACTGCAAAGGAGTCAAAGAGCCACATGAGGCTCCAGAGCCGCAGGTTGCAGACCCTTGATCCAGACCCCCACCCCCCCAAGGAGACAGAGGGTTTAGGTTGCTTCGGTAAATCAAGACTCCAACCACAGATAGGAAGGTGTAAGGTCAGTGATCCCGCTGCCCCTGGATCTTTCTGGCATTCCTGAAGCTCCCACTTCATTGAGAGGAATCCAGGGCCGGGCTGCTGACCTTGGTAAAACCCCGCGATCAAGAAGTGGATGAAAGAGCATATTTTAAGGCCGGTTTGGAGGGCTAAAGTGGGCCAAGCCGTTCGGGGATAAAGATGTTTTATGAGCATCCAAAGAATCTCATCCTCACTCCCCAGAGAAAACCCAGACTGCTGTGTTTATTAGTTCGTGATTTATATGGTAATTCAGTCGACTTCAACCTTAAAACGATCAGCGGGCTCCAGAGAAGTCCCAGTAAGAACAGGAACGTCTGCAGTAACAATATTTAAAGTGAGATTTTTCACGTTATCTGATTGTGGTGGGTTCAGTGAGTCAAAGTGGGTCAGGTCAGCAGGGAATGAAAATCTCTCAAAAGCATGGAGAGGAAGAGTCAGGAGAAGTGATTTCTGTCAATATGAATTTTAAAAACCTTTATTTATAATGGAGAGAGCTGCTGAACAAGCTTTTTGATTTCGCTTATTTTTCATAAAACCAAACGTGTAGAGAGTCATGTGGTTGGGGGTTTAATGCTCAAATGATAAAATCTGGTTTTAAATCATGCACACCATCTAACTTACCCACCACTTTGAGTTAAAATTACTGGCTGAATCCTGGACGAACGCTAACAAGGTGAAAAACGCAAACACACTTTGCAAATGCGACTCAAATCAAATCCCTGCACGTGTATGAAACATGCGGCACTGAGCAATGTGCATTTTTTTATGATGACTGAATCTAATACATCTTATTTGAGATTAACAAAGATTAAAAAGATGGTGTGTGGGAGATTTTTCCAACATTGGGTGAAACAAAGTGAAGACAGAACTAACGCCAAGCTTTCAGGTTCACTGTCAACGTATAAAACACAATAAATAACTAAAAGGTTGAGTTATTTGGAAAGACATTCATGTCATTCATTGTTAAAAGAGGGCAATTAAAAACAAGGTTGACAAGTAAAGTTAGTAAGCCTGCAGATAAAAGGAGAAATGAGTGACTCCCAGCTGACAAAGTTTCGTAGTGAGAAGAGAGATCTGTGTTTTCTCTGCTGAGAATGATTTCTGTGATTAATTTTGTAGTGATGGTGGAGACTGGAGCCTAACAGTCAGACAGAAAAAGGACAGAAGAGCAGAAGAAAGATAAACAGGAGAGAGATAGAGCACGAGCTAAAGGCTAAAGAGACTATTAGACTTATGGTCAGTCATTTTTGTCTGACACAGCCCTCTAACACCCCTGCTTTGTTTAAAATGATTGTCAAGCCCTTTATAGTAACCCGAAAGGCCCCCAAAGTGCTTTACAGCATTGTCAGAATATAAATAAGAACACTATGGATAAAAGCAACATAGAAAAATACTGTAGGAATAATACATGAAAGAAAAAGTTTCATAAAAATGCTACGGGTGGAATGAATCGTGTTCATGCACAGCACAGTTTGCCAGTGTGACTGTGTCCATATACAGCTACTTAACTACTTACAACCTGACAATGTTAACTTATTGTCACATTAGCCTACAGGTATGTTGGAGCACAGGGCTGCCGATAGCACCACATGTAGCTGGCTACTACAGCATTAGCTTGATGTCTCATTTCAAACTGTAGCACTACGTAACTGTACTTATAAATACCTTACCCCAGCGTGTTGTATCCAGCAAAAATTTGTCTTGAACAAAGAAAATTTGTCTTCAGCCGATCTCCATTTAATTCCAAAACCAACACACGCCTCATTAAAAGTAATTTACAGTGTTTTTGAGACTCCAGGCCATAAGGTGGAGAGGTAGTCCAACCAAAACAGATCCTCCCCATAGCATCTTAAAAAAAAACATGTATATATATATATAAATATAGATAAGTATCTTGACCACCACAAGGCCTTATCAACAGGGATGGAGTGGCGGAACCAGAGGGATCTCCATAGCACCTTCTTCCCCCCTGTTATAGAGGACAGGTTTACTTCCCTCCACCTAACTCTGACTAACCTTAACGCTAACCGTTGTATGGTTTAGCTTAATGGAATGACAGATCACAGATGAAGCTTTAGGCTGAGTTAAAGCAGCAGTATTATACTTTACATATTTCAAATATGTAAACTCAAAAACCTGGATGTCAACACTGAATGTGAGCAAAGTTTCTGGCCAATCATTGGCCCTGATATTTTGCATCTTCACAGGCAGAGACATTTTGTTTTTTGGGAAAACTTTATTTACTGTAGAAAACTAAAGTGAGCTATTTATTTTTTAAAGTTTTTATTTGCCTTTTAGACATAGTGCTGAGCCTGGGGGCTGTTTTAAACAAAGCTTAAATCCGTTTGAACAAAGTTAAGTGTTGGAGTTTGTGTTATTCAAAATTTTGACATTAATATTTTCACTTTTACTGCAAATGAATATTGGCTCCATGTATTGGTTATTGGCTCCTTAACTACTTATAGTTGGTATCAGCCCTGAGAACAATGACACATCAGTCTATCTCTATTATGGGGCCATAAGCCACACCAGGCCCTGGGCAATTAGATTTTAAGGGTGGTCTACAAACCTTCATCACTCTGCTACTGACTTTCATTACAGATCAAAAACTGTGCATTGATATTAATGCCTTTAAACCGTAAAGTACGGACAGGTTGTGAACTGTTCGCAGGATTCCCACTACAGTCCAACAGGTGTCTGCACCAGGTCTGCACATGCACCCATGTAATATAATTGTAATGAATCTTTAATTAATGCCACAAACACAAACATCTTCACCCCCATGATGAAGAGATTGTAAATTACAACATTCTGTCTGCAGCTTTCACTGTTACAGGATGTGCATTTCTCTGAAAAGCAGACATGAAATATCATTTTTGAAAACAAGCTGGTCTCTTGTTAGAGCTAACTTCGATTGCAATAATTAAAGGAAGTGCCCTGTAATTAAGCAAAGTGAAGCATTCCTTCATGTAACTTGGCGAAAAGTTACGACGACTTCCCCTGGTGGACCATGTTTTCCATCAGAATGTTTTGCTGGCCGTCAAAGTGACAACTCCAGGAATGCTGCAGCCGCAGAGCCACAAACAATGCTGAGGCCATAAATAAATGGAATAGCTGGGAAACCGCGGGCAGCCCAGAGGTCCGTTTGGGCGAATTTATCCCTGCAGTCAAAAGCCTGGGGGACTTAATTGAAGCAATATAAATGTGTTGGACAACCACAAAGTGACCTGGAATGTGATATAATTGTAGTTTACAGTTGGGACTTCATGCAGCGAGCAGTAATGTGTGAGTCAGAAGGGTTCTTGGCAGAGCCACGCGGTTCCACTTTCAGAGAAACAGGACAGCTGTAATCGTCTCCCAATAACTCAAACTTTTCCAAATGAAATATTCCTGCATAAATGATGGGTACTATGTTCTCAGCAAACATTTCTGGAGACTCAGAGATGTCACAGAGATTGATATTTGCAGTGGGGCGTTTTGAAAGGGTATGAAAAGCTTTCATTGCCAAAGGAATAAATGCATTGTTATGTTAGAAAATGAGCTAAAGTATAACTCTGTAGACCAGCTGCCAAGCCTTTATTAGGGTTTCTATCCAGAATGTGGTCAAAAGAGTTTGACCTTGGAGCCTGACTGGCTGAGAGCTGAGAGTTGGGGGTTATCAGGGTTACTGACCTGGGGCGACAGGAAATACAGAGTAAAACATGAAAGCAATAGTGCCAACTTTATCAAGACTTTAATTTGGCCTTGACGTTAAAAGTTAAATAAGGCTCGAACACCATCTTTGGTGTCAGAAGAATTCTGGTTCCTAACTACAGTCTGAGTCCAGCTGACTTTGATCATATGCAACAAAACGGTTGATACGGAGAGCCAAGGATGTGGAACCCATCAACTACTTAACCTCAGCAATTTAGCTTTTATGAACCTCTTTTAAAATGATATTTAAATAAGATTACACTCATTCGGTCATGGACGTCAACCCTTGACAGTCTAAAATACACAGAACCCATCTCCACTCCATCACGGGATGCCAGATTGCCGGATCCCTGGTCAACAACCAATCGATTTACACAAAGCAGATCAAGAAAGACAGGAAGTCTGACACTGAAGCATCGGCGGTCAACAGACCAGCAGCACCCCCGGCAGTACTGGCTGTCGACCAACTGGCAGCACCAGCTGTTCTGGTATTCTCTAGAACGTCAAGATGACCAGTCCACGCCTGACGTCATTAATTAAAAATAAAAAGTAAAAAATGCTCAGACCACCGGCTGGTAGGGATGGGTACCAAATTAGGTACTTTTATAGGTACCGACCGAATTCTGTCAAAAGTACCGGGTACCGATTCATGTAAAACCAAAAGGTACCAGATTCAGGCACTTAAATGCATCTTTGTGACTGTGAGGGAGTGGAAGAGTAGGTGATTTTCCATGCTGGACATGAACACAGCATTGCAAGGTTATATATTGTACAATAATTATATTAAATTGAAAAATGAAATATTTTATTATTAAACAAATTAATATTTTTTACCACATAAACACAAAAAAGTACCAAAAAGCGGTACCGTCGAAGACCGATTGCCAGGTATAGGGCATCGGTACTGTATCGTTTCAAATGTGAAAGGTACCCATCCCTACCGGCTGGTTAGGGTCTGGAATAGACCGGCCATTCAGGAAAAGTCCTGAATTTCCCGATGGCCAGCCCACCCCTGCCTGCCAGTCCGTGGCTGGCCTGTCCAGGCAGGCCAATAAGGAGGCAGGCCACCGGGAAAAGTCCCACCTCTCCTGATTGCCAGTCCGGGCCTGCCGTAAATATCAATGGTGCAACCAGTGCAGGTGTACCAGGGTCCAGGTCTCTGTTTTTGTGAATAAGGGTCGGTCACCTTGATACCTGTCAGTCATGATGAGTTATGATGACTTGACGCAAGTTTCCCTTTTCAGCATAGTCGAGACAAGCAAGAAAAAAGGCAGTTCTCTCGAGTGACTGTGGGTTAATGCACCCAAGTGTGTGTGAGCTACACACTTGGAGCTACACAAGTCTAAAGTGACTTGTTTCATTGTTGGTTGTACATAAATGAATGTCTTTTTGCCTAAAGGTAAGAAAACATTCAAAAGAGCCCTAAATGAGCAGAATTTGTCTCGTGCAAGCTCAGAGTCTACAGGTAGACAATAACTTATTGCTTGCAGTATGTGGCAAACATTAGCAGAGCTAGCACCACCACCTTTCAGTCCTTCTTGCAGGTTGACGTCCTCATTCCTGCGCTGGTATCACTATTACTATGAAGAGGTGTTGTTTATGCTTAAGCAGACACAACATGCATACAGCAAAAATAATTTGTCAGATATTTAGACTTTGACAATGACCACCACGGAAGTTTCACATTGACTTTATATGATAAACATGCTGGGTGTATTCAGAGCCGGTATCAACTCACCACCTCTCATTTCTGGACAATAGCAGCAGGACTCAGAGAGTGGTCCCATGCTGTGATCTGAACAACACAGAGAGAAGAGTCTGGATCTAAATGCTGCTGGACTGGGTGAGCGGATGGTCTGCAGGTGTGCAGGTCTGAAGACTGACAGCAAGATGGAACAGAGACAAGAGGGAGGAGAGCCGAGGAAATGCTTTTGATCGAAGCGAGGTTACGCCAGGACCCAGAGCTTCCACATTCAACGTGTTGAAGCTCAGAAAGCTGATTATAGAGCTGCTTCATTTACTGCTGTTCTGACTTTTTAAACCTGGCTTTATGCAATGATAAACTTTGACCTCCCTTTACCATCTTGAGCCAGAATATAATTGTGCAATGTTTTTTTGGCTCTCTACTCCTTCAACAAATAATCACAGATTTTCCCCAATCAAATTGCGATTTTTTCAGAATGTTCAAGAGAATCATGTGTGTATGACTTAAACTTTCAACCCTCTGACTTTTAAAATACTCAACTTTCTTTCTTTTTATAGGATTGCCTATAAACATGAATGGAAAATTATCTGTTACCATGGAAACCACACAGCTGATGATGTCATAAGGGATTCCAATTTGGTTCCAAACAGATGTTACAAACAGGACTGGTTCCGGAGTGTAGCTTTATTCCCCATCATCATAGAAAACGCACTGCTGATGATGTCATAAGGGATAGAAGGAAATGGAATGTCCCTCCATGTATGGGAAAGAACTACCAATAAGTAATTTCAGACAGACCTTAACCGTGGAAACCATGGAAACAGCACAGCTGATGATGTCATAAGGGATATAGCGAGGGGTTCTGAACAGATGCCATAGAGGGATTATCAGTTCACGTCATCATCAAGATGTGCACACATCTTGACCACAGAAACATTCATTCAGACAAGTTAGCATTTTTTGGACACTAAATTCAACCTGTTATCAGCATCAAAACGTTCGTTTTTTTTGTGGTCAGTTTTTAGGAACAGTACAACAGAGGCAACTTCTGTCAAGTTTTGACTGTCACAGAGCAACTGGTGTTTTGGAGTTAATAGTAACCATGCTAACTGGTGACTCTCAGCTGACAGTATAAGTGATTAACGGCAGAGAGTCACCCGTTAACAGGGTCACCGTTTACACTGAAACACCAGCGACGTCTGTGGGTAAATCATTAACTCTGGACCAGTGGCAATTGCTCTAGGACTGGAAGGGAAGCTCAGCTTCCCCTAAAATGTCTCCAAAAAAGTGGTGACATGTTCTGCTGTGTGTACATTTCATCAACAAAATCTGCGCTAGAATTCCTTCATCTTTAGTTCAGAATCAGCTCCTATCACAGGTAACTGGCTCCACCTCCTTCTCATTCATCCCTGCAGCGTCTCAGAGCTTTGACACAGTCGGACGCTGAGCGTCTTCTGACTTCAGCGGGGAAGCATAGAGTGGGTTGTTCCACTGTGGAAACTGGACGGTCATTGGATAAACGCTGGGCTTTGTCCCGCCCATCAGACGCTCAGCGTCTCTGGGGGTCTATGAGACAGGGGGCTGGCCTGGACGCTGGGCTTCTGCATGATGATTGGATGATCTGTCTGAGGCTGAATCCATTTTTGATTGACAGTGAAATGAGCCAGTCAGCGATCTTGAAGTATAACCCTCCACCGGAGCATCTTCTCAGTTGTTCTGTACTGATCCTGAGGCTTCCCTAGATCCCCAGCGAGGTTACCCTTCTTAAAAACAACCAATGTTGAGAGAATACTGGTAAAATCCCTGGCAAAACACCTGGTTGGTACGACAGGGTCACGATCATTTTCTTGAAAAGGAACAGAGGGTAGAATTAACGTTTAAATAAACAAATTTTTGATGTAGGCCGGAAAAAAAATTAGCTTCCCCTCCTTGACTGACCAGCAGCTGCCACTGCTCTGGATGTAGTTTTCTGGTTCTTTTATTATGAATCTCAGAGTCAGCAGTCTGTGTGCTTTTTTTGGTGTTGGACGGTTTCTGATTTTCTAGTTTTGTTTTTGGTAAACTCCTCCACGTCCAACCATTTTACTCCAAAGTGCCTTCGCACATCCAGCGTTGTTGATAAACAAATAATCCCTCTATGAACAGGAGGTGTCTCTAGGGGTTAGAGGGTAAGGACTCAGCATTTTAACCATCAGCATCTCAGGAAATGTTGGCTTGTCTCTATGCTAAGATGCCTCATTTACATTTACCAAGAAGTGTTAAATAATACAGCAAAGGCTATCTATTTAAAGCAACCAATCCTTGGCCAGTCTTTCCTCTCCCACTTTCTCTTTTTCTTCCACCGTCCAGCCTCTAATATCAAAACCAGCACTCCGGATGTTGGACGTGCAGGTTGCTACTGTACATCCTGCGCCTGGAGACAAAAAGAGAACCGCAGTCTAAATATAGAGCGATCCATTTTAGGAACCTTTGATGGGCCAAGCGCTGCAGAAGGAAACAACTAATCCTCATAACTAATGTCCAAAGTGAAGAGGAAGATTGTTTTGGCTGCTTATCAAAGACAGCGCTCCAACCACAACCTTTCCAAGGAGCAGAGACAGAAAGGGAGAGTAGTCAGACATGTGCTCTCCATCTGCTCCACGCTGTGAGTGACGACTCTGGATTTCCTGTTCCACTATCACCCGTCCTCACCCAGACAGCGAGCGCCGCAGAAAGTGCTGTAAATAAACAAGATACTTTAACATCCACTGCAACCTCATGAAAACACAACCTCAGCTCTTTTTCATTCATAGTTCTGAGTGTGTGAGTGTGTTGGTGTGTGTGAGTGTGTGAGTGTGCTGTACTTAATTGCACATTGTGAGATCTGGTTCCTGTAAAAGCATAATGAGCCTGAGTTCCTGGTGTTCCTGGTCACAAATGTGGAAAGGTGGTCTGCCGTGGCAGCCCGTAGACCTCTGTTAGAGCTCATGAGCCACTTCTTCAACTTCTTCTGGTTTTTCCAATAAAACTGGAAACATTTCAGTAAAATTATCCAGACCTACCAGCGTGATACAGGCCTCAACAAGGGATCTGATAAATCATGGACTTTCACATCCACTGTAGGCTGAGTGTCCAAAAGTTATCAAACACAAAATTACAATTAACAGTAACGGATCATTTTGATCAAAGACAGCTCAGTCACTCTGATATTAAGTCCAAAATAAAACACAAACAACTCTGAGTTAATGATTTTTTTCAATAATTTAACAAAAGTGCAAAATAAAACAACTGTGAAAGTTTAAGTATTTTTTAAAATAAACTGCAGTGAAAAATAAAACAGTTTAACCGTCAACTCTCCCTGGTTCATTCATGTTGTCTGAACAGAACCTGACATGTATTTGTAGTGGTGTCAAACTGCAGCAATTGTGCCAACTACTGGCAAGGAGGACTGACTTGACGCAAGATTTTTTTTGGCTTGAGTATTGAGGTATCTGCAGCCTTCATGAGTACAAATACCTTAAAAATAATTGGCATCAGCCCGATACCCAATATCGATACCAGTACTCTTCCATCCTTAATTAAAATCATATTCACAGACTGGTTAAAAAAAAGGTTGAGGTCTGCGTACCTGAATTTCTTTGTTATTCCACAGTTTAGAGCAGGGGTCACCAACCTTTTGAGATCGAGGGCTTGTCTGATAAAAACTTTCCAAACAAAATTGCACAGAAATTGCCCTGGCGCAGGCAGTGGAATTTGCCTGATAGATTACAATGGAAGCTAAACTGCTCCGCAGTACGTTCCAATTGCCCGCCGCGCCGCGCCGCGCCGTGCTGCGGCGTGGCACTTGCAGTGGAATTTAGGGGTTACGATGGATGAAGTCCACAAAAACATCCATATTTTATACAGTCCATGGTCAGGACCTACTGAGAGTTCATGATCCAGTGATGGGGACGTCATGGAATGCCTTCCATAATCAAAAACTATTCACAGCTGTAAATTTTATCCATTATTTATAAAATATGAATCAAAATAAAATGTTTGATCTACACATCTTTGTTGCCACAAGACCACGAGATGAACAAGCCACGTGCACACAGGTAGACTCATTTTCTATCTCTTAGCTAAACTAGTTTCTTTGGCTTTGCTCATTTTTTCTGGTTTAGAATTCACCCTGTTCCTGTATCCCCACAGCAGGGGGTCCCTGAGCCCTGGAACTGATCTTTTGGGGGCCGAGAAATTTGGGAACCCCTACTTGTAAAGTTTGGCGGTAAGAAGCAAGTCACTGTTTTTTCTCCACATGGCTGATGCTGGAGCAGTATTAGCAAAACAAATCTGTTGAAGAATTGTTCAAGATGGAGAAAGCTTGATATGTGAGCTATGAACCAACGCCGGGCTCCACTCATGATATCAGTTTGTCGTCGAGGCAATTACAATTTGGTTTTGACGCACTTTGTTGTAGTTCGAAAGTCACTGGTCTTTTTTTGGGTGGTTTTCCCATCTCACTCCATCCGCTTTTTGTACATCCTTGGTCACAGCTCCAGCACCCGGCAGAAACAAGACCCTTGCGAATCGATGCTCATGGCTCTGACTTGCCGGAGCGGGGACAAATAATTTTGGATAGAAATCTATGATGAAGTGATGCAGTTGGTGTATTTTAGCCATTAGATGGATAAATTATGACAAGTAAGCTGCAAGAACTGCTCCAACTAATCGCCTTTGAGGGGAACAAGCTTCAAATGCAGAAACGAATGCATGCAGAGTCAAACGCAAACACAACAGAGGAAACACATGCACATAAGAAAAAGTTGAATAAACTGCTCTGACAAATGATGCCAAGAAAAAACACATAATATCATCCAACATCTGCAAAAACAAAACGCTCTCTAAATTGAGGCTTGGAAACAGAAGTACTCCAGACCTGCAGGGGGCGCAAGGTGACACACTCCCTGGTAAAACACAACCAGTTTCGTGGAAAAGGGTCACCAAAATTACAACATGGTACAAAATTGTCTTCTTTAGGCATAAAAATTCAGTGAGTACTCCTTTTTTTTTTTGCTGACTTTGCACTGCAGCATCGATAAGCGTCTTCATATGTCTGATATTAAAGAGTGGAAGCATGATATCATTTTATGGATGTGACACAATGAGACGTTAACGTTAAAACGGAACAAAAACAAGTCTGACAGATTGAAGACGTGCCCGGACCGTTTCCAGAAAGAGGGATATTTTATCGTTTCCTCGCTGTAATTCTGCGCAGCTGCTGCAGCGTCGGTGGTGGGGAACCCAAACAACCAGACGTAAATTTGGTCTAAATCGAGAAAACGTCACAATAACCACGGGAACAAACACGAGGAACAGGGAATGCTGAGACTTCCTGGAAGCCTTCAGGGAGTGTGGTGATAGCGTGCAGGATTACTGTCTTGTTTTATGACAGGCAGTGAAAACACTTGAGAAAATTATACGTGTGAGTGTGTGTTACATCAGGAGCTAAATCAGGAGGGTATTTATTTCCTCATTTTCCACATCATTAGAAGCTTTTGTGGAGCAGCTCCAGAGGTGTAAACACATCTCCCTGCAGAACACAGACAGTGAATTTTCTCCTGCGCTGGAGCAGAAAATGCTTCTTCTTGATTTCATGTTTCTCCACAGGCGATGAGCGCTTCCTCTCAGACTGAGGCGTAATGCTGCAGAGCTGAAGAGGAGAAGCACAAAGAACGAAGGAGAAACTTTTCTTTTTGATCCTTTGTTGGAACTGGAGTGAGCGCTCTAGGATGTGGCTTTCGCGCACCTACACGGGTAATTCAAGTGTGAGTCAGCGTCATGTTGGGTTTCTTCCCTGAGATGAGGTGCAGAGGTGAACACAGGAGGCTTTAGGATGAAAGGTCTGAAAGTAGCCGTGTGTTAGTGCAGGAGTGTGTGATGTGTGGGAAGCACTTATGCAAAACTTTAGGTAATAAAAACAGGAAGCTGTCGGAAAGAAAACAACTTTCTTTAGACCGACCTGTTTTTGTTTGCGTCATTTTGCTGCTTAGCTTAAAAGAAAGTTTCATGAATGGAATATTTTCCAACAATGCAGACTGAAGATGGAGGTTCAAAGCCATGCAATGAGGTTAAAGCATAAACAGAATGAAACAGGGATGAAACCTCTGACCCAGGGGTCTGCAACCTTTATCTTCATAGGAGCAAATTTAGCCTCAGCTCACCTGGATTAAAGTCATTCAGGAGCCATAAAATCTACTTTGTCTTGACAATAGAGACTAAAAAGGGTATACAATTCAATACAGAGTTACAACAAGAGAATAGCTATCTAAACAGAAAATTGTATGTATGATGTCCTAGTATTTTTTTATTCTTTAAACATTTTAAAAAATTTAATACATTTAAAAATTTCAAAAAAAATTTAATACATTTAAAAATTCAATAAATAAATAAATAAATAAATAAATTTAGCTCTCTACTAAAATGAATTTGAATATTAGATTTAAAAGTGTCAAAAAATTGAAATTCAGAATTTTAAAAATGCAAGAATGTAAACAAAATTGAAATTACTGAAATTGAAACAATTCTGTTATATGAAAAATTTGCAAAAAATAAAAAATAAAAAAAATTACAAAACTATGCTAGATTTTTAAACAATTCTAAAATTAAAATTTAAAATATTTCCAAAAATTTGTGAAATTTAAAATGAAATTTAAAAAGTTTACAAAAATGTTAGTTTTTATTTTTTTTTTCAAAAAAGCAAAAAATGAAAAAATACTAAAATTAAAAAATTCTGAAATATCAAAAATATGCAAACATTTCAAAAATTGCAAAACTTTGCCAAATTTTTAAACAATAATTAATTTAAAAATATATCTTTGAATATACTATCAATCTAATTAAATTACATTTTTTTGAAAAATACTTATATTCTATTACATATTTTGATAAAGTAGCTTGGTTCATAATTTTTTGCATTTGCTTATACCTTGCTATATATCAAGCATGCATATTAAGCTGGCAAATTGTCAGTTAAATGAATCCACCCACACAGAATTAAAATCAGTATTTTCTTCCAGATTAGTCTTTTTGTAGATGTAGTTATCTTCCCAGGGCTGTAAAACTTGAGGTTAGCCACAGGTGCATGGAAAGTTGGTGGGCTGTTGATGTTGTAGGAGGTGAAGTAGAGCGGTGGCAGGCTTTATTGACAGATATTCAACAAATTTTAATGCATGATTTTATTTAAAGTCAATGGATGGAACTGGATTTCTCACAGTTCTGCATTTGCTTCCTTTTTGAATTAACAGAGATTTTGATTTAAAGTTTGCAAAGACACATATTCACAGATTTAACCCTGTAAAAAACAGCATTGGTCTAGAAAGAAACCCTGTCCTGATGCTGTTCTTTCAAAGGTTTCCTCGCTCGCCTTTGGCTCTGCCTCCTCTTGAGCTGATTCATACAGAAAGTATACAACACAAAGTGGCTGAGAGACAGGGAACTCTTGAGCTTTATGGGTATTTTAAAGTTTCAGGAGGTATATTAACGTAGTCACTGTGATGTAACGTCTCAGTGAAGTAAACCCATTATGTCTTAAAAGCCTCATAAAGATTCCTGTAATCCTATTTTCCGTGTTCGAGTCAGGATTTGAAACAAATGCAGACGTCTGTCCTTAAATTTATGCACCAAATAAATCCAGGAGTGAAGCTTGAAGCAGGATTTAAAGACTCTATGTGCCATACTGTCTCCAATATAAAGCAAACTACACCGTAGAACATTCTGGATATTGCTTTCTGTCATGCCAATAACATCTTAAGTACACAACAGTGAAGACGAAGCAGGGAGCAAAGCTAACTCGATTTACAAAAAGGAGCAGCTCTGTCAAAAAGAGAGCAAGGAGTATAATTCAGACATAATCTAATCCAACAGATTACACAGTCTGCCTTTATATACAGGATACAGACAGCGTGCGGGTGTGTGTGTGGCTCACAAAAGAAAATGAAAGAAAGAAATGTAGGAGAGATTTATCTGAGATTATGAGGAATTTGAGTGTGATAATCATGTTTACATTCACTCTTAGCGACACAAACACACCTCAGCCCAGCTTTAAAAACACATCACCATCACGTCCTCTCAGGGAGAAGTCCATCATCTTTAGAAAATACTCCAAAACAGACAAGCATGAGCACAAAAAGCCCAAAACAAAAGCACTTACCTCTAGAAAACATTGATAGCATGATCAGAAGACAAGACGAACTGACAGAGAAGTGGAGCAGCTCAGCTGATCAGAGGCTACACACACACAGGGTTAATCAACACAGGTGTGAAACAAGACACAGGTGAAAGTAATGAGGGGCAGTCAAAGAGGAGTGAAACACTAAACTACAAACACAGGAAGAACTAAAAAATAAAACAGGAAACACACAAGACAAGGATGGCTAAGAATAAGATTATTAATGAAACAAAGAAAACACAACAAAAAGGGAAAAACTTGTGTTTTTCTTGGAAATAGACTCTGTTTCCCATGAGCACTTGCACACACTGCTGTGAGGATGTGACTCTTGCAAAGGTGTTTTTTTATTGTTAGAGATCAGATCTCCCTTATAACTCGACTTATTTTTGATCAAGCCAACTTTTCCCAGGATGCAAAGCGACAAGGTAAGGTATTTGTTTGTAGTTTTGTAAACTCAATTTGTAGTTTAGTGTCCTGAAGGTGAGCAGACGATCTGTTCAGTGTTCCTCACAGCCCGGTGCTCTGAGACGTGTCTGTAACATGTAACGTTAGTGAATCCTGGTTCTGTCCTACCAGAGCTCATCTACCAACTCCAACCTCACCAAGCAGAGCTAACGTAACCTGGCTCTTCATTTTATTGATAGACTCTCAAGTTTGAACAGACCACTGCAGAATAACTGCTGACTGTGGGTTGGAGGCAACATTAGCACAAACACATTACCCTTAGTTTTAGCCTTTAGCTCATAGATGTTAGCTCATGCTTATTTGCCTTAAGTTTATTTTTAAGCCTTTACCTAGTGTTTTAGCCTAAGTTCATGTTCTGGCCTTTAACTCTTGTTTTAGCCTTTAGCTAGTGTTTGAGCCTAAGTTCATGTTCTGGCCTTTAACTCTTGTTTTAGCCTTAAGATAGTGTTTTAGCCATTAGCTTGTGTTTTAGCCTTTAGCTAGTGTTTTAGCCTATGTTTATGTTCTGGCCTTTAACTCTTGTTTCAGCCTTTAGCTTGAGTTTAAGCCTTTGGCTAATTTTTTAGCCTCAGTTCATGCTTTAGCCTTAAATCTTTGTTTGAGCCTTAAGCTAGTATTTCAGCCTTTAGCTAGTGTCCTAGCCTAAGTTCACGTTTTTATCCTTTAACTTCCATTTTTTTGCCATTAGCTTTTGGTTTAGCCATTAGCTTGTGTTTTAGCCTTTATCTAGTGTTTTAGCCTTGGTTCATATTCTGGCCTTTAACTCTTGTTTTAGCCCTTAGCTTGTGTCAAATCTTTAAGCCAGTGTTTTAGCCTTTAGCTCATGTTTTTGTCATAAGCTAATTAGCCTTCGAATTGTGTTTTAGATTTAAGCTAATGTTTTAGCCTTTAGTTTTATGATATATCCTTTGACCTGTATCGTCTCTAGCTTGTGTTATAGCCTCAATCTTGTGTTTCTGTGTTTAGCTTGTGTATTTACCTTTAACTCATGTTTAGCCTTTAGCCCATACTTTAGCCTTTAGCTAATGTTTTAGCCTCAAGCTCATTTTTCAGCCTTTAGCTTGTGCTTTTAGCCTTTACTTAAACAAATGTCAACTTCTGACACGACACAGCACAACATGTTCTGATGCTAACGTTTTTCAGTCAAGCTGATATATAAGATTATCAGACCGTCTATTTAAAGCACCTGTGAGGAGTTTTTATCTGGTTATAAAATTAAAACTGAACAACTGAGTCACTGAGAGGCTCCAGGAGCGCGGTGCCACCTATACATCCTCTGAAATATTCATCAGCGTGCAGAGCGTTGAATATTCATGTAGCATCAGTGGCCATGCTGTTCCCTGGTACAGAAACCGTCTGTGTGAGCTCCATCACTCATCGCTGTGACACGCAGCTCCCTGCGTCGCTCTCCTCCTTTTTAGCATCAAACAGCTTGGATCCTCTCTTTTTTTCAGACTTATAACTACTTGTGTCATATGTTCCACTTTCATGCTCAGCCAGTCTTCTTCTCGTCCAGCACTCTGCTGGAACAGGGAAGGCTTTTCAGAGCTAAATGGATTAGTCAGACGTGCTGCAGTTTGGACTGATTGAGATGCAGCTAATTACTGAGCGGCTCCCGTGACACCCGCTGGGATTTCACGGCTCTTGTGGAAGACGATCACGGATGCTTTCGCGGCGCTAAAACAAGACACACAGAACAATCAGCAACACAAAGTTATCTCCTCTTGTTCAACCCAAGCCTCTGTGTTTCTGGGATCATGCAAAGTGTAACATGTAACAGGCAGGCCACAAGTCTGGGAAAGTTTCTTTGGGTAGAATCAAAGCTGCTGGAAATCATGTGAGGTCTAAACTCTGCCAGGGGATTCTGGGTATCTCATTTCTTGGCGGTAACGAGCCTCTGATTGATGACGCTTTTCAGCAGCGCAGCAGCAGAAGTTAAAGAAGCGTTTCCCTCCGCCAACCTGCGATGAGACCTGGGTGAGAAACCCTCAAAAATACCACTTCCTGTTTGATTTATATGTCTTGGCCTGCCGGGGCTGGTGGCACGTCAGGGTGATTTAAATAACGTGGAGTGAGCTGTCCGTCAGAGTGAAGCCTCAAACAGTTTTTTGAGATTGTCGGGGTTGTTGGGGCTTAGTGGCAGAACCATCTGGCGCCAAAACGAAGACTTAAACAAACTTCAGACATGACTTGCAAACATTGTTCCATCCAGGTTCAGTGAACTGTGACAAACTCTTTTTTTGAGCTTTTGATTGACGACATTTCTGCTAATGGAAGCAGAGAAATGAGCTCAGAGAAGCAGGAAAACATTTGGATGTTTAAATGTTGAACCGACAGCGGCGGGGCGGCACAGACCCCCATGTCTTTGTGAGTCTGGGCAGAGTGAAGAGTTCACTCCGTGTGTGGACTCTGACTCAGACCTGGGCTGATACTTCTTCAAAGCTGCTTTACTCCAGCTGCTTTGAAGCCAGATGGCTGAGTTTCCCCACATTTGACAACACCACCAGCGCCAAAAAGTTATTTAACAACCACAAGAAAGTGCTAGAGACTTAATTTGATGCTGTTTTACGCGATTGACAACTAATCTAACAAAATCCGATGCTGTAAACTCCACCCATGTGGTGCTTCAAGCGGATTTAAACAAACACTCAGAGCGAGGATTAGATGCAAAGAGTTTTTTTAAAGATGCTTTTTAGTGAGAGTGTTTTTATGAGTCAGGGGATGTAACCGAGTGTGAGGAGGAGCAGCAGAAGAGGAGCGGTGTGGTTTTAATTAGGCGGCTGCTGCAGCATTGCGGGTTGGGACGCGGTGCCAGGACGTCCCGGGAGAAACAGCACTGACGCCTTCCAGGCCTGCCAAGCGCGGCCACAGCCTATCCCAGAATGCCTCTGTCACCGTCACCGTGGGGAACGGCGGGGCCACAGAACATCTGAGAAAACAATCATTTTTTTTTTGCCCCTCTGTCACTGAGGAAACGCTCCCATTTCTCAGCCCCCGGGGGGAGGCTGGGGAGGCGAACAGGCTGGGTGGATGTCTGCTTCGGGAGTTGTTTGTGTCTTTGTTCAGAGCGAAACGTCACGTTTGATTTCTTACACGCTGAAACATCAAATCTCAAAGAATAACAGCGGAGGAGGGAAGAAACGTGAGCTGAGAAAATCACTCCGCATTCGAACGCTTCTCAACAGAAGACCATAAATCAGGATTAATTAGTCTTTTATTGAGTGTTTACTCTTTTAAACAGTTGTGTCGTGTTTCTGGAGTCATAAAGTGAGCTCACTGGGTGATCTGGACTCAACGCTTTAGTGCCTACATAACAAACTGAAGGCACTGAGTTTAAAACAGAATTTTCCAGAGAGTGTAAATTAAATTATGTAAGCTGCTGAGTGGATTCATGGTAGCTGGTGTAGAGAAGTGTAGTAATGAGAACATCTCAGCCTCAGTGGCATTGATTAAAAAGACCTTGGGATCATTTATTTTAGGTTTGAAAAGGAGGAAGATGCTAAGTATGTTTCTTTTGCTTTAAGGAGAGAAAATAGTGATTGTTTAAGAATCCAGGTCCATGTTGTCACTCCACGTCATCCTCACCTCCTTCTTCTCACTTATTGGGAAACATCCGGCCTTGCACCAGTTAGCATTGAGATGCTAAAGGCTGCAAACAGCTGATTTCACATGTAAACAATGCAGCCATGGTTACATGTAAGATCTCCAGACAAACACAGGAGAAAAAGTAGTAAAAATATCACTGAAGACAAAAACAGTTGGTGTCCACGACCAACAAATGAGCCAAACAAAGTAATGATCCACTCCAAATGCAGAGATGATGAAAAAGAGACAAAAAATAACAAGAAACGGACAAAGAAGAGAGAGCTGCTGCAACAGGCAGCCACAACAAGGTGGCCCCTAGCCGAGGGTATTGATGATTAAAGACTGACACTAAATAAAATCCTGCGTTAACATTTAGTTGAACTAAATCTTCATCCCATCTGTCAATAAAGCCTGCCACCGCTCTACTTCACCTCCTACAACATCAACAGCCCACCAACTTTCCATGCACCTGTGGCTAACCTCAAGTTTTACAGCCCTGGGAAGATAACTACATCTACAAAAAGACTAATCTGGAAGAAAATACTGATTTCAATACTGTGTGGATGGATTCTGTTAACTGACAACTTTTATACATGCTTGATATGTGGCGAGACATTAGCAAACAACAAAAAACGATGAGTTGAGCAAAATAATAAACAAATGTTACCAGATTAAAGGATTCTTTCTCTCTCCTTTTTTTTTTTTTTTTTTTTAGCAAATTTATCAAGTTTAATTTTCTTTTAAATTTTTTTTTAAATTCCAAAATAGGTCTGACATTTTTTTTGTTTGTTCAAGTTGTTGAAATTTTATATTTTTTGCAAGTTTACTTAATTTATTTTTTTTTTTTTTACTTTTTGCTAATTTTTGTAAAATTTTGAAACTTTGTGAAATTTTTTGAAATTTCTAAAATTTTTTGTCTTTAGCAAATTTGTTAAAAATAGAAAAACTAAGAAATCACATGTACAATTATTCAAATTTAGATATTTAATCACTAGATTTTTCTTTGTAAAGGATTTTATACAGTTTATAGTCTTTATTGTGAAGATAAAGTTGATTTTGTGGCTCTGGAATGACTTTATTTTAGTTATGCTGAGGCAAAATGTCTCCTTTGAAAATTAAGGTTGCAGACCTGGGGTCTGGATGGTCTGGAAATCGTCAACAGCTGGATTCACATGGAGCCTAATATTCTGGTTAGAAATGGGTTAGAGACCCAAAACAAATATAGATGCTCCATTTAAACACCAGAATCAGGATAAACAGGCTGAACCCAATGGAATTTCATTCAGGGGTGGAATATTCCTTTTCCCAAACCGATCAAAAGTAAAGTTCTGTCATGTGTACGATGAAGAGAAAAGTTGTCAGGCTGGGTTCTGTCTGAGCATGCTCTGTCTTCACGTCCAACTTGGCAACTTTTCAGACCCTGTAATTTATTTATTTGTTATTGTCAATAAAGTGACGAGTGAAAAATTTTTGTGATCTTTCTGGAGTTTCGAGACTCAGATGTAACAATACTGTTGATCTCTCAGTCTTTATCAAGCAGCGGGGAATGAGCCCCCCGAATAATTATCTAAACAAAGGTTTTTTTTTTTAAATTTGTGAAACTTGTACATGTGATGGCTATTTTTTTTTAATCATCTAATTTTAGAATTTCCATTTTTGAGGTATTTTTTGCTTTACTTTTTCATTTTTACATTTCATTTTTTTATTTTTGCAAATTTCTCAAACTTTTTTAAATTTTGGAAAATTTGTCATTAATTTCAATTTTCTTATTTTTTGAAAAACATTCAAATATCTGAAATTTATTAGATTTATTTATTTTTTCATTTTAAATGAATTTGCAAAATTAAAAAGAAATAAATCTAATAAATTTCAGTATAGCGCTAACTACAGGCCTGGCATGCTTACAACAACATAGATGCAGATTTTTTTCTCTGCATTTTGTGGTGAAATGTTGTCATGTAAACGGGGCCTCAGAGGCAGAAAAAATCCTTCCAGTTTACGTATCATGCGTCTCTTTTGGGTCACTTCATCCAGTCCCGAGTCTGTCCTGTGACCAACACGTCACAGGACAGTCAAATCTACATACTGAAACTGAAACCTGCTTTTATTTCCTCCTGTGCTGCTGGATGTGATGACGCTTCCTGGCTGACAGATTAAGATCTCTTCTGCGCTGACCTCTCCTCAGCCGTCGCTCCTCACAGTCTGATGACGACATAATTGCATCACTTTGAATTCTTTTTGAAACCCATTCTCTCTGAGAGGATCAAAACGCATTGTAAATGAGCTGTCACAAGCAGCTCAGACATACTCCTTAACACGAGGCGGGAAACGTCTCATACTGCACCCCCACCACCCCCACCTCCACCTCCATCCACAACCTCCTCTGCTCATTCTCTAAATCACTGCTTTACCGTTATTCTTCGCTCTGTCCTCCACGCCTCGACACAAATCAATAAAACTGACAGTTCTCGTACAAACACGTCCCTCAAATATGGACTCAAAGTGGAGCCATTTGTGGAGCCCTGCAATTATGTGACGAGAGGAGGAGGGGGGAGGGAGGTGAGGAGGGAGGAGAAGGGGGGTCTGACTAATAAACACCCCCGGGGTTTCTCCCTCATCGTGGGGAAAATGAAAGTATGATGGTGTGAATGACAGTGAAGCGAACATTAGGACGTGGAGCTTCAGCGGGCGCTGAAAACAAACCGGCGCCCTCTCGACTTTGATTATAGGTCTGAGCAAATTAGAATCTGAGTACAAGAGAAAAAAAAAACACTTTGTCGAGGGTCTTAATGGATTCTTCACAAGAGTGTGTTCATGTCTGTGTTATCAGCAGACATCTGAGTGTGTGAGTGTGTGTGTCTCACGAGGGCCTCTGTGTAAGTAAACACATTAAGACTCCAATATAAACTGACTCATCACACGCTGGATGTAATTGGATTTGAAACTAGAGTAAGCAGGTGTCTGATGATGTTAGTGGATCCAAAACATCTTAAAACAATCAGACCCACTTCAGGAAACTGACTCCCCCCATGAAATCTGAATGGTTCAGCCCCAAACCAGGAGTGTAGGGTTTATTCTGGAGTCCAAATTGAAGTCTTGGAGCTGCTCTGGAGGTTTGTGGCTTGACTAACACACTTTATAAGTTGGCTTTGCCTTTGGTTTAATCACACCTCCTGATGACCTTATAAAAGTGACACGTTGCTTTTACTGGAGCAGTGACTTAAGCAACTTTTAACCCCATCCGGACCAGCTCCATCATTAGAAACCAGCTTTTAGCTTTGGTTCATCAGAAAGAAACTCAGTGGGCTCCTCTGGGACGAAATGTTAACACCTCGTCTATCACTCGAGGGGAAGTGGTGTTTTGACTTTGAGGGAAGCATCCTCTACTCAGGCCCCTGCAGACTTCAGTGGTGCAGCCCGTACATGGTTGCCAGTCTGCTGTCTCCATATCCGCCAAAATACTGGCAGACTGGCAACCATACACAAGAGAATTTGCCAGAAAATTTGCTTGTTACTAGAAAAATGTCTTAACACAATGAACCTTTCTCTTGTTCCATTGAAAGATATTTATTTACTTGGCACAAACAATTCAAAACATATTTTTTATCTGAAGATGACTCCGGAAAGAAAATAAGTAAATACATTTTGCAAATTTTAGAAATTACAAATAAAAAAAATAGATAAAAAAAATTCTCTATTTTTTTTTAAATTTCATTTTTTTTTCCAGATTTTTTTTCCTTTGCTAATTTTGGATAGTTAAGCAAATTTTTTAAATGTATATATATATATATATATATATATATATATATATATATATATATATATATATATATATATATATATATATATATATATATATATATATATATTTATATATATATATATAAGAGATTGAATTCAATTTTTAAAAATATTTACATTTTTGTACATTTTAAATCTTTTGTATTAAATAAGCAAATTTTAGAATTATCAATTTAAACAAAAAAAAAAAAAAACTGGTTTTTCAATCTCCTTTGTTTTCTTTTTTTTTTTTCCTTTGCTCAATATGGATAATTTGGCAAATTTTTAAAATTTCAATCAAAAAAATTGAAATTCCATTTTTTTTAAAATTTCAAATGTTTTTTTTAACATCAAATTTTAGAATTTTCATTTGTGAGATATTTTTGCTTTATTTCTTTATTTTTACATTTTCATATATATACATATTTTTTTGAAAATTTCTGAAACTTTAAATTTTTTAAAAAATTCTCAATTTCTTTTTAAGTTTCTTGTTTTTAAAAAACATTGATGTATTTAAGATTTGTTATTTTTTTTTTTTTTGCGAATTTATTAAACATGAAAAACTAAGACATCACATGTACAAGTTTCATAAATTAGAAAAAAAAAAAAAAAACTTGTTTGAATAATTATTCATTACATTTCAACCGTACAGAATTTTATACACTATATTGTCTGTACTGTAAAGATATCATTTTTTTGTTGTTGTTCTCTCTTTCTTTAGTGCTTGCTACACTGCCAATACACTGCCCTCATGTGCTTTGGAGGAGCTTTGCAGGCTGACGAGGACACTGACACAGGAGTACAAACTTGAAAGTCGTGTTCTAATGAACGCCACTAAAGCAAGTTAAAACAAGTTTAACTTGACACAAATGCAATTTATCCAGTGTTAGTAATGTCAAACAATTTAATGACAGGTTTTTTGTTGTTGTTGTTGATTTTTTTTTTGCTCAATAAATTCACGTTTTTTACAGCTGAAATGTGCCGGCTAACTTTCCGTGTATTTAAGTATTTTCAGGAGCTCATTACCACAGGAAGAGGCTGAAAGTCCTAAAAAAAACTTTAGTGTTCTTACCAGAACAGACAATCTGGTGCCAACAGTGAGTGTTTATCCCTGATCTGCCACACAGACACACACACACTTTCCTCCAGTGGAGCTGGATGCTCTCAGTGAAACTGTCTCTGATACAGATTAATCAACAAAAAAAAGCTTCTTTGTTCACAGAAATCCCAAACCATTCATCATTTTTTCTTTACAAGGAGTAAACAGCATCACTTGTCATGTTTGGTTCAGTTTACGGCTCACTTGAAAATCTGATTGAAGTCTGAAAACAAGGAGGAAGTAGGCTGCAACATCAGTGAGCTACTGTTTAATTCAGCCTTCAATGAATATCTAATTTCCTCTGTGGAGCTGGAGCATGATGGTCCATCTGCAGCCGAAGCAGAGGTGGGAAAACGGGACTCCACCGACGCTCTCATTAGACGCTACTTTCATTTCGATGAATCATGCATTCATCACGTCCCTGCAGCTGGGGAGAGATGCTGAGGAAACACTCTGCTGGTGTTACAGTAAAGTCTTAAGCTGAACACTTACGCCCTTATGCATCTTAATCAGTTGCCCGGCGACTGGCAGCGATTGCAACAGTCAAGCACGACCGAAACCTTCGCTAACATCAAGAAGCAACCGTCATCAACCTCGTCTAAGAAAGTGAAGATCATGTGTGGCGTTAGTGATGTGACGCTCTGAGATCAAAACCAAAATACGTCACAGTGTCAGCACAGTGAGTGGATGAAACGCACACGCAATGTTAGGTTACACGCCTAATGAGGCGGCCTGATCATCTGTGGAAGCGCCTCGCTAATTGTCATCCCTGGTGGATTGTTGATGAGGGAGAAGACTTTGCCTTGAGAGCGTGAGGCCCGTCCAGAGGCATAAATCACCAGGACACAGTTACAGGCACTCAGATTAATGGAGGTTAATCTGAGAGATGGGTGGCAGCAGATGGAGAAGGGAGTGCGGACAGTGGCTCCATCAACTCTGAGAACGGGAAGAAAACTTGACGTTAGCTTCCAGCGCTCGGCTTTTAATGGAATTTCTGCTTGGGTGGATAAGAGAGGCGAGAGTGACAGGGATCACAGAGGAGAGACAGAGAGCGGGTTTGTGATGGGGTCCAAACACCCAAATCACAACAGCACATCGACTCCACGCTCAGTTTGAGCTCAGGACAACGTGTTTGTTGATGCTCTGTGCGACGAGTGGATGGATAAACTCAGTGATAGTGAACTGAGAGTGTGCAAAATGAAACTGCAGAGCCTGGCTGTCCTCAGGCTGGCTGGGTATCCCATCGGAGCTGATATTTAAAAGCCCATTTACAGAGAAATCAAACATGTTTACAGCCTGCTTCTAGAGATGATTTGCTCTCTTTAACTTCTCATCCCTCAGGTATCTTTAACTATTTTCTCCTTCAGAGTTACAGAGGCTGGGGCTTATCCCAGCTGTCTTTAGGCACCAGTGATGCTGGAAACATGCTACTTATGGTGCGTTCCATTTGTGCAAGGCCCAAGTGGGAACACCCAACTGGAACGCCCCCCAAGGTCAGAATCCCACAACACCCCTGAGTTTCCAGTAGGAAAATCCAAGTTCAAGGGTTAAAACAGTATTTACGCCCCTGTTATATTCTTTTTATTTTAGAATTCCTGACTAAAGTTTGTCGCCGGACACATAGTATTTTTCTAGATTCATATACAGAAATGTTGCTGTTATGGCAAGTTTTTCCCACTTGGCAACTGGAACACTGAACTCGGAGATGATGTCATTCCCACTCCCGACTTCCCAGGTCCGAGCACAAATGGAATGACTATTAGGGTGTATTCAGACCTGGACTGTTTGGTCCACTTTAAACGGACCGGGGTTCGTTTCCCACGCTGGTGCGGACTTTTCATGCAGGTGTGAATAGACACAAACGAACCCTGGTGCGGACCAAACAACCAGACTGAGACCCACTTTTTGAGGTGGTCTCGGTCCGCTTCCAAACGAACTCTGGTGCGGTTCGTGGTTCTCCAGTGCAGGTCTGAATACAAACCAAGGTCCATCCGAACTAACTACAGGATACATGCGCCTTTTGGGCCTATAAAGCCACCGTAACCTAACCGTCTTTAGTTCATACTTGATCCTCCGTCTTCTGTTTAGCCACGCTGTTGCTAGCATGTTGTGGGTCAGGACACGCAGAGCATAGCGTCTCCTTGCTGCGCGCATTGGTCTTCGCTGTTCCTAAATTGTAAACGGTGTTGTTAAGCCTGCTTTGAAGGAGCTGCTCTTGAAAGTGAAAATGATTTTGCAGCTCTAATAAGAGCACAAACACATGTTTACCTCCATTTCCAGGTCTGTACTCTGTGTGCTGCCCTTTGTCAGTGCTGTCCAATGAGACCACTGATCCTCACACACGTGGATGTGTTTACAGAATATAGTCCACTTGCAAAAAGTACAATCTGAATACGAACCGCACCAAACGAAAAAAATAAAGTCTGCTTTTGGTCCGGACCAAACAAGTGGACCAAAGGACTTTTCTGGTCTGAACACAGCCTTAGAAACGCGGTAAGGCTATGTTATGCTTTCGTTCAAAATGAGATGCAGAGATCCACACGAGAGAATGTGGTAAGACTTTTGTGCTTTTTAACGCCCCACACGGCGTCCTTTGGTGTCCATTCCCTAACTGTAGGGGGGCGGTGTATCTCAAACGTACGTCTACCAAAGAACTAAACAAGAGTCGAAGAAGTTTGCCTTTGTTTACAACATGACGTATCTGTCCTGGAGTTTTTCCAGGTTCTATAAACAGATTCCTCTTCTCTGCAGAGAGTGGCCGCAATTTAACGCCTTTGATTAATTTACCACTAGATTACCATGGTGATCTCTGTGTGAAGAGTCATACAGATGCCTGTAGGAGATCCTGTTCTTCCGCCATCTTGTCTGAATGTCCCCGTCTGGCAGGTTAGAAATTTTTGAGTCTGCGCAAGGACCGTGCAAGGGGGCATAGGTGCAAAAATCCGCAATAAGCCACATGGACGTGTTAAGCATAAATCAGCCTTTACCCTGACTAATCTAACACATTACTATTTCGAAATCAGTAATCAGATTAAAGTTACTAACCCAAGTCACTGTGCGTTACTTTTCTTTTCATTTTTCTTGTAAAAAATCTATATGCTTTTTTCTTACGTCTTGGGGAGTGATGGGAGTTGCGCATTCATCATGTTTTCAGCATGAGGACAACTCACATGTAACTGCAGGCGGCGACACAAACGTAGACAATAGAGGGGGAGAGGAGAGATGTGTGTTTTCTAGCTGGAAACAGTCACTTTTTGAGTTTGTGTCAGCTAAAGATGACAGTATCAAGGTTCGTTGTTCACTCTGTGCTGGCAGTTAGCTTAAGATCGTTGACTGAAACATTTAGGAATTGGTTAGAGAGAAATCAGCGCACTGCGGCTACAAACACTTGAGAAGTTGTTTGACTTTTACCTGGGGGAAAGGTTAGTCCTGTCCGTTTATCTCCGTTTATCATCATAACGTAGGCTACAACAAGGCAATCGGTGACAAGCAGGGGTGTGCCCAGAATTTTTAGACTGGGGTGCTCTGAGTAGGGTACTGAGGATTATGTGAGCCCACACTCCAGCAACATTTATTTTTGCTTATTGTATTACAAATACAGGATCGACAGACTACAACTTTAACAAAAAAAAGAAACTAAGGGGTTAAATGACTCAAAATTAAAAATGTTTAAACATGTAAAAGTCAGTAATAATTAATAATAGGGCTGTCATTTTAACACGTTAATTAGATTAATTAATTACAACGCAAATTAACGCGTTATAAAAATTAACGCAGATTAATCTGGATCCCAAACCCGCAGGGCGTTCAAGGACGCACTTATTTTCAAATGTCTGGCATTTACAAACCGTTTGTCCTACTTAGAAAAAGTGGTGTTCTTGTCAGATTTTCAAATTTCCGATGGTCCCTGAATGTATCACACATGATGTCAGCAACATGCTTTAGGGGGGAAGCGAGAGTGATACAGTCCAGGTCTCGTTTATTAACACGTCCTTTTTGACAATCTGCAGAAAATCAACTGTTTGCTCTAGCTCAATTCTGTAAAAAACAGATAATTCTACACTCTTTACTGCATCAAACAAGCCCTGAATGATCGATATATATCCTGAATTTAAATCTAAAGAATTCTTTGAAAATTTGCTTCCATCCTCCTGGTGTCATGTTTCAGCTTGGGGCTGCTCTGCACCAATGAGCAACAGTTTGTGTGTTCAGGGCATGTAAAACTGAAAATACTTCACTTTTCTTTGATCCAAGATTTAAATAAAGTGTTTTATGCATAGTTCCTCACAGTTTTTAGTCTTTAGCCCTGGTTCTCCTGACCTCATAGAAGTATAGAAGTTTATATTGCAGTGAAAGTTGAGTCCACATCGAGTAAAATGTGACAGAAGCAAAAACCGTCCTAAAAATCAAATCAGCTTATCTTAGGTGCAGGACTGTGTAGATTTTGTTAAGGTAGAACCCCAACACTTTTTTCATGTGTTGCGGGCCTCAGGGTACCTAAAAATGAGTTGTATATATTCCCACCTTATTTTTTTAAGGTTTTTTAAATGTCTCTTAATGTAATTTTAATGTCCTGGAATTCAAATTCTTTGTTTTGAGACCTTAAGCAGATATGAGATTAAAATGAAATCAATTAGATTAATTAATTACAAATCCCATAATTAATTAGATTAATTTTTCTAATCGCCTGACAGCACTAATTAATAATTTAAAAAAAGAAAGTCAGAACAGAGAAAACTTAAAACAAAAAAAATATTCAACACCCATATTGACAAAGAAAAAAAAAAAATCTTCTCGAGATTCTTGATGCTGCAATAATCCCTCCACCCGTTCTTCACAGCAGCAATCATTCAGACAGATCCCTCACTTCCAAATCAACTAATTAGATTTTTTTTTTTTCCTGGTTTCCTCACTTGTGTTTTCACTTACAGCAGATACAGCGCAGGGATGGAGGGTGGGGTCCAGGAGGGTGAGGGTGGGCCCCTGCAGCAGCCCCAGAACCGGGGACCGGAGGACAGGAGGTGAAATGGAACCCACGCACTGAAAAGAAACGAGAGCCCCGAAGCGCACACTGGGGCTTGTTTTTTCCAGCCCATCACACCTGTTTACAAGAGGAAACGGTGATGTCACCCACTTCACACTTCAGACAATGGTGGCTGGAAGAAAGCAACAGGTCATGAGGGGTGGTGGGAGGAGGAGGAGGAGGAGGAGGAGGGGGCGCTGTTGAGGGGGCCTGAAGAAGCTCTCTGTTTTATTTACCATGGATACTATGTTTTGGCCTCTTCGGCTTCAGCACAATAACACTTGCGGGTTCAAGTTCCTGCCGTCCCCCCATTCTCTGTCTCCTTCCTTTAATTCTGCACCAGCCTCCCTCTCATACATCATATGGCCGGGGCTCAAAGACATGAATTTCCCATCTATTGAGACTTCTCTGTAATTACCTTGAGAGGAGGAGGAGGAGGGGTGAATAAAATGGGGAAGTGAAGAGGGGGGGCACATATTAAAAGTGCCTGAAAAAGAAATACTCTGCATTCTTCTATCACTCTTCACAAACGCAATAAAAGAATGAAGAGGGGGGCGAGGGGGTGTCGGGTATGAGGGTACATAAAAATGGGGTGCGTTCCAGGAGAGTCGGTCCCCGGAGGGAATCTGAATAAATTAATCACAGCGATTGGCTTTCTTTTTTTTCTCACCTCCTCTCCTCTGGCAGGACGCTGTCATCTAATTGGGCCCTGCCTCGACGCGCAGCTCTGATTGGCTGAAGGGGAATGTGAGAACCTGGAGACCCCGGCCAGCGAGGCTGACAGGGGCTCAAAGGGCAGCTTCTCCTCCCCGACTTGAATGGAGAGGAGCCGGGGAGGAAGAGGGGAGGTAGAAGTGGGGGGGACACTATTATACAGCTACTAATGGAGCGGCGGATTTGGAGTGGGATAATTAAAACCAATGGAGGAGGTGTGGGGGGGTATGTGTGTGTTTTCACGTGTGCATGTTCACATGTTTGTATGAGAGCAAGAAGAAGCGAGAGGCCATGAGAGGAGAAGCAGAGGGAGAGGGTGAACCCCACCAACAAAAGCAGGGATGTGTCCCCCCCACCCCAGCCCCCGCCTGCTGTGGGCTCCCAATAGCCAGACATCTGCCTCATTATAGCCTGCACTTCACTGCATGCTGCCCATTGTCCGCAGCCTTTCTGTTTGTGCACACCATTCTGAGGCGTGCAGAAATAGCTGCACAGCCACAATGTCTCCTCACACGGAGCGAGTGGTGGCCCGCAGGAAGTGTTTTGTTTTGAAAAACCTGCCTTGAAATCAGACGTTGCAGAGGAGAGACAGCGATACCTGCCAGGCGAAAGTGGGAGAATCACACAGCGAGTTCAAGACTTTCTTCACATCCGCTCAGGTTCCCCCTCGCAGTGTGCTGTGAGGAGAGGTGCTACCTGATGCTACAGGTTTCAATCAGAGCACAAACACCAAACACAAGCCTCTGGATTTATGGGTTGCAACTCTATAACAAGACAGAGAGGTTTGGATCTGTGGGATCAGACAAGACCAGAACTTTTATTTTCCAGCCGCTTATCAGATTTTGACAGTTGACTCAGGTATACTGCAACCTGCGAGGGTGTTGTGCTGGTGTTTTGTAACCGTGAATGAGGAAGGAACACAGTGGATAGGAGACCCTGCTGTACATTGAGATGCTGCTCAGATGGCACAGGCTGTCTGTGTTCCAGTTAAACTACTGCCCCAGTGGTGGTATTAAAAAATCACCACTCCATTTAAAATTGGCCAACACACTTTAAAAATCATTGTATACATGGTCCGTGCCATGTGGAGTACAGACAGCCAGTGAGTGCTATGTAGAGCACAGACAGCCAGTGAGTGCTATGTAGAGCACAGACAGCCAGTGCATGCCATGAGGAGCACAAATAGCTGGTGTGTGCCATAGGGAGCACAGACAGTCAGTGAGTACCATGTAAAGCACAGACAGCCTGTCTATGCCATGTAGAGCACAGTCAGCCAGTAAGTGCAATGTAAAGCACAGACAGCCAGTGTAGAGCACAGTCAGCCAGTGAGCGCTATGTCAAGCACAGACAGCCAGTGTTTACCATGTAGAGCACAGACAGCCTGTCTATGCCATGTAGAGCACAGACAGCTGGGCTGTGCTGTGTTGAGGATAGACAGCCAGTGCATGCTTTGTAAAAAAAGAGACAGCCAATGCAAAAAATGTAAAGCACAGACAGACCGTCCATGCCATGTTGAGCACAGACTGCCATTCCATGGAGTTACACCCCACTAACAATGTGGCCCGATGGGGCTAACAACAATCCATAAAAGACCCATGTAAAAAACTAAGATTAACATCTTCAACAATTACAAAAGAGGATTTATTATTAAAACACAGAAAGAATCAAACTTTAAACAACGCTAAATAAACACAACAAGACATATTCCTCAAGGAGAGGAAGCAAGGCAGCAGTCCCCAGCTCAAATGCCTTTCACTATTGCAAGCAGCTCTGAGCTCTTAAGCTCTGTGACCAGGTGATCCTTGTTTGACAGTTGGTGGCCTCACCTGGAATTTGCAGGAGAGACAGGAAACACACATACAGACATAACAATGCCATGTAGAGCACAGACAGCCAATGCGGGCCATGTGGAGCACTGACAGCCTCTGTCCCATTAGTGTGACATATCAATGTACAGCAGGGTCTCATACCCACTGTGCTCCCACCTCACTCACGGTTACAAAACACCATCACAACAAAAATTACTTTGCTGTAAAATAAAGTTAAAATACTGACAACAGTATTCACAGTATTTTGATTCAGTGTAACTGAGAACCCCAACCAACGAGTGAACAGGCACTTTTTTTTCTAATGCCAAATCCATCTGTCTGCAAGAATCCTTAATAAACTTGAACTCAATTCATTGGAGGCTTTAAATGATATATTTGAGAGCATCTGTTGCAGTTCTAAGTAAACCCAATCCTTTATTGAAATGCAGATAAAGAAACGTCAAGGTTCAGTCTTACCACACAGATCTGAGATAGAGATAGAGCGTGGAAGGAGAAAGTAAAATCAAAGGAGAGGAACGAGTCACAGAGAAGTGTTTGATCTTTCGGGTCCCAATAATGGAGGAAGACTTGACGTCCTGGAGGGACTGACTGAAAATTAAGCAAAAAGCTTAAATATTCATCAGAATCACCCTGCTGTGTCTGTGGCAGCACTTTTTGGTCACCCAGAGTTTCAGAGTGAACTTGCTCTCTGTCAGCTGCTGCCTCTGATTATTAAACCTCATGAGGAGAATGGATCTTGAAAGGAGACAGAGGCTGGGCTGCTTTTACACTTTATAACACTGATGGATCATTGTGTGTGTGTTTGTATTGTTGGAGTATAAGGAAGGTGGCAACAGGGACAATACGGTGTACTTTGATGACTTAGAACACCAGGACATTCATCCTGAGTTTGGTTGGTTCAATGGTTACTGAAACAGACAAAGTTTTGAAGACTGTTTTTGAGCCATGTAATTTTATTGGGAACAAAAATATTGCAGATGAAAGTTGTGTCAAAATGGAAAATTACCCAATTTTGATCTTCCTGGAGTTAACAGTGCACTTTGCAAAAGTTTTTTTCAGAATCAGAATCAGAATCAGAATCACCTTAATTCTGACTGTCTGGTTGTTTTTTTTTTTTTTTTTAATATGTTATTTGCCGTTTATGTACCCAACAGCTAAAATCGTATCTCTATTTTCTTCAAAAGCCCATTGAATGATATTTAGTAAAGTTTTGAATTCAGTTACAAATTTCTGACCAAATGCAGAGGTGGAAAAACACTGTAAGTAACATTGTGTTTGTGTGTAATGACTCTGCAAAATTACAGCAAATCACGCCCTTCTTTGACCTCTGTTACCTGTAAGTGTCTGGTTTTTTTTTGCTACTTTCAGATACAGGAGGTCCTCGACTTATGTCATTTCAACTTTACAACCCCAATAAATATATGTATATTAGAAAATAGAGACGGTTTCAAAGTTACGTCACTCTGTTTGTAAGCTGCTATGACGCGGAGTGCGTATTGATACAGCTACGCAGTGCTACATCGTCATCAGCATCGTCCACTTTGTCTCAAGTCGAGCCATAGTGTAGATTGTCTGTTTTAATTGTCTGTACCTTTTTCCCATGAATTTGTGTATTTGGATAGTTATTTAGAGATTTAGGGGGTATTAAGGGTAAAAATTGGACTTCCGTGGAATTTCGGGTTACGGCAAGTCGTAGGAACGGAACTCGTTCGTAACTCGAGGACCGTCTTTATTTAGGTAGGCCTTGTACACTTGTAGCTTGGTTTTTTCAAAAAATAATATTCCCCCTCATTTGCTTTGTTAAAAAGTACTTAAGCCCACAAGTAACCTGGCAAATCCTGTGATAAGTGTTGTCATTCAAACAAACCCAAATCATTCAGCTGTGATGTTTGAGAACCAAAAACTCTGTTTCCTGGTGTATACATGAAACCATGAAGCCAGAGTTTTCAGCAAAAGTTTTTAGTGACGCAAAACTGTGGGTGGGTGTGGATGACAGGCCTATACGTGTAAAAACATATGAGGTTTCCTAGATACCCATCTACATCATAGACTGTATATAGAGTGGACAGCACCATTTACCATTGTACGGTTTCGAAGCCAAAATTCCCAGGTGCCGGGTAACAAAAGTAATAATGATTTTTTATTTCAAGAGTCTGATCTCTTCTTAACTCTACCTCCCAACAGCTGTCAATCATCGTTAAAGTGACGTAAAACCTCATTTTAAACCTCTTATAACTAATAAAAATGAAACTTTCCAGGAAAAAGAGGACCTGAATACAATGCAGCCAAATTATATCTTTAAATCACCACAACAATCGGGCATGAGAAACATTTCTACGAAGTGTATTCATTTTTTAAAGTTTGACCACAGCCCATCTGGAATGACTGGAGAGATGGATTTTTTTTTACCTCTACTGCAGCCAGCCACCAGGGGGAGCAGTTTTTGTGGCGACCTCACTTCAAGCTGAGCGAGATAACGTCCAATTTTTTCTCCAGTCCATGGTCTACATATGGACATGGCCTCAGCAGCTGCATTTTCATTATACCTTGAATTGCGCAAAACCTAAATATTGCATTAAAATCATGATAATGGAAACACCGGGATCATCAGGATGCTAGCTCTACTTCCATACACCTCTGGTACAGTCAGTGCACAGTATGTACAGCTCAAGTGCATTTCATGTGATTAATTCTGCCACAGTGGGTGGGGGAGTGGGAGCTTCCTCTGGACTCAAACTTTCATAACAAGCTCTGACAAGATAATCTGACTGACTTTTGCTAATTCTCTGCACTAATTACTTTTGCGGGGTTTGTGTGTTAGAGGTGTTAATGCATTTGGCTAATTAATCACTGCAGACAGCTCCCATGCTGCTTGCTCTGCTGCACATGTACAAGACAAAGAGGAGCATATGGAAGAGACGACAACCCGGAGAGAGAAAGGAGAAGGGAAACCGTCCTCTGAGCTGCACATTTCATAACTTTTTATATATTCTGTTATCATACAGTGACTCAGAGGGCGAGGGGATACAGGACTTGGGATCGTGCTTTGAAGTTGTCCTTTGATGAGTGAACAGTGTGAGCGTCAGAGAGCCGGGCTTTTCGTGTGAACAAGTTCAAATTAGTCGGTCATATTTTACTGCCTTTCTGTATTTTTGATCTATTCATAGTTTTCAAACAGAGGCTTGAAAATACCGTAGCAGAACCATCTTCCAGGTTTTACCATCGGTGGCACCCACCTATCAAACCCCTGACCCACACTGTGAGGAATGCAAGCACCCTCACAAAAAAGTAAATAAATAAAAGCACCAGGACGACCCTCGCCTGCTTGCACATACCAAACGGGCACTTAGTTTCAAAGTAGCGCTGCCCACCGTGGCCTGCATACTTTCATATAGCATGGTCCCTTTCTCCTCAGGCCCTGAGGTGAATGTGGCCTTTGAGAGTGGAGGGAAAGCAAACATGTAGCCGGCAGCTCTCGCCTGGGAAAAGAACATCCAAACTGAGTAGGCTGTCTTCAGGGCGACAGCCTGAGCAAACAACCTGAGAGGGCTTCATGAGAGTGGGGGGGCCGCTGCGTGACTGAGGGGCTTCATGGAGCCGGCTGAGGTCTTACCTTTCATACAACAGAGGCTTTCTAACATTTGGAGGGAGCCTTCGAGGTTAGAGATGGTGAGATATGATTCAAAAGAATATTTGAAAAACCGCTAGATCTACAAATCCACCGATAAACAAGACCAGGGTTTTCTCTGAAGCTTCCTTTGAGGCCAAGATTTAAATGAAACTTCTTCATTCTCCAATCAGACAGTTTGAATAGAGAAACACTGGTTAATTCAATGATGGCAACAGTGGAGGAGGCTTCTGAAGAGCTAGTCAATCATTAAGTTGCCTTCAGTTCAACTGAAGTAAAAACCAAAGGGAAATAGGGTTCATCAGACACCCCAGTCTGACATGAATTAATATATTCGAGCTGGTGATCTGGTGATATACATGTTTGATATGTGACAAGACATAAGCAAAACACATTAAAATGATAAGTTGAGTAATACAAGCAATATATGTTATAATATTCAAGTATTATTTGATAAAGATAAATATTTTGTTCTTAATTTTTTTATTGCAAATTTTTATTTCAAATTATTAAAAAATTATGGGTTTTTTTTTAAGTTTCTTTTTTTTGCAAATTTTTGAAATATTTGAAATTTTTGCAAATGTTTTTCACGTTTTCATGTTTTTCACATTTTCATGTTTTCCACATTTCAAATTTGAGAAACTTTTTTGCATCTTCTTGAACGTTCATTTTTTATTTTTTTTTCAAACTCAGTTTTTTTTTTATTTTACAAAATTTTTGCATTGACAAAATTTTAATTTTATTTTAATTTTCAAATAGTTTAAAAATTCTGGGATATTTTTTTAAAGGTTCTAATTTTGTTTGCAAATTTTGCAAATTTCTGACATTTTTGCAAATGTTGGAAATTTTATATTTTTGAAACGTTTTTACAACTTCTTGAATGCTCATTCAGTCAAATTTTAAAAATTCTTTTTTTTTTCTTTAATTTTGCTATATTTTTGAAATTTCAGAGGTTTCCATTTTTTTAGTGATAACATTTAAATTTTGTTTTGCTTCATCCTTTTTTTCCTTTTTAGAGAGAATTTCACAATTTTTGAAAATTTTTGAAATTTCAAAAATTTGGAATCTTTGCACACCTCAAAAATGATTAACTTTTACAATTTTTTGAATAATTTTTAAAAATATATTTGCAAATCTATCAAGAATAAAAACCTTAGACATCACATGTTCAGTTTTATAAATCTTAAATAACCTGATTAGATGATTATTCACTAGATTTCAACCATGTTGAGAATTTAATACATGTTTTGTCTTCATTGGGAGAATGAAATTTCACAGTCGGGGAAGTGTCAACGGTTGATGCATTCATGGGCAAAGTGTGACAGTTGTGCAAGTAGACGGGCTATTTCTCTGCCAGAAACTGTTCTGAGCCAGTTTTGCTACTAGCAAGGGTTTTACCTCAAATCAGAATCCTTTGAGATCCAAATAAAAGTAGAACTGTTGCAAAAGTTTCTTCTGACACTCATTAAAGTGGAAAGAGATTAATTAGCTCCGATTCTAAATGAATCTTACTAGTTCAGCTTCCTCAACCCAGACCCAAAGAAAAGTTTCTTTTGGACCCTGACTTACTTTAAGGAAAGGGATTTTTTTCCAGCTATGTGTTGCTTTTTGGTTGAGTTTGATTGATGGTTTCCAAGACCAGGAAAACACATGACTTAGTCTGTGTTCTCTTTATTAAGTTCACTAAAAACAGCTTCCTGTGACCGCTCCATTACTTTAAGAGTCTTAAAAATGAAACTATGAAAAACAGCTTCTGCCTCTTGGGGCTATGAACATAATGGAGAATTTGGATCATTATTTGTGAAACTACCCAAACTTCAAGTAATGACTTTGTCTTAACTAAGCGGGATCTTGAAATAAGGCTCCTGCCGTGGGCGAGAATCATAACACATTTTTCATGCCATGTGGGGACCGAATGGAAGTAGGTCAATACCTCATTTCAAGCCCAAACCCATAACTCAGCAGCTCCTCCAAAGATTTTACAGCCAAAAACATTTTTCATACTATCTGACTCTACAATCACTGCTGACTGCATCCAATGAAGGTAGATAAAGTTAATGAATGTACTGAGGCAGGGCAGATTGTGTAAATAGCATCATTCCTTATTTTGCCTATCAATGAGCCAATGAAGAGGTTTTAATAGGGAGCGATGTGGCGGTGAGTGGACGCAGGGGGTTTACTGGTTTGTTTATCCAGCGTCCCCAAGTCGTGACTACTGTTCACACAGCCAGGATCAGAGCCTGCAGAGCCCAGCTTTGAGTGTTTAGCCCGTGGATTAGCCATTGTGAGGGGCTAGCACGATCACCCCCGACCTACAGCTGAACGGCCACCCCAGCTACGTTACCAACTGCAGCACAGGGAACCAACACCATGGGGTCAAAGCCCAGAATTTACCTCAAATAGGTTTGGTTTTTGGTGCCAAAATGTTCCTTAAGTCAATTTAAATTTGTCCGAGTTTAACCACCAAAGAAGACACTTTGGTGCCGTTTTCTAAAGACATCCATTGGTGAGTTTTTCATCAAGGTAACTACAACTAATTTCCAAGAGAGGCTCTCTTTAATTTGAAGAGGAAGTCCATGTTATGTCATGAAGGTAATCTTGGCCAACCCTTGAGACTGCACCTTTAAAGACTGGGATAAGTACAGTAAACAACAGATGGGGGCATTGTCAAGGATTCCTTGAAAGACTTCCGATAAGCCCTGGACAGATGGATCAAAAGGAGTTCCCCAAGGTACTTCTTTCCCCAACAAAGCCACAAGTCTTTATTTGATAATGCAAGATGAAGCTTTGTAAAATCAGAAAATTAAAAATGTATGCAAATAATCCTTTTTTGCTTCCTTCCCTTATTCTAAGCAAAGTCACGTATCTGCCATACTCAGTTCTTAACACAAGAATATGTAAAAGAAGATTTACAGCCAGTGAGATAGACTTATAGCAGAGTAACCGCAGGGATTTTATCCCCAGATTCTATGCTGATGATCTCATTTTACTGTACAAGTCATTAAATAATCTAAGATATCTTCAGGCAGAGCATGAACCATGGGTTTCCAGCCTGTGCCACTGCTGAGTTCCAGTTTTCAGATAAGCTAAAGATGAACAAAAAAAGAGCCTTCGCCTCCTTCACGTAAAAGGAGATATTACTAATTAGAATCTTAATTAATTTTCTGTTCCCATGGAGCAGCTTTGTACATCATCCCTTTCCCACAGCATGCTGCTAATGCCACATAGCTGCAGTGCTGAGGTGATGGCCTGCCTCAGCACCGGGGGCAAACAGATGGTCGTCAACAGCTCAGGAGAGACGTCTTTGACCGGGCGGCAGCGCCAAGAGCTGCCAACAAAAAGCTCTCCAATCCAAGGACCCGGGGAGGGAACAATGGGCCAAATGCAGGGTGAGTCAGTCTTCATTCACTCAGCAGCTGGCTGAGAACCAACAGGTCGGCATGGACAGCACTCAGCGCAGACAACAAGAGGGGAACCTCGCCACAACCAGGCGGAGAGGGACAACATGTCGGCAAATGATCAAAATCATCAGAGAGCCAATCAATGATGAGTGTAATCCCAAACCTCTTTGTTGGCTTGTGGGTTTTGTTGGAACACCTGTTTGACACCTTAAGCACTTTGATCACTGGCTCTCCTGCTTTATGAAGGGAATTCCTTCCCTCAGAGCTTTATTTCACTTCTGATGCATCGCACCTCGTTCAGGAATGTGTTCACAGCGCAGCAGGAGAGACTTAAAACTGCAAATCAGGCATGGAGTTTTCCTCCCTTTTGGTATGAAATCTGAGAAATTTCTGGGTCTTATATCCCATTATTTTTTCCCTCGTAATGTTAAACAAAACAAGTCCACTTTTTCTTTTTCTTTTCTTTTTGGGCTGAGGATTCCAAAGCATCTGATTCTAGAAGAGAAACAAAATAAACGTCCATTTTTGAAAAAAAAAAAAAAAAAAAGAAATTTTAAAAAAATTCTGAGATTTAAGTCAGAATAATTTAAAAAAAATATGTCCAAAACTTTTTTCAGATCTTTTTTTTTCATAAAAAAAGTCAGAGTTCTGAGATTAAAGATTAAATGCTTAAAAAAAAAAGAAAGAAAAAAAAAAGTTGTTTTTTTTTCCTGTGGCCCTAATCCTCGCTGATTTCCAAACGTTGTAAACAGAAAGATAAACAATGATCAGCTGACAAGTCTAAAGGTAAGACAACATCCACAACTCCTCCCAAAAACTCTTAAGATCAGTCATAATCTACCAAACCTAGGTCAAGAATCAACATTGATTTATTTTTCAATTTAATGTCCCACATGAAAAAAAAAAGTATTTACAAAAATCTACCACTCAGGAAATCATTGCAACAAAAAAGGGGTAAAAACAATGACTTTCATGGTTATGAAAAAAGAAAAATAAATATGATAAATGCAAGATAAACTAGTAGCCCACCAAATATTAACGATTTAAAAAATAAAGATTTGATAAAAAAAAAAACAATAATTTTTGGTTTTCAGTGTGTCACCAACATTCTCCACTATTATTTCTCCAGATTGTTTAATCTTGCCATAGACTGTAAAAAATGAAATAAAATAAAGTTAAATAAAAAAAAAAACAAAAAAAAAAAAAAACAAAGGGCCTCATCTTGCTTAGCTGGAAGAGAGGTCTCCACAAAAACTGCTCCACCTGGTGGCTGGCTGCAGTATAGGTCAAAATCTCTGTCTACCCAGTCTTTCCAGATGGGCTGTGGTCAAACTTTAAAAAATAAAAATACCTGGTAAAAATGTTTCTCACATCTGTATGCTGCAGTGTTGTGGAGATATTATTAGGCTGCGTTGTGTTTAAGTCCTCTTTTTTCTGAAAAGGTTCTTTTTTATTGGCTATAAGAGGTGAAAACAGGGTTTACCTCGAAGGGAGAAGGGCCAAGAAGTACTGAAGAGGACTAGGGCCACTGACAAAAAAAAAAAAAAGTCCTTTTTTTAAAAAAATTAAATTTTCTAAATTATTTATTGTGAGAAAAAAAGTCAGAATTCTTAGAAAAAAGGATGATTTACAATTCTAACTTTTTCTTCAGAAAAATAGCAAAAGGAAAAAAAAAATTTTTTTTTTTTTTGGTGGCACTAACCGTCTTCCATAAAGAAAAGTTTCGACTTTAGGAAAAAAAAGAACATTTAATTTGTCATCCGATTCCACTGAGATTCTCTACTGCACAGACTCTGGCTGCACAATGGCGGCGCCTGTGACGAGGGTATTATGGCTTCAAAACCATAAAGTGGTGTAAGGCGGAGCCCCACTGTCCACCCTGTATCCAAGCTATGGTTTCTACACTTTGCCCATGGAGCACTTGCACATTCAGAAACATAAAAACCCAAAGAGTTAAAACATGAATTAAATGTGAATGATTCATGTTGGACAGCGTCTCAAGTGGCCACTTGAGGAACTACAGTGTTTGGATTGTTTGCACTGGCTTTGTTTCTTTACATTAAATGAGAATAAACAAAATGGAAGTAGAAGGAAAGTGTTCATTTCATTGAGATTTCATTAAAAAAAAAACACTAACGAAGCAAACGTAATAACCAACAGCGTTTATATATATCACGTATTTAACTCTCAGCCACAGCTGTAAAAAAAGCCAACGTTTACATGTCACGGATACCAGTGGAAAGAGCCACCTTGTAAATATTTAAAGGGACTATTAAATGTAATATGCTTTACAGAAAGATGTCTTCTAACTGCCAGGATTCCTGTCTGTCTGTCTAATGAGATTCCTGCCTATCTGCCCACCAGTCTGCCCGTCTCACTCTCTGCGAGACGGAGCAGCCTGACAGCGCCCTGTTAAAGTTAATAGCTCTCTACAAGCACAGAAGCCCAGACAGGCCAACACCAATAAAACTCAAGCAAATTATATCAGAGAAAAAGAGGCACCGAGGAGTCGTTTTGTTACGGGGTTCAGCATTCCTCAGCAAAGGAGCAGGACTCTTGCGTCACGCAGGAATAACTTTGGAGCGCTGTAAAAAATGATGCCGACTGCGGGTTTGAGTATTCACACTGAGTCTTGGCATGGCGGAGGCATTGTGGAGGCCTGGCTGAGACATCCTGAGAGGGTGAAAAGTGTCCTGGCAGAGCTCCTGTCCTCTTAGCCTCTGTCATACACGGTGAGCTGTGGCTGCCTGCCACGATTAGACATCTGGACGGTTACTTCCCTCTGACATCCAGTCAGCTAACAGTCAGCAGAATGAGGAGGTGAAAACAGCATCACGGTCACTGTAACAGAGGCATGTTGAAGCTTTTCCTCCTTCAGAAACACTTCAGATCACAGCCCCTGATGAGAGTGGTTGTGTTATAAATCGAGACAGTATTTGAGCTCATAAAATGTGTTTTTCTGGGTGTACACACAGTAACTTTCTCAGTGTCCAAAGACAACAACGCTGACTCCCACTGACTCTCAGCCGAGTTAGAAACCAACAAAGAGGTGGAGTTCAGGGCTTAGTCTTGGCGCCTGGCAAACGGATATGATGCCCCTCCCGCCTGGCAAATCCACCAGGGGATCTGTGTGTCATTCCCCCACTCTCTACTGCCAGTTTCCCACTCTGTCTGCAGTCCTTATCTCCAATTAAACAGATAAAAACACAAATAATACTTTAAAAACACCCCATCCTTAATCATGCCCATTCATGCATAACTTTTAGCTTTAATACGATCCAGACTCGTGAGTTATGAAAAATAGTCGGCCCCCTTTTCAGATGGGAAATGACATGAAAACCAGAATCATTCTTGTACCACAGATTTTATAATACGTGGATGGTTTTAAGGCAGATTATTCAAGCTACCAGAAGTGATTGCCATATTGGAAACTTTAGTCAACCCAGCAGGAGACATGAGACGCCCTTCTTTGTAAAAAAAAAAAAAAAAATAGAAATAAAAAATAAAAATGAAAAAAAACAAACAAACAAACAAACATGTAAACTGAATATCAAGCTATTAAAAAAAAAAAAAAAAAAAAAAAAAAGGCCAGAAATGAGCTATTCTTACCACAGTAGCTCTAGGAGGAGGTTGTAAATATTTGTTTTGGCTTTAAAAAACAATGAATGGGTGCGTATGTGTCTGCCTGTGCTTCTGCAGCCAGCCTCAAGTGGACAAAAGAGGAACTGCAGTTCGAGCACATCAGCATTTGTCATAAATTTTAAGAGCTGCAATTTTGCACATGCTCTTTAATTAATTATTATGCATCAGCTATTTGAGTTGGCAAGAAAATTCAAACGGCTTCTTAGAGAAGAAAAGACAAGCTTTAAGGCCCATTTATGCTAAGTGTTACATAAGGATCCTGGTATTGCTGCACATTTCTAAAAAGCTTACAGATACGGGACAAACAGCAGTACCACCAGAGACCATGGGGGGCAGTGTTGCTGCTGCTTCCAGTTACGTAGCTTTAATGAGACATGAAGAAGAAACAACAATGCCGGAACTTTCGCGTTGCATTTAACACCCTCACCAATGATGCCTCCTCCACAGTCACCATGTTTGTTTTTGAGTTTGTTGTTGTCATGAACTTTCAACTCTGGGCTACTCCTCCTGGTTGATGTATTGATTAATAGCAATGCCAATGTAAAGGGTGCATGGAAGTGTAAGAGCAGTGACAGTAACATCGACAGATACATTTTCCTATGTAAAGGAAGTATAAATTGGCCTTTAGGGTGGTATCTGGGGTATTACAGTGCTGTACTGGAATCCATGAGAGAACATGTTGAATTTACAGGCAAGTTGTTCTCATTGTTGTAACTTTTTAACTGTTTGGCACAGCAAAAATCTTTCCAGGTAGGTTTTCTGACTCCTCTAAGGCCAAAATAGCAAAAGAAGGTCCTGATAAGGCTTGTATGATACTTGGGAGAGAAGAGAAGAGAACTAGACCCCGTTTACACGACAATGTTTCATCTGAAAAAACTAAAATGCAGTGAAAAAAATCTGCGTTCACAGGGAAATGCCAAGGGACTGAAAACGCAGTAGCATGCCAGGCCTGCAGGTGGTGCTATAACTGTCTTGTCCAGAAGCCGCTTTTAGTAGATCTCCACCGAAGTAGAGTTGAGTCGATCATCTGGTGTATTGGTGAATACTAAGAGCAGAAGTGGAGCAACAGATGCTCATTTTGTTGAAAGACAGTCAGCAGATTCAGCAGCACAAGCACAACACCGTAGTTCACGATGATCTTAACAACGGTACTGTTGTCCTGTTGTATGCGCTCGCGCGAGGCAGAGTGGGACGTCAGCGTTTCCACTAAAAACGCCAGCTTACCGTTTACACGGCAACGGTGTTGGCAGCGTTTCAGAAAATCCCAATCTGGAGGCCGTTTTCAAAAGTTTGCGTTTTAGGTCGGAGGAAACGCTGTTTCTGTGTAAACACGAGGCCAAAAACTTTTGCGTTTTACCCTAAAACTGTTGTCGTGTAAAAGGCCCCTCAAGCTGCATATGTGTCTGCCAGAGCTTCTGAAGCCAACCTCAAGTGGATGCTTAAGGAACTACAGCATCAGCTTCACATTTCTAGATCAGAGGTTGCTGCTTGATTCAAAGATCTATTTTTTTCTTTTCAGCTCTCTGACACTTGAAGAACTGCAGTTTTATGCAGCACCTGAGCTATTTAACTGCCATTGGAAAGTACACCTGAGGCAGCAAAAACTGCCTTTACTTCTGCAGGTGTGTAGTTATGAACTGGTTCATACAGACCATCTGGACTATTTTTCTCAAATTTGACCTCAAGAAACAAAAATCATGCATGTAAAGCTCATTCTTTATTCTTTCAGGAACCGTTGAAGTATTTTTCTCTTGCCCAAATAGCCAAAGAGTTACGGTAATGAGAACAGCTTCATCAATTATTGCCTGTGACTGGAAAGTCGTTGCACGTAGTTTCCTATACAGAACCATAACATCTAAAATGTCTCTGTTAGAGCCCGAAATACAATTTACAAAATTGTTATAAGACCTTAAAATGTAATAACTGACCCAAAATGTAACAAGCTGTGTTATTTTGGGCAAGAAGGTATTACATTTTGTGTTTTATTGATTTTATTTTTGCTACATTTTAGGCCTAACGGTCCCTTTAAAAGTTTGTCTTTTCTTCTTTAAAGGACTGTTTGAATTTTCTCAGAGTTACGGTAATTTAGATAGCATTTGTAAAATAGGTAGGCTGGTTTAATGAAGCAACAGTGTGATCTGTGATGTGATGATTTGATCTTTTTAAGAAACATAGCTAACTTCTCACTGAACATCATCCGTTTCAAAAACAACTCCAATATCAAGGTCTGTCTGATGAACCAAATACAACTTTCTGTTTTCTCTTTTAAACCACAAAAACATGCAAAAATAAAAATCTGTACACCCTCCTTTTCCATGACTCTGTACAATACAACAGACTCCAATCTGCCCGTTCGGTTTGGCTGAGTCTGTGTGAGCTAGTCTGGACTAGAAGGACTGGGACCAACATTAGCCAGTGGTCGTACAGTCTTCACCGTGAAGCGAGAGTGTTTATACACAAAGATAAGACTTGAAAAGTGAGAGTGTAGCTCCATGAAGCGTGGTTAACTCCACCCGGCTGGTCCCCGTATAAACACACAACTTCTTCACAGCTACTACCAGACCCCTGTCCCTGTGTAACGAGAGCTCACTGCTCAACGAGACCCAAATCCCCGGGCACTGCCTCTGCCAAGCAGTGTAAATATTTAGGGTCACCCGTCGCACAATGGAAAATGAAAGCCATGACTCTGACTGCGTGTGTGTCGGTGTGTGACAGAGAGATTAAGAACGCTGTATGAGCATGTGTGTGTGTCTGCTCTTTCCGTGTGTTAGTATGTCTGTTTTAAAAACCATTTGTGCTTCCAGTGGATGGAAGCCAGCAGCACAGACCTGAAAGTGTTTGTGTGAAAACCCCGAGTCCTTTTTTTAAGCCTCTCAGTTCCTTTCTAAAGCCGGGTCTTTGACAGGAGGCAGAAAACCGTTATCTGTGTGATGTGGGAGCCGTGGCATTCAGGGCACCACATTAATCACTGCTGGAGAAAAAGGCTCTGTGCTTAACATAAACACCATCCTCCAGGAACAGAGCTCAGCGAGGCCTGATGTACCAACACTCGCCTCAGCTCGGTCAGTCCGGCACCAGATCTGCTCTTTGAAAAACCACTGAAATCTTCAGCTTTCTCTTCTTAAAGTCTTTAGACTCATTTCCTATATGCAACGTTAAATTATAGATGGATATAAGTGGAAACCTTATGGAGCTATTACTGTAGAAAAATCATATCTGTGAACTGATCAACAAATGTGAGTCAGTGCACAAATGCATGTGTGTGAAAAATTAACAAATGCATGCAGAAATCCACAAATGTGTGCAAAATTCATCGACTGTATAAAACATGGACGTAGCCTTTCTGACACTTGAAATAAAGCCAATCTGTGGACGCAGCCACATTCGCTGCTGGCTGAGAGTTTCATATGTAACACCTGAAGGGCTCTCATCAGTCACGTGACCTGAGCTGTGCAACTGATTGGACAATCAAACAATCTTAATAACTTCTAAACCTCCGAGTTAGAACAAAATTCACTCACCGTTCAGTGCACAAATGTGTGCACAGACCAACAAATGTGTAAACAGACTTGAAAATGTGTGAAACGTATACAAATGTGTGCAGAAATCCACAAATGTATAAACAGATATGTAGGAATGGGTACCTTTCACATATGAAACGATACGGTACGGATTCCCAGTACCTGGCAATCATTGTGTGGTAAAACTATCAATTTGTTTAATGGTAAAATGTCAGTTCTTTTCAATTTAACATATTTATTCTTTAATATATACCGCTGTAATGTGTGTTTATGTCCAGCATGGAAAATCACCCACTCTTCTACTCCCTCACGGTCACATGGATGCATTTAGGTACCTAAACATGGTACCTCTTCATTTTACATGAATGGCTACCCTGTACTTTTGACAAAAATTGGTGGGTATCTAGAAAAGTACCTAATTTGGTACCCATCCCTACAAATGTGTAAAATATGTAAAACGTGAAAAAAAAAAAACGTGTGTGAAAATCCACCAATGTGCACGCAACTCTACAAATGTGTGCAAAAATCCACAGATATGCACATAAATCCATATGTGTGCAGAAACCCACAAATGTGTAAAAGGATCTGCAAATGTGTAAAAATTTTGCGAATGTGAGTGCAAATCCACAGTAATGGGCCCAAAATTTCACAAATGCGTTTGCAAATCTACACATGCTTGTAGAGATCGACAAATGAGTGCACAAACCCATAGCTGTGAATTTTTTTTTTTTTTATGTTAGCGCAAATCTACAGTAATGTGCGCACACTTCTACAAATGTGTATGCAAATCCACAAATGCAAGCAGGAATTCACAATCTGCACGGATTGTGGACAGATCCACAAATGTGTAAAAGGGTTTGAAAATGTGTAAAATTTTCACAAAAGTGTGTGCAAATCCACAATAATGAGAGCAAAAATTTCTGTATGTGTATGCAAATACCAAATGTGTTTTCAAATTCACAAATGTGTAAACAGATCCATGGATGTGTAAAAATTTTAAAATGTTCAGTTATGTGCACACAATTCCACGAATGTGCATGGAATTTTACAAACATGTTCCCATCTCTACAAATATGTATGCAAATCCACAAACACATGCAGAAATACACAAATGTTTACTAACTAACAAATGTGTGCTCAGATCCACAAATGTGAAAAAGGTCATGTTGTCTCAGGCCCCTTTCAAAATCCACTGTCAAAAAAACCAAACTAATCAAATGTCCTCCAAAGATGAATAAAAAAAACACGTTACCACCAGCAATGCTTTCATAACACATGGATGGCACCAGTATTTGGTGATTTTAAACAGATTTTGCAGGAAGATTCTACCACAGGAAGAATAGTGACAGCCATCTTGAAAAGATGTAAATATGTGTGAAGTTTTTACAAATGTGTGAAGAAACCCACAAATGTGTAAACAGATAGGCAAAATATGTAAAATATTCACAAATATATACACAAATCCACAAATGTGTATGCTGATTTGCAAATGAATGTGTTAATCTAAAAAGGCTTAAAAGTATCACACATTTTTGGATTTGTATTCACTTTTTTATAGATCATTTTAAGCATTTGTGGACTGACTCACACATTTATGTCTCAGTTCGTATTTTTGTGGATCCATTTTTCACACACCAACTATTTGTTACAGTAAAAACCTCCATAATACCTGTCCTCACATGAAGCCTGTGAATGAATACCTGAATAAATCTCAAAGATCCTCTGATAAGAGGAGAGCTGGCCTGAAAGCAAAAAGGTCAAATGAAGGAATTATGGAAAAATGCAGCTTGAGGTTGAAAGGTTTGATATATTAGAGCTCATAAAACAGGGTTAGTGTTTGCAGGAGAGGAGGGGGCTGTGATTCAGGAAGACAGAGGAGACCTTCAGAATAAAAAGGATCCCTGTGTTGTTGGGAACGGGTCTACACTAGGTGCATTTACAGGCACTTTGAAAAGAGCCTCAGAGAGCCTGCGACGAAAGGAAAACTAGCTGGAGACATGGGGGGATAAATATAACTTTGTGTGTGTGGCCTGTGGTGGATACTCTGCCTCTGCGCTCGCACAGAAAAGCCAGCTTTGACCCCCCAAGGAGGCGCAGCAGCCGTCAACCCAACAACTCATAACGTTATCATCACTCAGAGTTTTTACAAGAGCTACAACAAGGTTTCCACCCCGTGTTTGAAATGCATTAAACTGTATAACTAAACTGCTGAATAAATCTGGGTGTTTGTCGCCGGCGTGGCTCACCTTGAATGCTCTGTATTCAGTTGGTACTTTAACAAGTCTCTCTTGTTGTGACTCTTAGTATAACAGACATAGGAGAGAATGTACCTGGTCACCATTTAGCGACATAAGCATCTACAGTCATGGAAAAAATAAGAGACCGCCTCTGTTTCTTCAACTTCATGTTCATTTTAAAGCCTGGTACAACTTCAGGTACATCTGTTTGGACAATTTTAATGATAACAACAATTACAGCTCATAAGGGTTTAAGTTAAGGGCTGATACCTTGCCATTTTCCATGGTTTCCTTGATAATAACCAAATCACTGAGGTTCTTACATCAGTAGCTATAGCTGCTTCAGGCTGTCCATGTTTTTTTCTGTCTGTTTTAGTCACATCAAACACACAGGAGTTAGTACTTGACTGCATTAACATTGATTTTGATGGCCATGGCCATGCGTCTTGGCATCCACCAGCTCCTGACAGGGTTCCTGTTGCGAAGATTAAAACAAAACCGCTTTGTTTTGAGGGCTTGTGGTTCTCTGTTTGGAGTTTCATTGTCAGGAATCCCAGAAAAACAAAGGAGGCTGACCCAAATGCACATGAACTAATTTTTAACGAACTCAAAATTCAAAATCTCAACCAAAAGAAACAAAATCAAGAGTACTGAAAAATGTACACCAAAAGAAAAAACGAAAGGCACAGGAGATGAATGACACGAAGCACAACAAACAGAGACAGCTACAATGAACCAACAAAGAGCACATGGAACACAGAGACTTTATAGACAGGGGAGTGATCAGCACAGGTGTGAAACAAGACACAGGTGAAACACATGTGGAGCAATCAACAAGGAGGGAAACACAAGGAGCACTAAGCCAAACACAGGGAAACTCAAGACTGACTAAATACATTAAAGACATCAAAACATTAAAGATAACCACAAAAAGACAAACACATGACAAGAACCAAGTCAAAACCACAAGGAACACAGACTAAGGACAACAAAACAAGAGAAACAGAAAACTCAACAAGAATAACGAGGATTAACACAAGAAACACAAGACAAGAATCATTAACATAAACCAAGAACCTTAAATCAAAAACCCAGAATTACACAAAACCTATCTGACAACCCAAACCATGACATTGATGATGTTCCATAGGTTTTCAGTTGGGATTAAGATCTGGTGATTGATCTGGCAAAGGCAGGGTTTGAATCTTAAGGTTCTCCATCCAGGCACAAACTGACCTTGCCATGTGGTAAGAGGCATTGTCTTGTTGGAAAATCCAGTCATTCGAGTCCCTTTGCCAAGCTCCATCCAGACTGAAACAACCCCAGATCATCACGGATCAACTTCCATGTTTTCCAGTAGGGTCAAGACAATCTAGTTTGTAGGCTTCTCCACGCCTCCTACCCGGTAAGTTGGCTGGAGTGGACATTAACTCCAAACTGGAACCATCCCTGAAGAGAACCTTCACCCAATCATCAACAGTCCAATCCTTGTGATTCCTAGGAAAGAATAACTGGGTCTTCCTCTGCCTCTTGTTGATGCAGGGCTTCTCCCATGCCCTGTGTGACTTCAGACCAGCTTCAAGAAATCGGTTTCAAACAGTCCTTGCTGAACAAGAGACATGGCTCCACAGTGCCCACTCATTTTTAAGATCCCTGGAGGTCTGGCGATGGTTCCTGACATAGGAACGGATGAGTGTCCGGTCATCTCGTGGGGTAGAAAGACTTTTCCTGCCTCAACCAGCTAGCAGTTTGGTGGTACCATAGCAAGGAATGTCTGTCTTGGAGATCTTCAGTTTATTGGCTACCTGTCTCTAACTAAGGCCTATTTCCAGTAGTGCCAAGATGGCTGCCTTTGTGACTTTACATAACTCTTTTTGTTTCAGGCATAATGTAAGAGCTGACAACTTCTGAGATGTGCTTCACCACTCTTAGCCTTTGCTTGTGCAGTGCTGCTTATGACACGAAATGACCCCTTATAAACCCTGGGAACACAATAAAGCTGAAGCATGTCAAACAAGACTTAAAATGAAAAATAAACTGAAGCAAACAAAGGTGGTCCATGACTTTATCTTTCTTTTTCATGGCGTAGAAACTGACATAAAACACTTCCACCACCCAGGAATCATAAACTTTCTGCCTCTTCTTAAATATTAAAGATGCCACACAAGCTCCAGAGATCAATTTAAATAACTACGACATAAAACGTTTAACTCAGTGAAGCTAAATCAGAGGAGTAAGGATAGAAAGAGATACTTTATTTTCCTGAGCGAGCAGATTCAGCTCAAACTAAATTAGGTCATCCTGCACCGGCATCTTTGTCAGCAGCTTTCTCAAACGCGCGGAGGTTTAGGAGCTGTCAGCAGCTCTGATGAGTCCTGAAGTGTGTGTTCAAGATAAGAGGGTGGTGTGTGACGTCAGGGAAGAGGAGATTTAGACTTAAAGTGGCTCTCAATCATGACTCTTCTGTTCCTCCTTTAAACCCCTGGGCTCATTTTTTATTTCTTAGGGTCTCCAACGCCTGGAAAACACCAGATGTGTGGTAGGTTTTTGTTCAAGTCACTGTGTCCCTCACACTGCTTCATCCCAGCTCCAGCAGGTCATAACCTTTCCCATTGGACATGCAAGGCTCCTACTTTAACATTAGGAAAATTTCAATTTACAAAAAGCAGAGCCAGCAGGACAGGAAGTCATAAACAGAAACAGCATAAAATGTACAGTGACTTTCAAAAAAAAAAAAAAAAGCAAAAAGGCCTTCTGACTAAGGTGACTTCTAGTTTTCTGACTAAAGTTGCAAACAGTCCGTTGCTAGGCGCTACCCAAGTAGCTGCCTGTTGCAGCAGCTCTCTCGTCTTTGTCCGTTTCTTGTAATTTTTTTCGTCTCTTTTTCGTCATCTTTGTATTTGGAGTGGATTATCACTTTGTATGGTTCATTGTTGGTCATGGACACCAAACTTCTTGTGGCTTCGGCGATATTTTTTACTACTTTTCTCCTGTGTTTGTCTGGAGATCCTACATGTAACCATAGCTGTATTGTTTACATGTGAACTCAGCTGTTAGCAGCCTGTAGCATGTCAATGCTAACTAGTGTAGGGCTTGATGATTTCCCTCGAGCTGAGGAGGAGGAGGTGAGGACGACGTGCTGGTTCTCGGATGTGAGCTGGGAGGTGACGACGTGGACCTGTCCTTCCATCCATCGTTGTTGGGAACGTGGGATCTCGCTCCGGGGGATGGACGAGCTAGCCGTGCTAACCCAGCGGCATCGTGCTGTTCACGGACGTGGCTGACGGAGCTGACATCGGACGCCAGCCCCACATAGGAGGAGCTTCGCCTGCTGTGAGCAGACAGGATCCAGGAGACAGAGACTGAACAGAGTGCTGAAGAAGCTCAGTCCTGGACCCTGTGGAGGTGGAGACTGGCTGGGCTGGAGAGTGGTGGACGAGTGGTGGATGGGATGTCGTCATCTAATTTCTTATGGACCTTTTTGCACTTTCTATACTCTTTCTTACTTTTGTTTTCTTCAATGCTGCTGTGACTCCTGAATTTCCCCTCGGGGATAAATTAAGTATTTTCTATTCTATTCTATTCTATTCTATTTCTAAAGGGCCTTTGTTGATGAAAGGGGGAAACCTGTTTTTCTGATTAAAAAGGCCACTATCTCATTGGCTTTCTGTTTATTTATTTATTTTTTTTTTTTTTGGCAAAAGGGGCCTTCTAACTAAAGGGACATCTGATTTTCTGACTAAAGGGCTTGTAGATTTTACGACTACAGAGGCCTACTGATTTTCTGACTTAGGCCTTTTGACTAATCAGCTGTCACTTTCTGAATATCTGACTTACAGGCCTCCTAATTTTCTGACTAAAGGGGCCTTCTGATTTTTGTTCATGTATTTATTTTGACAAAAGGAAAAATCTGTTTTTCTGACTAAAGGGCCATCTGGCTAATTGGCTTTCTGATTATTTTTTTTTTTGGCAAGAGGGGCCTTCTAACTAAAGGGCCTCCTTATTTTCTGACTAAAGGGACAACTGATTGTTTGACTAATGGGCCTGTAGATTTTGACTTAAGGGCCTTCTAATTTTCTGACTAAAGGGGTCTTTAAACTTAAGGGCCTACTGATTTTCTGACTGACAGGCCTTTCGACCAATCAGCTGTCACTTTCTGAATATCTGACTTATGGGCCTCCTGATTTTCTGGCTAAAGGGGCCTTCTGACTAAAGTAAGTGACTTCTAATTTTTTGACTCAAGGGCCTCCTGTTTTTATTTTATTTATTTATTTTTTTGACTAATGGGGCTTTCTGACAACAGGGACAACCAATTTTTGACTAAAGGGTCTTCTGGTTTTCTGACTTAAGAGTCTTTAGACTGATGGGCCTACTGTTTTTCTGACTTACAGGCCTTTTGACTAATCAGCCGTCACTTTCTGATCACCTGGCTGAAGGGCCTCTTGATTTTCGAACCTTGTGACCAAAATGCCTTCTGAATTTCCTGACTAGTATGCCTTTTAAACAATTGGCCTTTTAATTTTCTGATTAAAAAGGTCTTCTGACAAAAGAGACTTCTGATTTTTTTTGGCTAATTGGTCTTCAGACTAAAAGGCCTCTGATTTTCTGACCAATTGTCCTTTGGACTACTTGGCCTTCACCTTCTGATTTACTGATCTTATGCCGGGGCCACACCAAACGCGAATACGCGAATTTATTCGCGCGAATCGCTTGTAACGCGCCCCGTGAACGCCCCAGTCTCGCCACTGGACTTTTTTGACAAGCTGAGGGGCAAACGTGCGTTAGTGCGGTACTGCGCATGCGGAGTAGAGAGCCCGTTCATTTAAAGACCGAAAGCCCAAAAGAGCATCTGAAAAACAATGAGCTGTGGTTTCCAAAGCATGACAGGAGAGTGTGTGAAAGCTTTGGAGATCACAATCAATGCCTGCTGCCTCTCCCTGGTAATCCACCAGCCCTGCTTGGCTGTTCCCTGCGATCTCATCCCCGATCCCCCGAATCTCCGACACCCCGTACCCCCGACTCATGTTCCCGGAGGTCTCCCTGGGGATAATGAAGGGGTGGAGGAAAGAATTCGCGTCTACTGCCCAAACGCGTGAACGCTCCAAACGCGCCACGCCAAACGCCCCAAACGCGCCGCCCGAGGTGATTCGGCAGCTAAACGCGTCTTTGCATTGACTTTGTATGTAATCGCGCCGCAAATTTACATTTGGTGTGGCCGCACCATAAGGGGCCTTCTGACTAAAGAGCCTTCTGATTTCCTCACTAATTAGTCTTCTGGCCATTTGGCGTCCTTATTTTCTAACTAAAGGGGCCATTTGACTAATTGGTGTACTTATTTTTTTGACTAAAGGGGCCTTCTGATTTCCTGGCTAAAAGTCCTCCTGAATTTCTGACTAATTGGCCTTCTGATTTTCTGACTAAAGGGTCTTCCACCAAAGATCAATCAGTTTAACTATTTTAGCCGTGACGAGGGAGCATCTCAACTTGACGACTTGAACTTGCTTCAGACTTTGCTTCGTTTTCCAACATGAAAACTTACAAACAGCACATTTTTCCTCCAACTTCTCCAAACTTTCTTTATCACCTCACCGGCTCTTTTAAGTGAGTCTGCATGGAGCACGGAGATGAAGCACTTTTTGGGCTAAATCTAATCAGCTCCTTCACGTCAGAAGAGATTGATGAATCCTGGTTAAAGAGGGAAAAAGATCAATTCCAAATAGTAATCGTGTTCGGACCGACGTTTACTCACCACAGAGTGCTTATCTGCAGCTCATCTCTCAGGGGCTCGCTGCCCGCTGGCTTTGTTATTAGTTTGGGAAAAAGTGAATGAGATTGGTGATGTGCATTAATCCAGAGGGGAAACAGGTAAGCTATAGCACAGCTTGTTCATTTCTCTACCTGTGGGAGGTGAGGAGTGTGTGAGCTGGTAGCAGTGAGTTGGATTTTCCTTCCTGCAGACGTTTAGAGCAGCGTCATTTGGATCATTGGGGTCAGCAGTAATCTTTAAATGTGTGTGTTGAAGGGAATTCACAGGGTTTCCCTCTAATGTGTTCTTTCCGTCCTGCTTAGCGTCGCCTCTTCATGACTGTGTGCAGATGTTGCTGCAGCAGAGGTGGTGTAGTTCCTCCTCCGCTCCCTCCAAGTTTTACTCTGGAAGCACACTATATAATTTTCTCTAAGCCAGCCCTGTCTCTATTTTTTTCCAACCACTAATTAATTATAATTCAGCACAGTTTGATGCAGTCAGGCCAAAGGAATGCCGGAGCCTGCGAGTCGAGTTGAGAGAGGAGGAGGAGAGGCTGACGGAGGGATGAAGGAAGGAGGGAGTCTGTGGTTTCTATCGCGCTCACAGGCCCGGCCCATTGAAGAGATTTAATTACTTGTATGACTGAAAGTCTCCGAGGCAGAGTCAGAACACACTGCTGACTGCAGAGGTGTGACCCATCACGCCGCAGACAATTACCCAGGCTTGTCTAACCTCGAGGACTTAATCGCTCCGGTCCTGTGTTGGTGTTTGGCTAAATGAGGAGAGCTGAGGGAAAACATGTCAAACGCAACACGTCCAAGTCCTGACACAGCAGCTTTCCTCTGAACATGAGGGCTGAGGTATGAGTGGGCGTTCTCAGAGGCAGAAATATGATTTTGTATTCATAAACCCCTGGTACTAAGTTCTGTTATATCACAGTCAATTTAAAACGAAGGAACAAAATATTGCAAACAAGTTGTTTCCGCATGTAGTCAAGGAATTAGAATCTGATTGAGTGTTACACTCAGGATTTCTAAAGAGGTTTGGTGGAAATGATGTTTTTTCTTCTTTTCAAAATGCTAAACTTCAGTTGTATTTACATCTCTTATAGCGTGACAAACCAGCTACTCTCCTAAGAGTCCGTCTTTTTCCCAATGGCTTTGGGAGGTCATGTTTTTTCTTAAACTAGAGAAAATAAAGTACACAAACAGGGGCTCCAGGGATGTTTTTTTTCTAATGTGGCAACTTCTAACTATCTTATTTCAACACCAAGCACCGTTCACCTTCTGATTAACCAGAGTGCTGTCAGTGTAGGTAGTTAATTTTTTTGCCCTGTACCCCACAGCAGGGATCTCAAACTCATGCCATGGAGGGCCAAGAGGCTGCAGGTTTTCCTTCCAACCAAGAACTCCACCAGCTGATTCCACTGATTACCTCACCTTCAAGTAGAGATCAGGGACTAATCAGTGAAATCAGCTGGTGGAGTTTTTGGTTGGAAGGAAAACCTGCAGCCTCTTGGCCCTCCATGGCACGAGTTTGACATCCCTGGTTTAGAGATTGTCATCTATCCCTTGAGTGTGAGGCACAAAATGTGTGTGTCTGTTTGAGTTAAGATGTGTGTTTTTGGGGCTTCATTTTAATATTGGCAGTCGTAAAGTACTATTTTCATTTGTTCTTGAAAACTGACACTGGCTGCGTGTTCAGTCCGCCACCTCCAGATCAAGATTCCCATTGGTGATCCTCTCCTGGTTCATGTTGGGCTGTAAACCTCAAACCTGTTGACTCCTGGTCTGGCTCTGCTAATTTTGTCCGTTTGTTGTTGTAGTCAAGGTAAATACCACCTGGTTTGGACATGCTTTGTTTTATTTTGAAAGTAACAAGCAGCGTTTCAAAAAATCCCACCCACACATGGAGGTCGTTTTCAAAAGTTTGCGTTTTAGGTCAGCTAAAACGCCGTTTCCGGGTAAACGCAAGGCCAAAACATAAAAAAACGTATGCGTTTCACCCTAAAACCGTTGTTGTGTAAACGGCCCCTAAGTCCTTTGACTCAGCGCCGTCTCAAACTGCACCACTTGATCGCCAAGTTTAAAAGTTCACAGCCCACAAATCATGCTCTCATACTATACTATACAATGCAATTTCACTGCTCACACTACAAATTCAAACGTCGGACTACATGTCCTTCTCCTTCTGTGGCGTTTGTGTGCTGGACTCTTGCATCCAGCTCTGCAACGTCAAAAGGAGGAGAAGAAAAAATTCAGAAGTGGGAGACGCACACCGATGATGCTCAACAATAAAAAACGCACTGCCTTGACAATTTGTGCCATTCTGTGTAAAAAGACTACACAAAAAAAAGAAGATGTGTGTAGACGGAGAATTGGCCTGAAAAATGTGGGAAATATGGTCTCTGGAATCTTCAGTGAGGACAGGAGGTAAGTTGGCTTATGGTACTGCTTTTACTGTGCGATACCTTCACGAGGAGCAACCAGGATTTCAAACATGTTTGATTTTCTTGCAGGCAAGGGATTCCTGATCGGGAGCACGCCGTGAGGTGTTAATCTCTTCTTGTTGCCCAACTTATACTACACAAAGCACGACACATGATTGAGCTGAAATTTGGCGCATGAGCAGAAAATCAGCCCAAACGAGCCGACAATCACACCAGCTTTTAGTGACACGTCATAGCTTTGGCAGCCGGCAAAAATGGGATAGCGACCTGCCGGACCAGCCATGAAGCCTGACCATGACAAAGTGGATCCAGTGTGAGTTGAATGGAAACCTGTCTGATCGGTGATGGAGCGGAGCCGGACAACAGATGTACCTGGTGTATTTTAGCCATGAAACCTCCCACCTGTTCTCTCCTGATCGCTCTCCACTCAGTTTGTCAGTTTGTTGTTGTAGTCATGTATTTCCAGATGGATTCTGTGCACAACTTCCTGAGACTCTGCCAGCAACAGCGTGAGTGAAAACTGCCTTTTTGCATTGATGCAGAAACTTCTCTGCACATGGAAAACCCATACATCAAAAGACTTTTAATACGTCTGATATTAAAGAAATTACGACGAGCCTGGTGACATGTTTTACTACATCAACACCTCTTCTGCACGCCACGGCGTAGAGGAGCTTTCCATATGTTTTACCCAGCAGTCATCAGCAATCTGTACTTACCTCCAGCATCAGGGCTTCTGATTGGAAAACTGTGACTTGCATCATTTACATAAGTGCTCTTAATTAGGTGCTAAACTGAGGTCTGTACAGCAGCTGTAGGGCTGTGTAATTAGCTCTGTATGCACAAACTACAACCCTCTGAAGCCGGATCGTAGTCTGCACGGAGGTGGAGAAAAGATTGATCGAATTTTAAGCATCATGCAAACTTTGTCTCCCGTCTTGGTTTGAGAATCACGCTCGTCTTTCAAAAAAGGACAATCTGCAGCTTTTGTGGATGCACAAGAGGCTTTTCAGCCGTCTCTCATCTGCAGAATGAAAAATAGAAGTTTGTTGTGTTCACCACAAAACAAATGTCAACAGAAAGTTTTAAATTACAAAGCAGTTTGATTTAAAGATGCCTCAGTCTGTCATTTCTGGAATTGCTTTGAATCCTTTGAACAAGAAAAAAAAGAAACTTCCCGTGTTTGACATTTCTGTGGTGACGCTGCGACTTTGTTCGTGCCGTCAAACAGCCGCTATAAAATCTCTTCATTGATTCAGCAGACGGCGCTCCCTGCCTCAGCGTACAGAATCACACGGCTCGCTGACGTAGACCCGTGTGGGTGGTCCAAGCGCTCCGTCGAACAGGCCAACGAGAGGCGACGATGTCATCACGGCTGAGTCTACACACACACACACACACTTTCGGGGTCTTGGGGTGATTTATGAAGACTTTCAATCTGTTCCAGAGACGTTTTCTGCCCCAGAGTTTCACAGCGAGAAGCATCAGTCCTGCCGCCATCAGCGCCTGCGATGCGTTCAAGCTTACACTGCATATTATTCATCGTGCTGCTTGGTGTTCCTGAGAAAAAAGATGAGCACAAAACCAGACCCCAACCACAGGGCACTTTGGTCTGAAACGCTCAGAGACTCTAAATTGTGCAGAAGATTCTGTTATGCTAATATTTTGTGATGCTGAAGAGGAGCTCTAATGAGACGCCGGCGGGGCTTTGCTTCGCCAGGGTGAGGGTCGTCTCTGAGGCTAAAGGCACCGAGTCTGGGAAGAGCTGAGAGATGAAGACAGCAACAGATGTGATCGATCGGGATGGAGGGTTATAGACAACATGACTCAGGAATCGACTTATCCAAACTTAAATGATTTACCGATCAAAAACATCTCTACTTTTCTCTCCCTGATGTTCTAGAAAACTCTAATTTTAGCCTTTATTTTTTCGCTACTGTCTCCTTAAGGCTGTCCACTCTACAAACCCCCTTCATTCTGATTGGCTCATCAATCTAGAGGCCTGAAACCTTTGTGTTTGAGGTCTGCTTCCCAAACCAGATTCAAATGTTTTAAGCCAGTCTCTTGAAGATGTCTCGATGAAGATATGTAGGAGTAAAGGACTACAGCAAAGAATTTTAAAATTGTAAGAAAAAGTCGAAATTTTGAGATAACAATTTATAATGATAAGATGAAATGTCAAACTGATGAGTTACAAAAGTAATAAGTAATGGTAAAAAAGGGAATGAAGTCAGAACTTTGAAATAAAAATTATAATTCTGTGATAAAAACTCAAAATTAAGAAAAAAAAATATCTCTCTACTTTTTATCTTGAAATTGTGACTTTCTATCTAACAATTATGACATTTGTATCACATAATATCAACTTTAACCTCATAATAATGACTTTATTTCATAGTTTGGACTTGTTATCTCATAATTTTGACTTTTTCTGTCATAATTTCGGCTTTTGATCTAATAATTTTGACTTTTTATCTTAAAAATTTGACTTTTCGCTTATAAGTGTGACTTTATTTCTTATTATACAAACTTTAATCTCAAAATTACAACACTTAGTCTCGTAGTTTGGACTTTTAATCCCCAAATAATGATGGTTCATCTCTTAATTTCGATTTTTTTTTTTTTGCTTTAAATTTCATCTTTTTATCTCATTGACTTTTTATCTCATACATGTGACATCTTATAATTATTACATTTATCTCATAATTATAACTTTTTTTATCTAATAGTTCAGGCTTTATCTAACATTATTGACTTTCATATCTCATATTTTCACAATTTTTCTCATAAATTCAGCTTTTGATCTAATATTTGTGACTTTTCATCTCAAAATTTTGACTTTTATCTTATAATTCACTAGCAAGGACCACACATCAACAATGCGTTTAAACGGTTTATTTGAATAGATAGATTAATGAAGACGTTGTGGGGAAAACTCCGAAAGGAAGTCCGCCGTAGCTCCCGGGCACGACGGACCCCCCTTTTAAGGCCCTATGAATGAAGAAGAAGATGATTAAGAGAGAAGGGGAGGGAGGGAGGGTGTATGAAGCGAGAACAAACAGGACATGAAAGGTTAGGAGGGTTTAAATACCGGAAGGGGTGAGGTTGAGGTGTGGTCCTGCTCCTGAAATTCAGCTATGAGCTCCACTTCACTAGCAAGGACCACACATCAACAATGCGTTTAAACGGTTTATTTGAATAGATAGATTAATGAAGACGTTGTGGGGAAAACTCCGAAAGGAAGTCCGCCGTAGCTCCCGGGCACGACGGACCCCCCAAAAACAGTGAGAATTAATCATTTGAAGCGAGCTTGTGCTGACTTCAGATCTTTCAGATCGGAACGAATGTAACGGTGATACGCTTGTGAAGACCAGCGGCCCATGATTTGAATAACGCGTTCTGGAATGCCACTGCGTGCGGCTGACGTGGCGGCTCCGATTCTGAAAGAATGTCCTGAGTAGTGTGTGGGGGAGATGCCTGACTGAGATAGTACCTGACGGAGGTGAAGGTGAAACCAGAAACGTGTGGCGACTTGACCGGATTCAGAGACAAAAAGAGGTTCCTGTAGGGATTTGCATTGGGATTTCCTAACCTGCAGGAAGTTTGAGAGTGTAATGAAAGGATTGACGGGTGCCTGAGTATCGAAATAAAAGATCGGAGTAGGGTTACTGAACTGGTTTGTTTTTGATCTTTTAAGGTAGAAAACGATGGTATCTGATGAGAAGGGAGACAGATCTGAAATGCATGGGTGTCGAAGAGGATCGAAGCGGAGGGTAGAAGTAGTGAATTCGGAGCATCTCAGGAAACCAAAGAAGGCGAGGATGAACATGGCTTCTAGAGTTTGCGCGACTAAACGATTAGAGTAACGTGATTGAATGGTATGAATGCATGTGGAAAGAATATCAAAGGTGAGTGGGAGGCGGCGAGGCACTTGAGCAGGCTCTTGACGCAAGAGCCCCTTAAGAAGCGAGGTTACTTGATGGTGGTTGTGAGCTTGGCCTGGGTTGCCGGTAAGGAGTTTGGAGAAGAAACTGATGCCGCTGAGATAGACTTTAATGGTCTGGGTTGTGATTTTAAGACAGGAATGTGCAAAGGTTATGAAACTGGTCATGGTAATGAGGTCGAAGGACGGGAAAGGTATGTGGTACTGAAGATGAAAGTTGCGAAAGCATGTCCATGCAGACCAGTAGGAAGACAGAGTTGTTTGAGAAAGACTGTTTATGATGTAAATACGGGACTCGATCAGCAGGGGAAAGAGAGCTGGATTTAAAGGGTGAATATCAGTGCCGAATATGGAGGAACCGGAGTTGGGTGCTCGTCTGCAGATGGGGCCAAGCTTCTGAACTTCTGGAAAGAGAACCGAGAGAGCGCGTCAGCTATTGCATTAGAATGACCAGGAATGTGAACTGCTCGGAGGATGTAATGATGTGTGAATGAATGCCAAGTAAGACGACGGATGAAGGGCATGATAGAGGGAGCATTAGAACGACCTTTGTTTATGATGTCTACAGCTGCAAGGTTGTCGGAATGAATGAGGATGGACTTGCAGGACCATTCATGACCCCAGAGAATGGCTGCTACAACGATGGGATAGATTTCAAAGAGGGCAGAAGATCCTTGCTGACAACTGCTGTTAAACTCGGGGGGCCATTCTCCTGAAAACCATCTTCCATTATAGTAACCCCCAAAACCGACAGATGGAGCCGCATCTGTAAACAGATGGATGTCAGCTGAAAGGGTTGGTTGAGTCTCATAGAAGAAGGAAATTCCATTCCAGTTAGCCAGTAGGATCAGCCAAAAATGTAGTTCTGCTTGGCTTGGACGGTCGAGAGAGACTGAAGTCAAAAGAGATGGAACAGAAGAGGCGATGGACAAGAGGTGGGAAATGAAAGCTCTACCTTGGGGGATGATTCGCATGGCAAAATTGAGATGGCCAAGAAGAGAGAGGAGTTGACGTTTGGTGCAACTCGGTGCGAGGAGAAAGTTAGAGATTAGAAGACAGATGCGTTTGAGCTTGTCTGATGGGAGTGAGGCTTGGGACAGGTTAGTGTCCAGCGTGATGCCTAGAAACTCAAGTGATGTGGAAGGCCCCTGTGTCTTCTCTGCTGACAAAGGAACCCCGAGATCCGAAAAGACAGCGGTCAGTGTGGTCAGCCCGGAAGCTGGCGGTGATGAGGGGGAGGTTATGACTAAAAAGTCATCTAAGAGATGAACTAAGAAGGGTAGCTTGTGAACATTTGACAGAATCCAGCAAAGAGCTTCTGCAAAAGTATCAAAGAGCTTAGGGCTGGACTTGCAACCAAAAGTGAGCCTCACTGCAAAGTAGTAAGCGCCTCTCCACTTGACACCAAAGAATGGCCAGAAATCAGGACGAAGAGGGAGAACCTTGAAAGCATTGGAGATGTCTGCTTTTGAGAGCCAGGAACCTTTCCCAGCAAGTTTGATTAGTGAGATGGCATGATTAATGGTTGCATAGTTGAGGGAGTAGTCCTCGCTAGGAATCAGGCTGTTGATACTAGGTACTGTAGTACAGTGTGGTGCAGATAGATCGATAATAATGCGTTTTTTCCCAGAGTATTTCCTCGTTGCAATACCGATAGGACTGATGCGGAATGTTGGAAAAGGAGGGGTGGAGAATGGGCCAATCATGAAACCATTATTGATTTCTTTTTTGAGCAGGCTATCTACGGAATCAGGATCATTGATGGCCGAAATGAGATTGCGGCATTCATAAGAGACGGAAGGCATAACTGAAAGCCCTGGATGGAAGCCAAACTTGAAACCCTGGATTAAGAACTGCACAAGGGTTTGGTCTGGATGATTTTTAAGTGCTGTAGCTAGTGCTGAAAGATTGATGGGTGAGGATAGGTTCTTACCTTGTTTCTGAGTTGTCACGGGGTTGTGAGGACAGGCCGAGCGGGCATGGCTGCCCCCGCAAAAGGAGCAAACATGGAGGAAACGACACTGAGACATGCTGCACCCTGACTCGTTAAAATTATTGCAAATGGCACGACCTGCTTGACGCATTATGGGTCTGCCTTTCTTGTCAAAACCACTATTTGAGGGGAAGACTGATGCAAAAGCTGTCTGCACTGGGGGCTGAGGAACCGGTGGAGCCACTGTTGATAACCGGGAGAAGGCAGAAGAACGTGTGGTTAGTCGAGGCTTTGTGTGGGCAGGGAGAGAGCAAGAGGATGCAGGATGAGAGGGGGCGCCACAGAGACAACATGGCGTGGCTGCACGGGATGCAAAAATGCGGCAATAGACCTCGTTATCGAGGCTGCCCCAGTAGGTATTTTCATTAAACTGCTGAAGCCGGGCTGCTGCTTCTGAAGCAAAATGGATGTGGTACTGATAGAAGCCATTGCCTCCGAAGCGAAGGGCTAGATTTAGAACGAGAGACAAGTAATCATCTAATTCCTGACGGCGGCCAGGAAATTGAGAACAGAGAACATCCCTAAAAAGGGAAAAAGCATAAGCGAACTCAGTTGGTGAAAGGTCTTTGGAACGGTTGGAAACTGTAGCTTTTTTAGAGGGACTCTGCTCGAAACCGTCTTGAAATCTATCTGCACCAGACTGACGAAGGGAAGGCAGGATAAGTAAAGCTAGATCTATGTAATTACCGTCGAGTATCTGTTTGCGGAGATTATTGGGTACCGGAGAGGGGCGTGAAATTGAAGAGCAAGGTTGACGGCAAGGTGGGTTAGCTGTAGCTAAAGTGAAAGCATGAGGTGCTCGCTGGGTAGAGATCGGCTGAGTGAGCGGCAACCCGGTGCCTGAAACCCCAACTGAAGCTGGCGGGAATTGCTGCTGAGGTATGAACATTGCTGGTGGCGGCATCTCGGTGCCTTGTACTCCAGCTAAAGCTTGCTGTTGTAGAGAATAAAAGGCCGGGGGCAATGGCATCCCGGTGCCCAATGCCCCGGCTGAAGCTGACTGAAATTGTTGCTGAGGAATGAAAGTTGCTGGTATCTGCAACTCGGTGCCTGGCACTCCAGCTAAAGCTTGCTGTTGTTGGGAATAAAAAGCCGGGGGCAATGGCATCCCGGTGCCCGATGCCCCGACCGGCGCTGTCTGAAAAGGTGGTTGGGTTTGAGAGGCCGGGGGCAATGACATCCCGGTGCCCGATGCCCCGACCGGTGCTGTCTGAAAAAGTAGTTGGGTTTGAGAAGCCGGGGGCAATGACATCCCGGTGCCCGGTGCCCCGACTGACGCTGACAGTTGATGCAATTGATTTTGAACAGCCGGGGGCATTGACATCCCGGTGCCCGATGCCCCGACTGATGCTAGCTGGTGTTGGTGGGAAAGACCTGCTGAGGTCGTAAGCAGCCCAGTGTTGTAAGTTCTGGCTGAAACAGGCTGGGAGGAATTTAAACCAGGAAAAACTGACGAAGGGGTGCCGAGGTATCCTGAAGTGGTGGGTGGCTGAAAGGGCAGGTGGGATGCTGCTGTGGAGGCATGCTGCCCTGAGTTAGAAGCATGAGAAGGAGGGACCTGATGTGGAAGAAAAGAGATGGCCCTGGAAATGACAGATTTCTGCTGGTGATTAGGCTGAACATTTTGATGAAGATGATCCTGGGTGCTTGGAAGGTAATTACTGTGAGAAAACTGACTGGCATGGGAATGAGGTATGGCAGCTGAAATGCCATCTGAAGTATTTGAAGCCATGTGGCTTTTATTCAATTGTCCTCTCCTTGGCTTCTTCCGAGTTGGAGATGAGTGTGATGGCCCTTTAGCGCTGCATTCACCCAGCGGAGCGATGTCTTGCGTGATGACGTCATGAGGAGGCGGGACGGAGTCCGGTGAGCAGCAGGAAGACAACAGAGTGTTGAAGAGTTTCGTCTTGTTATCATACCGGCTGAATGGAATTTTCTTGTTTTTAAGAGCTTTTTGGAGAGAGGCAACAGTCCAATCAGAAATTCTGGTCGAGGGTAGGAGAATTGGAGACCTGGCTGAGGCGTGATGGCGCTCCGACCTGCGTCGAGGGTTGAGACTCTGGCGGGCGGCAGCTGAGAGCCTCTGGGGTGAAGGAGTAGGGGAACCCCGACGGCGGCGTGGAGCGGAAGCCGATTTCCCGCGGCCTCTCTTCTTTGTTGAAGGAGGGGGGCTGAGAGATGGTGTGGATTCTTCGTCGGAACCATAACACTGAATCCTATTGAGAGACGAACCTGGCGGCACGTGGACCACGGAGGATATAATGTGACGAGTCGGTGGAGTATGTCCGTTGCTGGATGGCCCTGGCGCAGCTGAGAGCGGGGTCTCCGGCACAGCTGGATCAGCTTCGGGCATGGAGTCTTTTCGCAGTGTCCACGTTTCATTGATGTCTTCCTGGGTTTCGAAAAGATCTTCCTCAGAAGTCGAAAGAGTGATGGAATCCATGGAACCTTCGGATGGTGAGTAACCAATTAACGAAGTGATGTTTGAGTTAGTTTTATCGATTCAATGCTCGTTCGGCTTGAGACGCGTGTTTCGGCGTATGAAGCGAGAACAAACAGGACATGAAAGGTTAGGAGGGTTTAAATACCGGAAGGGGTGAGGTTGAGGTGTGGTCCTGCTCCTGAAATTCAGCTATGAGCTCCACGTGTGAATAAATTCCTAAAATTTCAACTTTAATCTAATAATTGTAAGATTTTATCTCATAGTTTGGACTTTTTATGCCATAATAATGACTCTTGATCTCAAAATTTTGACTTTTCTCTTATAAACTCATTTTTTGATCTGATAATATTGACTTTTCATTTTAAAATTTTGACTTTTGGCTCATAAGTGTGATTTTATTTCTTATTATTTAAACTTTTATCTCAAATTATAATAGTTAATCTCACAGTTTGGACTTTTTATCCCCAAATAATGACTGTTCATCCCTTAATTTATATTTTTTCTGCTTATTATTTCATCTTTTTATCTCATTATTGTAACTTGTTATTGTAAAATTTTGACTTTTTTTCTCATAAATGTGACATCCTATCTAATATTTATAACTTTTAACTCATAATTTTAACTTTTTCATCTTATAGTTCAGGCTTTATCCAACAGTATTGCCTTTTGTATCTCATATTTCAAACATTTTTCTCATAAATTCAGCTTTTGATCTAATATTTGTGACTTTTTTTTTTCTCAAAATTTTGACTTTCGTCTCATCAGTATGACTTGATTCCTGAAATTTTCAACCTTAATCTTATAATTGTGAGATTTTTCTCATAGTTTCGACTTTTTATCCCATAATAATGACTCTTGATCTCTAATTTTGACTTTTCTCGTATAATTTTATTTTTTGATCCTAAAATGTTTACTTTTTGTCCCATACCTGTGACTTAAAATCTAAAAAAAAATCAACCTTTTATCTTTTTATCTCATAATTTCAACTTTTTGTCTAAAAAAATATTTAGTTTTAATCTCCATATATTAACTTTTTTTCTCAAAATGTCTTTTTTACCTCATAATTATGTCTAATTGTCTTTCATAACAATGACTTTATTTGTTATAATTATGACTTTTTATCTCGTCAGTTTGAATTTTTAGCCCATTTTTGGACATTTATTTATTTTTTTAACTGGCAGAAATAGGCTCCCACAGATAGTGACCATGGTCTGAAAAGTTGTTGTTGGATTATTAAGTCTGGTTTCCAAACCCCAAGAACTGCAGACTCCAGGTTCTGATTTCCAGCATCCACCAACGCCAGATCACATCGTTCAATGTCAAAACAACCACAAATTGAATTTAGTCTACATCAAGTTTTGGAAGAATGAAGGAATCTTCGTGTTTTTTGTTCTGCTGAGTGTTGACGGATGAAAAACAGACTCAGTTTGTCCTGGTTCAAACACAACACTCCACTGACCTTTGTGATTTGTTGTCTCCATCATTAAACCAGCCGCTGGTCACTCAGGCCCAAACCCACTGACTGATATTTGATCACAGTGCTGCTCGTTAGGATCTCCAGGGTTTTGCATGCAGACGATTTTTCTGTCCTTAATGAAATGACTTGACGTGGAGCTTTATTGAGCTGGAGCACCCGTAAATTTCACAGAATCTGCTTTCCATTATTCCGTGACCACTTTGAGTCCCTCTTTTTAATCCCACAGCCGGGTAACGCCGCTGAGGATCCAGTAAAGAGGAGCCAGTGTTTTGGTCAGAGGTTACGGTAAGACGCTGTCCAGTTATAGCTCTGAAAAACCAGAATAACATGCTGTTCAAATACCCAAACACACACTCACACACACACAGGGAGAAAAAACACATGGGTAGCAAACTGAATAACAGCTATATACTTCAAAAACCAAGAGCCAGAGCAGCTTTTTCTCTCTGCCGTTTTGGGGAGCAGCAGCTGTGCCGTGGGCATCGTCACCACAGGGCGGTTGTTGGGTTGTTTGCAGAGACCAGTTTAGGTCTGTTTGTGTCACAGTCGTGCGTCTGGGCCCCTGAAAGGATTAGCTTCAGCTCAGTGCTGCTTTCCTTTAAATAAAAATGAAGGAGAAAAACAAAACCGGGACATGACACACTCTGAGCTCACGTCAGCAGGTATCTACTGGTGTTTCATGTCTCAAACTACAAACAGACACATAAAACACAAAAACTGGGTTGTTTTCCTGTGCATCCAGTGATAAAAATGTGACTGTCTTATATTCGGGGTCTAAATTTTAACAAATACACGACAGCAGGACCTGAAATCTGTCCAAGATCTCTTCATCAAAGCAGAGGAAACACTTCCTGGTTGACTTAAAGGAAGGGTGTAAATCAAGTAAACTTCTCACCAAAACGGTAAAAGTTTGACTCTTGTACTTTCAAGGGGATGCAGCGTCACTAAATTTAGAAGCTATTAAACATTAGAAAAAGAAAAAAAAATCAATTTCTGTGACTTTATACTTCTAAAGTTTAAAAACATAAGGAATCAGTGTAAACAGCACATGTTAACGTTCCCTCAAGCCGAATCCAGAAGGGTAACTGATCAAAATGTGCCGTTCTGTTAAAATATCACAAAATCTTCACAAGATCTTTATAAGACATGTTTATGACACAATGGAGACTTGGGCCTCAAACACCAAGGTCTGCCTCTCTGACAGGCCTCCAGAGCGAGCCAATCAGAGGGAAGGGGGTTTGTGAAGCAGGGAGCCTTAAAGGGACAGCTGCTAAAGTGAAATGTTTCACACAGAGGCTAGAAAAAAGGTTCAATTCAGCCCCATTTTCCATCAAGCGGTTCAGTTCGGTTCATCTCAGTACAGCATGCATTTTGTGTCGTTTCCTTTGACTAAAACCAGGACAGGTCCCCAAATTACCGACCTGTACCGTCCTACTTTTTAGAACCCTTCTGTTGGGGTGCCAGACTAAACCGTCTTCCATCATTGCTCTTTGTTTACTGTGTTGTGTTTTTCTGCTTCATTTGATCTATTAGTGGGGTATCTGTGTCACACTTAAGCAGCAACCTCCAGAATATGAGACAATGCCGAAGTGCTAAAATCTGCTGTTTCTCGAGGGTCCACTTGAGGCTTGCATCTGAAGTACCAGAAGTCACATACACATCAAGAAAAAAAAAGCTGTTTTCAAAGCAGAAATTAACCTATTTACAGCCTGGTTCAAAAAATGTCTCCTGTCTGAGTCGCTAATTTTACTATTGGCACCCACTTTACGGGGGGTGGGGGGTGAATTTTTTTCTAACTAGAGGATATTAAGATCACAAGCTCGCCCAATCAGAGGCGCAGCTCAGGGTCACGTGACTGACAGGCTCCCTATAGCTTCACGCAAAGCTCTTACCACTACCAATATGGCCGCTATGGCTGATCCGCTTCATTTTCCGTTTCAGAAACAGACGGGTGACATCGAGGAGACTACATCCATGTTTTATACAATCTGTGGTTGCACTGCTATGCTATCATATACACTGCAAAAAAAAAACCCTGAAATCTTATCAAGTAATTTTGTCTTATTTTCAGTAGAAAATGTCTTAATGTACTCAAAATGAGCCACATTCACCTGACCAGTCCAGAAAAATGTCTTATTTAAAGTTATTTAAAGACAAAAACAAGGTCTGAATTGCTTGTAACAAGTATAAAAAAAAAATCTGCCAATGGAACAAGACTTTGTTAAAAAAAAAAAAAAAAAATGCTCAAAACTTGAATAATGTCTTAATACAAGTAACTTTTCTATTGTTCCATTGGCAGATTTTTTCTTTTTTCTTTTTTTTTTTGGCAGCTACAAACGATTCAGACCTCATTTTTGTCTTTTAATAACTCGAAAAAAGACAATTTTTCTCGACTGGTCAGGTGACTTTGAAAAGCTTATTTTTTTCTGAAAATAAGACAATTACACTTGAATAGACTTATTTTTTTCAGTGTAGCTGACTCGGCTATCAGTAGGGCTAGGATGATTTACTATTGTCATGGTTACGATTTTTGGGGTGTTGATTCAATTTAAAATTGCGATTCTTCGATATTCACGATTTTTGCGATGTTTAGTTTGCTTTTTTAACACCAGACCATGTAAAAAAGTTAAATGATGATAAGGATGTCTACCGACTATATCAGGAGCCATATTTTCCCATTAAATGCACATCACGTGAGTCAGAGTGAAACATTTCGCCCTCTGCTGGAGAAAGGTGGTAATTTTTTTACCAATCTAGTTTATAAACAAAGACTGAAATGAAGAATTTGAGTTTAAAAAAATGAGTTTTTGACAAAGATTCCCAATTTTGATATTGTCAAACAAGAAAAAAATCCCGATATATCAATTATTTTTCTCTCACCCCTAGTTTTTGGCATCCCGCCTACCAAGAAGGGCACCAGAAGGACAGAATCAAGACTTAAAAGCTTATTTTCCTTTCTATAATGAAGTGAAAATACCCTCAACGTGTTTCTTTCAAGATGCTTTTGGAACTCTGATGATCTTCGCTGTATTTCGGTCTCATTTCCACAGGTAAAGCTGATGCAGGAGCCACAAGGTCATTTTGTGAATCGGCCCTGGCTTCTTTTTTTCCAGTTTTGGAGGTTAAACGGCAGAAATCTGCTTTCCATTTTGGTGATTTGTCCTCGATTTACAGACTAACTGCACCTGGGAGCTGGTTTCACAAGAAGAAGGGATCTGTACCGACACATTTTAAGCTTAAATTTACCAGCGAATATCCGTTGCCAAGCGGTAATAATCAGAATCACTCTGAGCTCCATCCAGTGGGGCGTTTAAGGGTACACGTTTGTTTCTACAGAAAGACTTTCTTCACACTTTAACTCACATGTGCTCATTTCTCTGAATTACAAAACATGCCTGTGAGTCCTCCCTCTGTTTTTTTCTGATTTTATAGATATAAATACACACCCAGTTAGACTGCAGTAAAGCAGCTTTTATTGGGATATAAAACTTTTTTCCATCAACACCATGCAACTGCTGCTGCTGCTGCTGCTGCACACAGGAGCATTTAGAGGGTTTATATGAAAATACCTCCACTCCGGCTCCAGAGGAATTTGTTCATCACAAATTCACTAAAATCTCTGAATCACAGTCTTCTCATTGTTTCTCTGACTCGCCTCTTTGTGCTCAGACTCTCCTGAAGCTGTCGTCTCACTTTCCCTGCACAGATTATGTGTTTAACCTCTGACAAGTTTGTCCTGGAGGAAAAGTGTGGAAAATAGAAAGTTGGCGGAGAATCAGAGCTTGTTAAACAAACAGTGGCAGAGCTGGAGGCAAAGTAAGGAGTGGCAGAAGAAGCACTGGATTAAGACGAGCTATAAATAGTCTCATCTAAGCTCTAAATCATAGATTTTATAGAAAGGTGATGATGTCAGCCTTTGGTTTATGGATTATCCTTAAAAGCCTTCATTTGTTTCTGATACTGTTGCTAAATTGGTTTTCTGGAGCTAAAATTCCCTGTGCTTGGACTAAAGGGTTCAGAAAGACAGATTCAAACAGAGTCTAACTGGTTGATGTCAGTGTTAGCTTGCTAACTGTGACGGATAATGATACTTTTGGCAAACCGAGACCTTAGTGGACCTTTAAACTAAACTGCCATAAAACTTCTATTAGCGGCACCACCATCCATTTGTTTCAGTCCAAGAATCATACTGCTTATCTTTTAGCCAAGCATCAATAAGAATCAGGAGTTTCATAATTTTGACATTTTACAGCAGCAAAAATACTCTAAACGTCATTCTTTCAGCCTGAAATTTACTGACCTTTCTTAAAGTGATCCAAAATACACCACACTAAATACATTTCAATACTAAACATTTTTGTTTTTGGAGGCTGTTTGGGGTCATGATTGAAAATAAATAAATAATTTTAAAAATATAGATGATTAAAAATTAATAATAAAAAAGAAAATAAAAAGAAAGAAAAATTAAAAACTTATCATTTCAAAAACAAAACAAAACAAAAAAAGTAAGAAAGAAAAAAATGATAATAAAGCAAAACAAAAAAAAGAAAGAAGAATTAAAAAAATGACAAAAAGAAAACAAGACAAAAGTTAAAAAAGTAGAAAAATTAAAAAAAAAATTATAATACAAACAAAACAAAAATAAAAAGTAGGAAATCAAAATTAAATAATAAAAATAAAAATAACTAAAAAAGACAGAAAAAAGAAAAAATATTTATTGTAAAAAAACAAAATAAAACAATAATTAAAAAAGCAAGAAAGAAAAATAAAAACCAATAATAATAATTATTATAACAAAACAAAAAAAGAAAGAAAAATATAAAAATATTATTTTTTGTAAATAAAAGAAAGAAGTAAAAAAAAAAAAAGGTTTCATTTTGTATTATTAAGTTGTTGGAACTCTAAGATTAGAAACCACAAAATTCAGAACCATGATCCCATACGGTAAAGACGATCCAATCAGGTTTTACTTAGTTAAACAGATTTCCAAGCATTTAAACAAATGTTCAAACATAAGTCTATGATTAACCTAGTGTACATAAAAATGTAAATAAATAAATATTTACGACAGCTGTTCTGAAAACAAAAACAGATGATGTCATTTCTTCTGTGGGAAGTAAAATGAATAATATAAATGTGACTTCCCAGCCAGATGCAGCTGAAGCTAAAAGCCTGAAGCAGAGTTACCTTGGGAGGGTGATCTAATGAAGAGATGGAGCTGGATTAAGAAGCAGAAACCTCTGGTGTTCAAAAAATCCCCATTAGCTGGAGAAACCAACTCAATCAGTATGTGCAAAAACGTCCAGATCCTTGAGAGTCCCCCCAACGCCACCTTTAATTGTCACACTCAGGAATGAAGGATCAACAACTGTCTGTGTAATCTCTGCAGTGGTCATCATGGACACATTAAGACCAACAAACCATAAGACCTATATAATGATTCAACCTTTATAATGGCAGTATACCCCTCCATTACAGGCGCTGACTAGAGCTAATAACAAACAGGTAATGAGTGATTGGGTAGTAACAGCAACACTGCCCCCACAGTTTCCGGTGGTACTGCACCCGAATGGCCTGTATCCATAAGACAAATGGAAGCATGCAGAAATATGGAGGAAATGAACGCAGAGCATGGACTGACGGCTCCGCCAGTATTCAGATTTGTGTGTAATGTTGAGCCTAAATTGGCCTTAAAGGTACGACAGCGTTACCGTTGAATTGTTCACTTGGCGTCATTAGCAGAGCTCTGCACCGTGAGTCACACAGAGTGAATCATGTTTGCCTTCTCAGGGGATTATCCAAGCCTGGCACGGGAAAATGAGAAACATTGTGTTTGTCACCTTTTACCTTTTCTCCCCCGTCTCATTTCCAGATCATTCCTCTTATTTTGTCTCCCATACGTCTCCTCCCCTCCCCTTTCCTCCCTCTTTGTTTCTACTATTCGTAATTTGCCAAAGTGCTGCTGTTGTGGCGGCGGCTGTAGTGGTGGGTGTAGACGAGCTTGGAGATACTTGTGGTGCCAGACAGACATAATAAAAAAAATAAAACTGGAAGGGTGGAAAGGAAAATCTATTAAAGGGACTTATTCACATCTAATGTTGCAAACACTGCTTTTAGGATCTGTGAATAACATCTTTAATATCCAGGGACCAAACATGAGCCAGAGATGGAGAGTTTAACAGACAGGAAATATGAGGAGGCAGATTTACTGTGAAGCTCTCGACAGTTTGATGGAGTCTGCTCCGTGGGACAAAGGACACAAGACTTGATTTATAAATCTCTGAGCCGTGAATTTCAGAATAAAACACTCCTCATGTCTGCTCACACAGTGTCTACGAGTTTATACATTTAAACAGTGGTTTGTTAAACTATGTTGAGACTCTCTGGACTTTTTTTTTTTTATTTTAGCTTTAAAAGAGTCTAAACTCAAGCTTTTCTTTCAGGAGGTATTTAAATTATTCTCTTGCTCAAATAGTAGAAGAGATACAGTAATGACAACAGCTTGCATCAATCATTGCCTGTTATTTGAACGTTGTTGGATTCCTATGCAGCTCCGTAATACTCTGGGTATCAAAGTAACGCTTGTCTTTTCTTCTTAAAGGAGCCATATGTCGTCAGCCCAAATGATGAAGGAGTTATGATAATTTAAACGGCACTTGTAGATTGGAAGCGCTGACTCTCCGACGGGAAGTGTCACCAACTTAGTAATGTTTGAGACCCCTCTGGTAACTCCTTTTTAAAAACAGCGACAAATCTTGTGACATTTTCTGGAGTTTGGAGACTGATGAGAAAGAATATATTGATCTTATTCTTCTGAATGAGCAACAGATGCTGCTGTAGGCCCCTCCCCATTTCTAAGCTCCCTCACAGGTGGACCAGTCCTTCTCGCTGACAGCAGTCCCTCACAGCTGCAGTCAGAGCAGATGGCTGCTTGCAAATGAATGCAGTTACTTTTGCGGCTCCCACGCAAAAATTGGTCCCTGAGACTTTATTTGCACGCATGCACAGAAGTGGTTAAACAAAGTGCTTGACACAGAAGAAATCCATTTTTATTTTATTAATCAAATAAATAAATAAATAAATAAATAATAATAATAATAATAATAATAATAATAATGATGATGATGATGATGATAATAATAGATAAATATAAATAGATACATTGATAAATAGATAGATAGATAAATAAATAAATACATAAATAAATAAATAATAAAAGATAAATAAATAATAAGCAACCTGACAACCCCCATAACTGCAGACATCAACTCACAAACCCCCCCCCAACAAACCAACCCACACCCCCTAGGGCACAAGGTGAATGCAGCATAATTGAAATCTGTGCAAATTAATTGAGGAACTGTGGAAATGCCATCTGGAGACACTGAAGGTAAAATAAGATGTTAAAACACAAGATTAAAAAAAAAAAAGAAAATTAAAGAAAAAATAAAATAATAGAATACCAATACAATAAAGTAAAAGAGAAAATAAGGTAAAACTAAAACTTTAAAACATTGAATTAAAAAGCTGTTAAGCTAAAAGAAGCAGTGACATAATTAAGAAGGTAAATACTTAAGTTAAAACAAATTTTTAAAAAAATGTATTTTTCACTCTAAAAAATTAAGATTATATGTTTTTAAACAGAATAAGGTAATAACACATGTAGATGAAGTACACACAAATGGATAATTTGTAGGGACAGCAGCTGCAACTTTTCTTACTAAGGAGTTGGCAAGACTCCGATGGGTTTAAAAGGATAAAAAAAAAAATACTGAAATTTAGAAACTTTTATGTTATTCTTCTGCAATATGACCCCAGTTGTCTAATGTGTAGAAGAGTGGTTACAGATTTATAAAGTTATGGAGATATTTCTCTAAATATAAAGCATCATCCAGGGGTATCCCACAGGGATCTTACTTAGGGTCCCTAAAGCTTTTAGATATATGTCGAAATTTACTAAAACAGCTCCTGAGGTTTAGTTTGGATGTACCAGTGTGGTACATACAGAGCAGAACAGATCTATAAATAGATCCAGAGATAAAAGTAAACTTACCTGAAAATGAACATCCACATGCTGCTCTCTGTTATCTCTTTTCCAATTGATCTGCATCCGCCTGGTTTCTCTGATTTCTCTTATCATATGCAGGTCTCTAATCTTGTGGCTCTTGGTTGTTGTTGGTTTTGTCTCATGATTTTTCAGAGTGATGATGTGTTTCATCATTTCCCAGAAATAACTTAAAGTTCCCACCAACTGGTTCCTCTTTGACTACATCATCCTGCCATTCATTTCTTACGTTCTCACTTGTGTTTTATCGCTGAGCTGAATGTTCTATCATTGTGAACGAAGCTCTAACATGTGTCTCCACACCATACGTCTTGATATTAAATTATACATTGAGTGCAGCGTATAAAGCCTGTAAGCTCTTTGTATCCCCCCTGGCTGTGTGAAGCCAGTGACAGTGCCGGCGGTCGCTGCAGAGGTGACGGGATTTTAATTTGTCTCGCTCAGCCTGCCGTCTGGCAGCGTGTGTTAATCGCCGAGACGCCACTCTAATGGTTTAACAATAATAACGGACCTGTTTAATAGAAATGAATTACAGTCATTATACAGCGAGGGCCTGCCAATCCCAGTGACTCTGGGCAACGGCTCAGACATGCGGAGGGGGGAGTTCGCTGAAAACTGAAGCTCGTCTTTCACTCCTCGCCTCTGCAGCGAGGCGATAAGTGAAGCTGCAAGAAGACTGATGACACGGCCTCCAAAGACAAGCAGCTGTCAGGTAAAAGTTTGATTCCAGGGTTTCTTTAAGTTTTCATACGCTAACAGGGCTGTAGCATGTTCATTACAAAACTGCAGCATTTAAAACTCAAAGAAACACAAAGACAGTATCAAAAATCAAGGACTTGTTTGGCTCTGAGCTTCAGTGAAGCTAATACCTTATCCTGTTTTTATCTTATTAGTTTAATTTGTACAAAGAGCAAAGTTTAAAAATGTCAGTCAGTAGATTTATGGTCAGTCATGTAATGAAGTGCCGAACTCTTTGTGTCACATCCTGAAACCCGTTTCCTATCTTTTCAGTTTTTAAGTTTGAACAGTAACAGCTTCCTCCAGCTTTATTTTTTCTACTCTAAACTTATTATAAAGGCATTGTTTTTAAGAATAAAAACTGGCTGATTTTCCTCAAAGTATTCTTCAATCCAAATTGAAGATACCAAGTTTTATTCTGAAAACCCCAGTCTGTTTTGTGTCTTATTAATTCCTCCTGAAAATTTCAAATATCAGCACCCAAACAGCTCTGTACCACAACACGCAAGTCTGATTTAAAGTTTTTATACAAGATTAAAAATAAGTCAGATAAATGAAAGCTGAAAAAATGGACAGCAATAGATAAACTTAGAGACTAGTGTGTCATGAGAACACCAGGAAAACAAAGGAGGGGGACCCAATCGCAGATGGAACAAAATGGTTTAATTCAACTAAACTCAAAATCCAAAAACTCAAAACCAAAAACACAAGAAAACTGGAAGCACATGAGACCGCGACAGCACACATTGAACCAACACAGAACAAAGGCAGCACAGAGACTACATAGACAGGGGAGTGATTACCACAGGTGTGAAACAAGACACAGGTGAAACACATGATGAGCATCAACAAGGAGGGAAACACAAGGAGAACTAAGCCAAACACAGGGAAACTCAAGACAGAGACTAAATACATTAAAGACACCGAAACACTAAAGATAACCACAAAAAGACAAACACATGACAAGAACCAAATCAAAACCACAAGGAACACAGACTAAGGACAAAAACAAGAGACACAGAAAACTCAACAAGAATAACTAAGATTAACACAGAGAATCACAGAGACACAGGAAATGAACAGAATTACAAAGAAACACAAGAAGACTGAAACACAAGAAAACCCAAGAATACACAAACCAAAAACCCAGACCATGACATAGTGGTGTTAGTCTATAGATACAGACTCCAGTATAATTGGAGTCTTATTATTATATTAGTATTATTATTGGAGTATTGGAGTATGATTTTAGGCAAAAAAAAAAAAAAAATCATTAAAAAAAATAATACTGTAATATTTTTTTTAAATATAATTTTTCTAATGGATAAAAAATTCCCCTAAATGAAATAAAAATTAAATTAAATTAAAATAAAAATGGGGGGGAGAAAAGAAAAAAATGGAAAGAAAAAAAAGAAAATAATGGAAAAAAACAACAACAAAAAAAAACTTCCTCCTAATAGGCCTGGATGTTCTTGATACCTTCTTTAATTGCTATTATTTCAAGCTAACTAACCTCAGGCCATCTTAAGATTATAATAAGCACTCTCAACTCAGGGCCGTTTAATTGCAAGGGTCTAAAAACCCTGTCTTCTTTCAAAAAATTCTTGTAGAATGTTAATCTCAATCCAGAAAATTAGGTGTACCCTGTGAATTTTAACCTCTTTAATCCCAAACTTTTGTCTTGTGTGTATTTTTTAATTCACTCTGCTATTTGGGATAAGTAAGATCTAATGAGTATTAAAGCTTAACTTGGTCTTTGTCCGGAAGTTTGATTATTTATAGGGATGGGTACCTTTAACATTTCTAACGGTACAGTACCAATGCATGGTACCTCGCAATGGGTATTGGTACTCAGCAGTATCGATTAGCAGTACTTTTTTGTGTTCATGTGGTAAAAAATATAATTTTCTTTAATAACAAAACCTCATTATTATTTTTTCTTTTTTTCTTTCTTCTTGTTTCTTTTTCTTCCTCTCCCTCAGGGTGGAGGATGCATTTAGGCACCAAAACATGGAACCTTTTGATTTTACACGAATCGGCACCTGGTACTTTTGACAGGTACCTATAAAAGTTCTTAATTCGGTACCCATCCTTAGTTATTTGTGTTGTAAGTTCTCTATTAGTTGTTTGTCATTAGCTTTATTGAACTTTAAAACTTTGGGTTTTTTTCACTAAGATGGGTGTAATGTTGTGATTTCACCAAAAGATGACAGAGGGCAGTGTTCCTAAATGTGGCTAATAGGTCAAAGCTTAAAAATTTGAGGTATCATGGCTCTGAGAGGAAATTTAATGTCCACATATGTGAAAGCTGAGTCCTAAGAAGTTGAGTTATATAAGAGGAAATCTAGCATAGAGTATCCTGAAACAGATGAGGGTTATTAAAATGAAATTAAAGTGTCTGCTGATTTTAGATTTTAGATAACCATCCACAAAAAAAGAAAGAAAAAAAATGGATTAAATATTTGGAGAGATTGTAGGTTTTTTTTTTTAGCATCTTTAAGGCAATAGCCTCATTTGTATTGCATTGTAAGTACTATCAAAATTTGTAAGCGTCAACATGATTACCTCAGCTAACTCTGAGTCAAATTTCATACTTAAATGACATAAATTGCAATAGTTATACCTCATTTTCTGGGTTTACATTATCATACTAGGAACACCTGGGATAGAGGTCCAGAGGTGGATACCCCGAGGACAGATCGCCACTCGTACCCAGGGCACTTAAAGTGACAGTTTTATAAAAAATACTATCAAGATGTCAGCATAAACTCTAAAATCAGCAACTGACAGAAACCCAGAGTGTTAGAGAAAGAGAAAAGAGATGTTATTCATAAAAACAGGCTCTTATTCCAGGGTAATCTTGGGTGCTCCAGCTGTGTGTGGCTCTCTGACGGATGGTTAACAATGAGTGGAAACTCTCCAGCTCAGCAGAGAGCAGACTCACATGTCTGCCTGTTTATGGCATGCCATCCAGCCAAGGAGGCATTGTTTTATTGTTGCTTTACACAATGTGAGTTGTTAACCCTGAAAATGAACTCACATTGTATCAACAGCATCTGGTCCTGCTTCTCTTTCTGGGATCGCTCCTGAATGTGTCAGACCGCTGCAGAGGTGTGGATCTGCTATTTTTCATTTCTCTCTTCAATTTGCACACACAAAAAAAGGAAAATTTGTTTGTTTTTGCAAGTCGGGACTAATTGAAACCATACGTCGTCAACAGCATGTCTCTGTTTTCATCTCTTGACGTCTCACTTTGGAAAGCGACTCCTCATTTTCGCCCACTTACTTCCATTTGTTTCATTTTGCATTGAGCCCAAAGCGCTGTGAAGCCCCGAGGATCAACTTTCAGCGTGCATTTCTCATTTAAAGAATATATCTGTGATGAAATGTAGTTGGAGCTGTGTTCGTACACCCACACCGCCTCAAAGCGCCGAGCCTTAAACCCCAGCCTTGTCTGATCTGATTCTGTTGTATATGTAAGCAGGATCCTATGCAGCCGAGGCTCTTTAGGTAACACGGGGGAGTGATTTTATTTTTGTCATCTCTCAGGTATGTATCTAGGTTGTCGGAACAGGTTTGTGCTCCAGCGCTCGCTGGGCTCAGCTGCAGGAGATTAATGAGCTGTCAGCAGAGAGGGAGGCATTAAAGACAGCCTTCTCCTGGTCAGAATAGATAATTACTGTTGATCACTGGTGCTGTAAGAGTAATAACTGCCTGCCTGTCTCCCTGCTCATCCATCTCTGTCTGCCTGATTGCCTGCCTGCTTACTCTCCTCTCTACCTGTGTCTGTTTAGCTGTCCAGCTCTCAGGATGTAGAGATGTTACTGGAAAGGTCTTATTAAGAAGTTGTTAGCCATGGTTTATGATGATGGGTGGCAAAACTTTCTTTAAAGTTTGACATCTGCATATAAGACTCTAGAAATTGTGAGGCATCACCAAGGAGGCCAATTGATATCAAAGTCTTTAACAAGAGAGACCAAACCAAGGTTGTAGCCCTGCAGGATGAAGCGATGCAGCCACACCTCTAATTATACCTAGCTAAGGAGCAAGACGGCAAATCTTTTAATTGGCCAGTCAATCGACGTTCCAACCCTCAACTTTGGTCAAAGACTCCAGGTGGGACCAAATTATGAGATGAGGTCGTTTCAGTAGCTAAAATGAGTTTCTTTCTTGGTGCGAGAGAATGCGTGAGGCTTTTATGCTTTTTAGCACCCCATGCAGTGTCTGTTGGTCTCCATTCCCAAACTGCAGGGGGCAGTGTATCAAAAACTTACGTTAACCAGAGAACTTTGGCTTTGTTTACAACATGACATATCTATCCCGCAGATTTTTCCAGGTTGTTTAAACAGATCTCTGAGCGAGTGTCCGCAATTTCAGAGTTATACAGATATCTGTATTTCTGCACTTCGACCACTAGGAGATCCTGTTCTTCAGGCATCTTGCTCGCTCGTCCCCATCTGGCAGGTTAGAAATTTTCAAGAGTGTGCAGCAGGGAAGTTGCTGTTCATCCAGCATCCCCTTGAGGTTGACTGCAGAAAGATCATAAGTCACGTACACACCCAGACATAAAAACAGACTTTTAAGGCATTGAAAAGCATATTTACAGCCTGGTTCGAAAACAGCTTGGGTCTAAAACATTGATTTCGCTACCAGCACACACTGTACGGTAGGTGAATTTTTTTCTAACTCAGCGGTTTAGAAGTTATCAGGATCATTTGATTGTCCAATCAGAGACACAGCTCATCTCATGTGACAGGCACCCTATAGCTGTTAGATAGGAAGCTCAAAGCTGGCGTCATAACCAATGTGGCTGCATCCGCTGATCAGTTTCATTTCATGGCATCAGGAACAGACAGGTGACGTCTAGTGTATATAAATGTGTACATAGTAGAAATCTAGTGAGTAATTATCCAAACAAGAAGTTTTTTTTATGTTAATAAGATTGAACAAGTCTTAGTGTCTGATGTGGTGTCTTTTTTTTATTTAATTAGAAATATTTAAGAAAAAAAAAAATTAACATCATGAATTTCATAAATATGCAAAATTTATGAAATAAAAACATGCTGCAAAATTCTTTTAAAATTTTTCATTTTTCTTAAATATTTCTAATTTAGTTAAAATATAAATTTTTGCAAATTTCTGAAATTTATACAATTTTTTTGAAACGTGAAAAAAAATCCATAATATTTCACGTTTCAGAAAAAATGTATAAATTTCAGAAATTTGCAAAAATTTATATTTTAACTAAATTAGAAATATTTAAGAAAAATGAATAATTCTGAATGTCATAATTTTCATAATTTTGCACAATTTCATGACATTACAAAATGTTGCAAAATTCTTTCAAAGAAATAAATTTAAAATATACACAAAAAATTTACAAAAATCACAAAACATTTCACATTTCAAGACATTTGCTAAAATTTCATTAGTTTCCAAAATAAAAAAATAAAAAAATAGAAATTTAATTTTTTTTTGTGATTTTTCAGAACTGTTCAAACTGGCAAAATTCTCCAAGAAAATGTAGTTTTGAATTTTTTGCACTATTCGCAGCAATAAAAAAAATGCAATTTGCAAAAATGTAAAAAAAAAAAAAAAAAAAAAAAAAAAGTTTGAAAGCTTTATTGCAAGAGGTTATGCATATTTTGCTCAAGAAATTGGTGAAACATGATTTTATTCCGCGTTAATTATCAATACAGGTAATTAAATCAAAATTGACCAATAAAGTGGAAGCACATGTCTGCAGACCTGGAGGCTGAACGTTTGAAAACCACATTTTAAAGAGGATTAAGTATAAAGATAGATGGAGGAGGAGCTGGTATTGAGAATCCTTACTTCTACAAAAAGGAAATGGTCTTTGAGAAGAGCTGCAGCCTCTTAGTTCAGGATCTAAAGCTCAGAGGAGGGAAGCACACTCACTGTCACTGTGCTGTGCACCACGCATCCTCAATATTATCTCACAGTCTGAAAACATGATTCATTACCGATACACACGGTGAACTACACACTGACAACACCAGCTGCAGACAAATTGGATCCTTATTGGAAGCGTCAAGTCATCTATCTTAAAAACTGTCCCAGGTCAGGAGGGAAAAACCGTACGGAGCTCAGCTGAAGTGTGAAGGCTCCCATTTAAAGCAGGTGAATGAAACGTGGCTGGCTTGTTTATGGTTCATCTGTCCTGCCTGTGAGAGTCTTTCATGTCTCTTCACGTGTTTCCTCCCAGGTGACGGCGGCGTGTTACATCAGCGTGTCAGAGCTGAAGGGCTAACAAAAACAATAGGAGCGGAGTGAAAGAGCTGATGTGGGAGCTGCTGTGTGATCACTTTCACAACAATTCATATGCCAGGCCTGCACGTCAGAATGAGAAGTGATAAAACGCCGTTTGAAAATGTCACTACAAAGTCTCCAGGCTCTTGTGAGCCTCTCTATGAAGTGTAAACATCTTTTTTTCTCACACACATCTACTTTTTTCTTCCATTGTTTGAGTGTTTCCTGCTATTCTGGTGCCGAGCAGCACATGCACTAACTTTACATTCAGCTCAGCTGCACAATGAAACTGAGATTAACTCATGAATCACTGCATTGACTGAGCTTTGGCCTCAGAGTAATGACCGGCTCTTTATGTGGCTTCTCCAGAGCCGGTCGGTTCACATACAGATGCAATTACTTCCTCAGTGACATGACTTTCATGTGGTTCAAGCTCCCACGGATTGGTTTGCTTCATCTTACTGAAACACTATTATCAGTTTAAATGTTACTGAAAACTCTGGAGCGTGGTGAATCGATCAAACTTTCTATGTGCTCCAGAAAATTCTCCCATTAAACTCTGTGGAAAACAAAGTTGTGCAAACCTGCTTCAGTCTGCCTCCTCTTGCTGTGTCTAATTTTACCAGTGTCGTACATATCATGACTGATGCTTGCTCTGTTCTGTACTGTACAGATCTTTGCTGCTGCTCTGCCTGGCTTAGTTTTTCAAGTATGTCATCTTTATCAGCCTCTTAAAAGTGCCAGCCTGTTGAGTCCAGGTCCAGCTGAGCTCATTACAGAGTTTGTTGGAGTCCAGTGAAACCCGATCAGGGGTCAACACAGAGCTCAGTGTGCTCACTGTAAACTGATGCATCATCAAACATATCAGGCAAATCAGTTCAAAAGAGGGAGCCCACCTTATTTTCAGAAGGCCTGTAAGTCAGAGAATCAAAAAGTTTGTTAGTCAGATGATTAATGAGATAAAAGTGTATTAGGTAAATCCAAACAAAACTTCTGAATAATGGTCCTCCAGATTTCTAACTAAAAGGTCTTCTGCCTAAAAGTCCTTCTGATTTCCTGACTAACAGGCCTTCTGATTTTATGACAAATCAGCCCTCTGGTTTTCTGACTACTGTTCTTCTGATTTTCTTCAGGTCGTCTCAGTTTCTCACTAATAAGCCCTCTGGTTTTCTGACAGACAGGTCTTCTAATTTCATGACTAATGGACCTTCTGATTTTGTGACTAACAAGCCTTCTGATCTCTTGACTAACGGGCTTCTGGTTTTTGAATAACAGCTCTTCTGATTTTCTGACTAACAGGCTGACTAAATTTCTCACTAATAAGCTTTCTGATTTTCTGGCCAATAGGCCTTCGTATTTCATGACTAATGGACCTTCTTATTTTCTGAATACTGTTCTTCTGATTTTCTGGACTAATAGGCCTTATGATTTTATGACTAATGAGCCCTCTGATTTTCTGACATACAGGCCTTCTAATTTCCTGATTAACAGGCCTTCAATATTCTGACTAATTGGCCTCCTGATTTCCTGACTAACAGGCCTTATGATTTCCTTACAAATAGCCCTTTTTTTCTGAATACTGTTCTTCTTATTTTCTGTCTAACAAGCCTTCTGATCTCTTGACTAATGGGCTTCTGATTTTTGAAGAACAGTTTTTGTGATTTCCTGATTAACAGGCCTTTGATATTCTGACAAATTGGCCTTCTAAATTTCCTGACTAACAGGCCTTATGATTTCCTGACAAATAGGCCTTCTGATTTTCTGATTACTGTTTTTCTTATTTTCTGACTAACAAGCCTTCTGATATCTTGATTAATGGGCTTCTGATTTTTGAAGAACACTTTTTTTGATTTTCTGACTAACAGGCTGTCTAAATTTCTCACTGATAGTTCCTAAGATTTTCTGACTGACAGGCCTTCTAATTTCATGACTAATGGGCCTTCTGATTATCTGACAATAGTTCTTCGGATTTTCTGGACTAACAGGCCTTCTGATTTTATGACTAATAAGCCCTCTGATTTTTGGATTAATGAGCCCTTTGATTTTTTGACTACAGTTCTTCTGATTTCCTGACTCATGGCCCTCTGACTTTCTAAATAACAGTCCTTCTGATTTCTGACTAATGAGCCCTCTGATTTACTGACTACTGGGCCTTCTGATTTTCTGACCGACAGGTCTCCTAATTTTTCTGACCAGGGAGCTGTCTGACTCTCTGACCAGTGAGTCCTCTGATTTTCTGACTAAACAACCTCCTGACTAATTGCCTTCCCAGATAAGGAGTTGATCCCCTGAGCTTCCAGAACAAATCCATACCCTCGAGCAAATATAATAATTGCATGAACTGCATTTTGTTTGAAAACACCTGAGAGGGAGAACACTCACCTTAAAAAACTTCAGTTTGAGAGGGTTTCCTCACTTTTATGAGTCAAAAAATGGATCGCAGAGCCATGAATGAAACTTCTAGCTCATGTGTCTGTCTTTCAGTAACTGAATTTCAAGGACGGCTTTAGTTGTAAATCATCAACCCTTAATGTTTGTTTCTGCAAGTTAAGTCCCAGGTCTTCAGTGTTCAAGTCTGAGAAATCTACAAAAAAAAAGAGTGGAAAAGCAAATTATAGAAATATATAGATGTAAGTTAAGACTCAGGCTTTTCTGCAGGCCTAGCATTTATCACTGAATATGATAAGAGTATGTATCTTTTCTCTGCCCCTAGAGGCAGAAAATTAGCATTAACATATTATTTGACCTGGGAAAGAGCCAGGATCATAAAGATGCTCATAGCTGCTGGGGGCGGACCAGGTTTCAGTCGGTTTAAACGTTTTTTCTGCAGTTTGACACAATTTCACAAGTTTGAAGCTCCATGAGTATCATCCTTCAAAGTGGACCACATCCATTCTCCACATTCAACTCCAAAAATGTGTCATATGTTGCAAAATGAATTACATAAGTGTCCCATGTGTGGAGGATCCTCTTAAAGCAGCCAATCAAAATTCACAGTCAGGTTCTTCAGACGACAACTGCTGCAAAAGAGAAAATGGCAGAAGTGTGATGATCTATATTTTCTGATATAGGAACCAGGAACGCTCTCATTTCTTCACCGCGCTCCCTCTGTGACCTCCCTGTTCCCCTCCAACAGCAGGTCATCAGTTCAGCGCATGCCTCTGAAATTGGCTGCTGGCACAATCCTGCATTATTAACTTTGTGGTTGGAGATATTACTCCTCCTCCTCCTCCTCCTCCCTCCTCTTCTCCAGGATCAGCCCAGGCTGTATGGTGAAAGCTCAGCTCCTGGAGTCACATTCAAACATTAGCTCCTCTAATTAAAGGATGGTAGTGAAAGTGCAGTGGCTGATGGGAGACTCTGGGAGAAGTTTCACCTCCAGGCTAACGAAGGTTTGAAGATGTGAAGCTCCAGCGCCTGAGGAATGCACACTTTCTCCCTGACTCCATATTCATTTGTCTTCCATAAATGCCAATATATGCCAAATGAATTAAACATCCTCCCTCCTCCTCCTCTTGTTGTTGGCAATTAAATGTGTGCTAGTCTGGAAAATGTGCCCTAATTACCCACAGAGAGTATTTTTAGCTCTGAATCAAAGGGTTTACGAGTGTCGTTTTCCTGCTGACAGGCTCCAAACAGAGCTCCCATTGATTTCTGATGACCTGAAGGCTCTTGAGTAACCTCAGATCTTTGATGTTGATAGAAACTCACCGGTGGAACCAGAAAAGCTCAATCGTCTACGGCGGCTGGTGCCAACCCACATGCGAGTACAAGCAGCAGATTTGTCCTCTTTGGATCAAGTCCCTGGGAAATGAGTTGTTGAAGATGTTTGCAGCCAGAAGCCGTGGGTTTGTGTGTCTTACAGGGAGTTGTCTGGGTGTGAAAATAAATGGTACCAACACGCTGTTTCACAGGCTTCTGTGGAATATCGTATTGTTTGGGGTCGGAGAAAAGAAACAGCCGCTGCCAAAGGACCTGGCATCCCGCTGCTGCAGGTACAGACCTGCAAAATATGTAATTGCCAATGTCAACTTTCTTCAAGGTATGAATTATGTTGAAGAGTTTCTTTTTAATGTTGCCGTGGTTGAAGCTCACAGGGGGGTTCAGGGGGATCATGGGATTTACAGAAGCAATTATAAATCAGCAGCCTGGAATGGGACAGTCTCACCTGCAAGACCTCAATAGGCTCAACTGTCAGCCAACACCCCTCTCAATTATCCATAATACAAGCACTCAAACCTGCCCAGAAGATCAAGCCGCAGTTAAATCTGATACATTATCCTGGATTTACATCTCCCACTCATGAAAACACACTAAAATCTTTAAGAAGTGTGTAAACTGCACCCACAGAGTAAACCTCAGGTGCACAGGCAGCGGTTGTCTCAGCCTCACACTGAAGGACGGGAGTCTGCAGCAAGAGCTGTCACAGTTAATGCAAATTCCCAATAATGACACAAATGTGTGACTCTCTAACACACATATTTCAAAATCCTGACCCTGGACCTACTTGTGTCAAACTGTAAAATGAGCAAAAACTCAAAAATCTTGATACACTTCCTTATAGAGATGTGCCTGATTGAAATCCATACATGAAAATAATACAGTCAGCGCCAATAAAAGGTTATTCCTAAATCCTACTTCTAAGTTTCCTCATCTGGTCGAGCAGGATCCAATTTATTTACAGCAAAACAAAGTCTAAATGACAACACCACGCCAGATGATGAAAGCTAAACAAGAGAGAAATAGAGCATGAGCTAATGGCTAACACACAAGCTGAACGGCAAAACACAAGCTGAAGACTAAAACATAAGCTAAAGTGTAAAAGTCAAGCTACATGCTAAAACATGGGCCAAAGGGTAAACATGGTTTCAAGGCTAAAACACAAGCTAAAGGTTAAAACATGAGCTATAGGCTTAAACCCAAGCTAAAGACTAAAATTAAAGCTTAAGGCTTAAAACAAAAGCTATAGTGTAAAAGTCAAGCTACAGGCTTAAAGATGGGCTAAAGGCTATAACATGAGCTGTAAGCTATACACAAGCCAAAGGGTAAAACGTGGGTTAAAGGCTCAAGTATGAGCTACAGGCTTAAACATGAGCTAAGGGCTAAAACACAAGCTAAAGGCTATTTGATGAGCTATAGGTTTAAACACGAGTTAAAGACTAAATTTAAAGCTCAAGGCTTCAAACCAAAGCTAAAGGGTAAAACTCAAGCTAATGCCACAGGCTAAAACATGGGCTAAAGGCTAAAACTCAAGCTAGTGGCTACAACACAAGCTAAAGGCTAATACACGAGCTGTAGGCTAAAACACAGGCTAATGGGTAAAATATGGGCTGAAGGGTAAAACATGGGTTAAAGGCTTAAGTATGAGCTAAAGGCTAAAACACAAGCTAAAGGCTTATACATGAGCTATTTATTTACTTATACATGGCTAAAACATAAGCTAAGACTAAATTTAAAGCTTAGGTCTTGAATCATAAGCCAAAGGCTAAATCACATGAGCTAAAGGCTAAGACATGGGCTTAAGTGTAAAACTCAAGCTAATGGCTGCAACACGAGCTGAAGGCTAAAACATTGGTTAAACTGTTTGTGCTAATTTTTGTTCCAACCTACAGTCAGCAGTTATTCTACAGTGGTCTGTTCAAACTTGAGAGTCTATCAATAAAATGAAGAGCCAGGTTACGTTAACTCTGATTGGTGAGGTTGGAGTTGGTAGATGAGCTCTGGTAGGACAGAACCAGGATTCACTAACGTTACACGTTACAGACACGTCTCAGAGCACCGGGCTGTGAGGAGAGAGAAATATAGCCGGCTGCTAAACTACGGTACAAACTGACAAAGTTAGCTTGTTGTCAGGTTTCTAAGCATAGCTCTACCTAACTGTTGATAAAGAGGTTGTCTTGAACAAAGAAAAGTAGAGTTAAAAAGAAGATCTGATCTATGTTCATTTCCAAAACAAACACACGTTTTTTAGAGTCACATCTTCATCACAGTTTGTGTCTATTTAATCTCTAAATTTCAAAGAAAGTTTCAGAAAAAAAGGAATTTGCTTCAGTGTCCTTGAGTTTGTCCACAGTAAGTCACTGAATTATCAAGTTTGCAGACGATGCATTTCCAAACTGAAGTAATTGAACCTGCAGGAGGTCAGCAAAGGTCAGAGATAAGTCTCTGCTTCTCCTACAGACTCCAAACTGAAGTCAGCATATCTAAACGTAGGAGCCAGAGGAGCCGGAGGAGGTTGTTTTTAAAAACACGGCGGCTCTGAGTGCAGAATCCCATCAGAGGTTACTGTGCTTCAATGCTCCGTTAATTATTTCTCACCGCTGGTATTTCACACCTGCCGGGGAATGTCGGCGCAGGCCCGGCAGCCAGCAGCTGAGCTGGGACGTGATTGATATCTGTGGTTATTTCACTCGGTCCCTCTGCCCGAAGGCGTGGCTGCACAATGAGCTTCTTCTTCTTCTGCTGTCTCCCACGCGTGTTGCTGCAATTCTTCTCCGCTGATCGTTCTGGCACACCTTGAATGCTGGGAGGGAGGGCAGGCCGTAGGCTTGTGTGTGTTTGAGTGTGCTCTGCTAGGTATGCATGACTCAGAGACACACACACACACACGAGCACAGTCAGTGACCCAGCTGACACACACTCAGTGTTATTGATTTAATCTCCTAAGTCCACTTCAGTCATGAATAGGAGGAGCAGGTGGAGAAAAGGAGGCCAGTCAAACAACGATTAATAAATCCAGGAGTCTTCAGTCACTGACTCCAACTCAGTGTGGCTCTGAGCCAACGCCAGGATCATGTTCTTCATGTTTTGTCTCATATTAAGCCTTCCAGCGGCAGTCCTGGAGGAAAAACTGTTTTTAAAGTGGATTTATTTGATGCAAAGGAAAAACAGGAACAAGGACATTAATCCTCTGCTGGCACTTTCTCAATCTTCACATCTCAGTAACTCAAAAAAGTGCAATCAAAGAAAGACTGTAGAGGTAAACTGTTTCAGTATTTATCAGACGATGTTCAACTCCCCAAGCTTTTCCACAGAATTTCATGTCATACAGATAAAATCTTTCCTTTTTTTAAATAAAAAAATTGTCATCTGTCATACCTTTGCTGCTTGTTTTAGAATTTTATTTGGTTTTATCGCACACAGACGCTAACTGAGGGACACTGTAAAGCCCCTGTTCGCCCTGTTTCCTTTGACTAAAACTGGGAAAGGACCCCAAATAACCAACCTGTACCATCCCACTTTTTGGTACTTTTCTGTTGGGGTGCCAGACAAACTGATTTGACCTCAGATGGTGGAGCTAGAAACACTGCAGACTGTTGATTGGTGGAAGGAATCATCACTTCCTGTGTGACAGCAGTAGATCTCCAGTCGACTTCCTGAAGAGAAGTTTCTGTTTGTTTTGAAAATGACTTCGCACAACAGTGTGCACTTTGTTTACCGTGTCCCGTTTTTCTTCTATGTTGGATTTATTAGCGCGGTACACTGTGTCGCACTGCTACAGCATCATGCTATCACATAGTTGATGTGAAATTCAGCATCTGGCTTACACACTTACCTCCTACCAAAAAGGGCACAGTTGGCTGTCGAAACACAAACAGGATTAGGCTCCAACCCATACCACACTGAACTGATCCATACTGGACCACTTGGTGGAAACGAGGCTTGGTGCTTCGTATTGATAGGATAAAGGCCCATTTATGCTCAACGTTCCATACAGATACTGATGCTGCTCTGCGGTTATTTCATCTGTATTCATGCACGTTTCCATGAAGCTTACGGATACGGACCAAACAGAGCAGTACCACTGGAAACCATGGGGCAGTGTTGCTGTTACTACCTGATATGTAGCTTTAGGAAGACAGGAAGAAGAAATAACAACGGCAGAACTTTCGCAATGCATCTAACAGCCTCACCAACCACCGCCTCCAACAATGCTGCCCCCTTTATTGTCTTTTATGCAAGCGGTACATTAGCAACACCCCCTCCATAGTCGCCATGATTTTTTTGAGTTTCGTTGTCCCCCCCTGGTGGATATATTAGTTAAGTGCAATGCCAACATAAAGGACGTATGTGAGCCGTGAGAGTAATATCGTTTGAAAAGGATGGATACTTTTTCTTTAATGAGAACAACAAAGAGAAAAAATGAAATTCAGACATGTTGCTAACTTTTTCAGACTTAGCTTAGACACTCGGATTGTGTTAAATTTTGGCGGTCTATTCTAAAGCTTGACCAATGCCATGCCTTTGCAAGGTTTGCATGCCTCCAAGTAGATGAATGATGTCCTTTCAGCAGCCTCGCTCCCTCCTTTTCAAGTGGAAAACAAAGCAACAGACATGGACGATCAGGGACTTCTAGAATCATTGCACAGAGGTCTTAGTGGTATCTGTGGACTGGACAATTCCTGACGTGAAATTTCTGCCACACCGAAAAAAAAAAGTCGTACACAGTGTGAACAACTTTGACTCTGATTTAGTATTGTTGTAGCCGTGTATTTGTGATACGCTGCCCCCTGCAGTTTAGGAATGGACCATAGACTGTATAATTAATGAACGTAGCCCCCCTGACATCACTCATCTGTTTCTAAAACAGACTTTTGAAGCAGATCAGCTGGCACGGCCATATTTGAAGTGGCGAGGGCTACATGCTAACAGCTATAGGGCGCCCGTCAGTCATATGAGCTGAGCTGTGCCTCTGATTGGGCAAACACGGGATCCTGATATCTTCTAAACCAAGGACCCCCTTATTATTGTAACAATGATAGGCTTAATATTCATACTTTTTAATAATGTACTAAATTGTATGCAATGTAATGACAGAATGAAGCTACGTTCCAAGAAATTTATTTTGTAAACTCTGAGGAAATGTTACCACCAAAGCAGAGGGGGGCGGTGGGGGGCAGTCACCCAACTTGTGGGCCAGTTATGAAAAGCCAAAACGTATGTGAAAGTGCTCTCCTTGCTATTAAAAATGCACGCTGTATGGGCCCTTTGAAAAGTCTGTGCACACCACTGCACCAAGGTGCTTTTTGTTTCATGTGAGAATTGATCTCATGGCACAAAACTACTTTGGGTGGGAGAATCAGAAAAAATAGCCGATTTTATTTGGCGCAAAGGTTTCCAGTTTTTTGATAAGTTTTGTCAGTGATAAAATTTACTTTTACCAGTGTTTCTAAAATTATGCCTTGGTGGTCCTGGGATCCCACTATGAGAAACAATGTTCTAAACTGCAGAGTGAGTGGTGTTAAATAGTATAAATGCCATACGTACTCTTGTGATGATTCCACACACATTTTAAACTATCATCAAAACTGTTTTAACAATTTTTTTCTTTTTAATCATATTCATTTAACTTTTTATTTCTTGTATTTTTCTGACCCTTTGGTACAAGTGATGCTTGAAATCCTTTTTGAAACAAACCAAGCTGCACCAGGAGCGGTTCATTGCACAGAACTGCTCATTAGAAGGTGTTAAAGATTTTCCCCTCCCAGTGTAAAAGCTATACTGAGTCGTCTCCAGACGCTGTGGTTGTAGGCAGCGTATAAACACATGCTAAAGTTACGTCACCTCATTGTCTTTGCTGTGTGTTGTGGCCTTGTAATATAAATGTTTTTTTTTTTTCTGCAGCCACTCCCTGCCTTCATGACGTTTGCTCCACCAACCTGCACGCTCGTCTGCTCAACACCCAGAGATGTACGCAGTGAAAAACCCTGAGCTGGTTCATGTGGATTACTGAGTAGGAAACTCTTTAAAGCTAAAGGTGCTTTTGATTCAGGCTCATTAGTTCTTTTAATGCAGAGGCTACTGAGCTGAGGAGATGTTAAAACTTTTACTTCTACATCTTCAAAATTAAAGCTACAGCAGGAAACTGAGGCTCATTACCTGCACGGTGTTGGAGAGCAGGAAGAGAAACTGCAACTTCAGAAGAAAACTTTGACTTGTGTTGTGCTAGCATGCTTCTCAAACCCCTCTGATTTTAATGCATAGTTCAGAGATGGGAATCAGCTCCTCAGGTGCTTTAAGTGGATAAAAATCTTGCAGGATGGAGGGAGCATGCATTCCTAGCAACCCCCCAGCCTGGAGGAATTATGGCTAAATAAAGGTATATGAGAGGAAAGACAGGTTAGAGTTGGAGAGCCAGGCTGGAGCATATCTGCAGTAGTCAATCGGTTCAGTAAATCCACCCGGATTGAAACATAATACTCGTGGGGTTAAGGGGGGATGGACTGGCTGACATTAACACCCCCTCCTCAAAGATCCTTTCTGTCTAAAGCGTCGAGCGGTGGACGCAGCAGAGCTAACGGGCCACTCCGACTGCTTAGCCCAGCAGTTGTGAAAACACACGCACTCCGGCGCCAGGGATCTCGCTGCGCTTTTCTGACCAAAAACCGAGAAGCTCTGGCTGAGACCCTCGGAGGGGCTCGGAGGGGGCAGAGTGAAGATGAGGGGGGTGGAGATGAAGGCAGATTATCGTCCAAGGCTTTAATCGTGTTTCTGAGGCAAGGCTCAGCACATTTAAAGTGGAAGGGAGGGGAAGGGAGGGAGGTTTGGAGTCAAGTAATACTCTGTTCGTCTGGAGTGTGGAGCTCCTGTCAAAACAAACTATCGTGAGAATGCGAGGCCTGGCTGTTAGAGGAGGGAACAAAAGGAGAACCACCAAACCAGCATAAGAACAACAGATCAGTCAGAATCACAGTTTGAACTGGACGAATAAAAACCTGCTCTTATGATCTGAAATGATGCCAGTATACATACATGCAAGGCTCAAATCATGTGTGAATCATGAAAAAGACAGAAAAAAACACTTTGGATTTAAAAGTCAACCTATAGATATTTGCTAAGTTTAAGCTGATTTAAGTTTTTTGCAAAAATTACACTGTAACGAATTACTGTAAATTTTTGAGAAAATTTCAGCTGTAACATCCTGCTACATTTTTAATTTAACTGTAAATTTATTTTCATTTATTAACAGCAAAGTAATTCTTGTTGTGATGGTGTTTTGAAACCCTGAGTGAGGAGGGAACTCTCTCTCTCTAACCCCATCACAGTCTCCTCAGATGTCTGTCTAACAAGAGTCTGGTCCTGTCCGAGGTTTCTGCCTGTCACGGGGAAGTCTTTCCTTACTGTTGTAGACTTGCTAAATGCTGCAAAGGTTTTTACTCTGAGTTAAGATGAGATCTAACTTCTTATCTTGTTTGGGTGCAGGTAGAATAAAAGTGTTTTGAGATTACATCTGTTTTAATTTGGTGCTGTGTTCACTGAACAAAGATATGAACTTTTGTTGTTGCTCCCATTTTTGATGAGCTGAACTCAAGGATCTGAACTTTTTCTCTTAACCATTGTTTACAAATCAGTGGCGTTTTCTCCCGGAGGCCAAGGGAAGCCATGCTTCCCCTCTTTTTTCAGACTGTAGCTGTGATTAAATGAAAATACTCCTTTTTAACAGTTTCGATAATTCTTCTGTGTTTTGTCACTGTCATCTCCTCCTTATTTCTCTCCTCTACTTATTGAGCATTTTAGGATGTGTAAAACAGCGCCCTCCTAAATGTTATGCTGTGAATGAGTGGTGAAAATATGATACTGCACACTGTTGCCTGCAGGGAAGCCAAGCAGAGTTGGCGTCCCTTGTGAAAAAAAAGAAAAAAAAGAATGATTAACCAATCAGATGAGGCTGCGATCATGACACTGCTCACCTGTGATTGGCCAAGACTTTGTCAACAGAAGCCACCCCGTCTTTGGCCTCAAACCAATCAAATCACAGAATCATCATCATCAAGCCACTGAATGAAATCAGCGAGATTAGCACATTAGCAGTGTGCATGAAGCAACCAGTTTTGCATTTGAGCAGGTGGATGAGTAAATTAATAAGACATTTAAGCTAAGTCAAGAGGACAATGTACATGTGTGAATGAGTGAGTGAGGGTGGGAGAGTGAAGGACGTGTGTTGGTGTTCAAAGTAAGTAAAATGAGCGCTCTCTGGGCACTCCTACAGGTCATTTCATTGCATGAAATAGCGATATACAAGCTGCAACAAACTCTTTTATGTACCCCACTCCCTAAAAATCATACAGATTAGAGGCTTTGTCTCACTTGGCTTCCTCAAAAAAAATCCCCACGCCACGCCACTGTTACAAATGCGTCTAAATCTGCGTTGGTGAGCACTGCTCCTTACCGGAGAAGCCGACCCAGTGCTGTGCTCTGCCGGCACAAAAAAAAGGAAACAGCACCTTCTATGTACAGTGGCTCTTATGGGAAAAACATGATAACTCTTCAGAAAATTATCTGTAGCAACCGGACTTCAGGCCCCTGTGATGCAGCCTAAGAATCTAAGGTTTACACGTCAACGGTTCATCCGAAAACACTAAAACGTAGTGAAAAAAATCTGCGTTTACACAGAAACACTGAGGGACTGAAAACGCTGTAGTTAGCATGCCAGGCCTGCAGGTGGTGCTATAACTGTCTTGTCCAGAAGCAGCTTTGGGGAGATCCCCACCGAAGTTGAGTTGAGCCGGTCATCTGGTGTATTGGGGAATATGGTGTTGACAGCGTTTCAGAAAAATCCCACGCTGGAGGCCGTTTTCAAAAGTTCGCGTTTTAGGCCCATGTAAACCCGAGACTGAAATGCAACAAAACTTTTGCGTTTCAGCCAAAAACCGTTGTTGTGTAAACGGCCCTTAAGCTTTGGTCCTTCGTGGCATTTGTTTCCCTTGCACTCACAAGTAGTTTTGAGACCAGTACTTTACACTTTTACTTAAGTAAAAACTCAAGTTGATACTTCAACTTTTACAAAAGTCTTTTTACACCCTACCATCTATACTCCTACTTTAGTATTTGATGTGAAAACTTTTGGCACCTTTGAGACACAGGTGAGGCACATCGAGATGCTAATCAGACAGCATGGAGGCGACCGAAGGGTTCTGCTGCTAGTCTGGGTTTTTATTTTAGGACCGGTTATAAGGAGACAGAACACGAGAGCTGGAGAAAAGTTGGGCAGAACCAGGACCTCCCTGAGATCATCCATCATCTGCAAACGGCTCGGTCCATCCAGACTGAGTAATTACACCTCAGCGGACCTGACGTGATGGTCTGGAGGAAGGAGGATCAGCTTCTCTTGCTGGCCTCTTTCCTTTGCCATCCTTTGTGAGTTCGTCTTCAAACTCTCAGGTGCTGAAGATTGTTCAGTAATCTACCTTTTCTGTTTCCATCTCCTCACACATATGTGTAAACATACAAACGTCCTCTTTTATCGTTTGGCCTGAGTATGCGGCTGCCCACTCTCCCTCCCGCTGACAGAAGCGTCTATATTTCAGCCTGACCCGCAGCTGCAGTTAAACACGGGTTACTATGTCTGCTTAGCGGTTTTCGTCCTCTGTTTTCCCTGAAGCCAAACATTTAGTGTTATGACAGCTAAAAGCAGGGAGCGTAATTACTGCAGCATAGTAACCTGAGTGTTTCTGTGGGGGCGCCGGGCTGCGTAAAAACACACACATCACTCTTAAATAGGTCGCATCCAAAATAGGAGAGCACAAATAAGAGGAGTAATAGAAAGAGAGTGGCTGAGAGCACTTCTGACTGCAGAGTGCTTCAGATAGAAAACGAATGCTGATTTAAAAGCCTCTGGCCTGTCCGTGTTGGTTGGTCTGATCTAATTCTGTCCGCTGATGCTTCGTATGAAGAGCTGGAAACACTTAGGACGGTCTGTAATCTGACTCACGCTATCTGCACGATGCTGTTATTCCACTTCAGTGTTCGATGGTGTGAAGCTTTCTTCAGTTTCTGACCCAAACACACAGATCTCCAAGAATCCCTCTTGTGTTCATCTGAGTTATTAGGGTCCTCGGCCTGAGTGGAGGACACCTTCTAGCAGGGCTTTTCGTCCGTTTCTTTCTTATTATTCCATCCTCCAGTGAATCGCTAATTAGAACCCCTAAACATATTCAAAAACTCACCAAAATTGGCACACAGGTTCTATGCGCCCAAAATTTTCGTTTAATACCAAACATGACCCCCTACATCCCATAATAAGCTCAACAGCGCCACCTAGGCACACGCAAAGGGCCCTAGCTCGGGCTAGGAATGTCTTAGAGAGATGAAACCAACACCAAAATGTTCAGCTCATTGAGACGCAAAATTCATACGCTGCTACCCTGGACCTATCTCCAACAGGAAGCGGGCTATTTGCCTCCCAATATAAAAAAAATTTTTTTTTTACCCTTTCTGCAAAAAATATCTCCTCTGAAACCAAAAATGGTACATGCTTGAAAATACCATCACATGACAGATGAGACCCTGCTCTACAAAAGTTGTTCAGGAAGTTGTTATTTCGGGCCCGTTTTTCGAATGGCGAGCCCTCAAAGTCGCCGACCGCTTTTGGCCGCTTTAGGATTTCTCCATGTTAGCAGATGAGGAGAACCGATTTCAGGTCAAAACACACATTCTACTACTGCCGCATTTGGGCCTCTAGACAAAAAACTAAAACTCATACAGCTTTAAAAATTACATGGTTGGATTCCTGACAAAATTCCCTACAGCCATATGATATTTTTACACAGATAAAGCCAACATTGTGACCTACAGGACAAGTAGTTCGGCCATTTCTCTAAAATCCATAATCCATTTCTAGCACTTTTCCACCGTTTTTGTGACGCATTTGTGCTTCTACAGAAAAAAGTATAACTCGTACAGCTTTAAAAATGCCAAAAATGGATTCCTGACAAAGGCTTCTATCACATATGATATTTTTGACACAGATTGGGGTACAAATGTGGACTCTGTGAGGATTTCTTTACATTAGATGGCTGATAAACTCTCCCTCTTCACTCTGATCACACTAGTGTCACGCTAATTAGAATTCCAAGCATGCAGCTGGTGATGTCATTCAGCCTAGCAGAGGATACGTTGCCATGGTATCAACTGACTCCCTGACATCCCATAATATTCTCTCAGAGCCATTAGGCTCACTAAAGCCTATTCACACCAAAACAGCCCTAACTGAGGCTAGGAATGTCGTAGAGGGATGAAACAAACGCCATAATGTTCATCTCAAGTTGTTGGACACATTGGAGGCAAAACCGGCAGGAGCCCGAGGACCCGTCTAACGCTGCTTGCAGCTTTAATTCTTGTTTGGTGTTTTCTGTGTTTCCTGGTTTAGTCTATTGCAGGGGTGGGCAAACTTTTTGATTCGTGGGCCACATTGGGTTCTAACATTTGACAAAGGAGCCGGACCAGGAGCAGATGGATGGAGTGCTTTGGTAACTCTCAGGGTATCATTCGATCATTCCATATCCGTTTTAGAATCCAAAATCGGAAAACGGATAACGACTTGTTATTCAATTTTTCGTTTTCAAATCAAAAATCAGAAAACAAATAACGGTCTATTTTTTGCTGTTTTGATTTTGTTTTGAAATTAAAATTAGAATATGAGAGAATGGAATTATAATGGGATTTTTAATCCGTGTATGGTTCGTTCTTTTGTTTTTCAGTTTCAAAACAAAATCTAAAAAACGAAAAAACTGACTTGTTTTTTTGTTTTTCTATGTTAAAACCGAAACGGAATTACAGAAAAACGTCCTGGTTTTAAAAATGAAAAAAGAAAAATTAATAAAAGATTGTGTCGAAATTGTTTGTGTGATATTTAGATATTAAATGTGAACTCTCTATACAGAAAACATCAGAATTGCAGGGAAAATAAAACATTAACAAGGTTTATTCATTTAATTTTTAAAGTTCGGCGGGCCGGATAAAAATGTTTAACGGGTTGCATGTAGCCCCTGGGCCGTAGTTTGCCCGCCTACTTTTTTTGCTCCTTGTAGTTTTGGTTTGGTTCGTTGTCATGTGTGGATCTTTTAATGTTTATTCTTGATGTTTCTGTGTTTTAGATTTCTCTCATTGCTGTCTTTAGTATTCCCTCCTGGCCTTGTGTTTCCCTCCACTCTGATTGCCTCTCATGTGTTTCACCTGTGTCTCCTTTCACACCTGTGTTGGTTGTCCCTGTGATTGTATGGCCTCTGTGTTTCACCTGTTTCTTGTTCCACACCTGTGTTTGATTGCTCCCCTGTCTACATCATCTCTGGGTTTCTTAAGTTCCTTGGTCAGTTCATTGTGTGTGTGTGTGTGTGTGTGTGTGTGTGTGTGTGTGTGTATCCTGTCCCTGTGTTTGCTGTTGCGTGTCTCTTTGGTGGGATTTACACGAGTGCAAATTTCTATGACTCCGGTAAAATAAACTATTGATCCAATGCTATTGACACACGGAGACACGTATTTGTCCATGACTCCGCATCTTTTTTGAAAATGGGTCTGCAGGTGGATATCTGCATATTCGTCTTCATGCCATACTTGGTATAAACAGATAACTCCGGAAAAGACGGTGACCTCATAGCACCCCTCCTCCTCCCCACCCCACAACCTACGTTGTCACACACAGCAACAACAACAATGGCGACAGGTTTCTGATTCTGATATTGTTCCAGCAGCTACAAATATTGCTTCGACTATTATATCAACATTTTCTGAGAGAGCATGAACAACACCAGAGGCCTATATCACGAAGCGCGGTCAACTTATCCGCGGTAACTCACACCTATCCAGGATTGAGTAACCGTAACAATGGCAATCAGGATAATCGATAGCACGACGCGAGTTATCTACACGGTAACTCAACCCAGGATTGACTCATCAAGAGCCGTAAACGCGCACGTGAAAGAGGAGGGCTCAGAGGCAGCTGACCAATCACAATCATGAGCGACTAAGAAAGCTCCGTACGTCACCGCTGAAGAGCAGCGGCTGATAATGCAGCAATACAAGGAGGAGAGAAGCAATATCTCGGTAAGGGGGAACACGGTAGCAGCGGCCAACCGCAGGCAAAATGCATGGCAACACATAGCAAACTGTGTAAAAGCCTAAGTTACTCATCAGTGGCTCAGTATGATAGTGATCACACTTCTAAATCTCATAAAATAATAAATGCTACTGTGCAAATGACTTGGGTGTATTCCAATTATCATGTCATTCTCCCAGATGTAATCCTTCTGGAGTCAGAAGAACATGGGAGCAGATAAAAAATAAAGACAAGAACATCATCACGTCTGATGAGTCTGTTTCAATCAGTGGCGATTGCTCTAAGACTACAAGGGAAGCTCAGCTTCCCCTAAAATGTTCCCAAAAAAGTGTTGATATGTTCTGCTGTGTGTACATTTCATTGATAAAATCTGCGCAAGAATTCCTTCATCTTTTGTTCAGAATCAGCTACCTATCACAGGTAACTGGCTCCACCTCCTTCTCATTCATCCTGGTAACGCTATGAATTAATCCCTAAGTTACGTGAGGGCAGCAGCCAACACAGGATGCCGTAAACTTGCTCAGCTGCTCCTCATCCCTGACAGAGTACATGTAGCTGCCCGTGGCAAAGAATCGCAGGGCGATGCACAATGTCTGTGGGACAGTCAGTGCACCGCTCCTGCGGGTTGCACGGGCAATGTACGGCTCTATTATAAATATGCTAACAAACTGAGTGTCTGCCCACATGACCTGAACCACTTTATGATTCCATAGAAGAGCGTTTTAACGTAATAAAGCCTCCACAGTTTCCAGAGAAACCACCCACTGCCTTCCCAGAGAAGCCCATCCATCCTCACCAGCCCTTCTGTTTATTTCACATTAAGGTTCGCTGCCATCGCTAATCACATCATTACCACGAGGACTGCTGATGTGGAAAACAATCATTATGATTGTCTTAATGATACAGTTTTTATAATCAGCTGAAGCGGCTCACTGAGATCAGCTCCATTGTTATTCTAATGCTTTGTTTGCTGACACCATTGTTCCAACAATTACTCCTCTCATGCATTAATGTATGTCCACGTTCTCTGATCCAGCTCTGCAGACTCCAGATGTTGCACGCATGCAGGGAAACATCCCAACACCAGGAGCTGCTGGGACGCTCTCTGACGCCATCTCTCAAACTTTCTCTGTTTGTTGTGCGGTTCCTGGAGTGCACGGCGAGTGGGCGTTGCGAAGGTTTGCAGCTCGTCCCGCGGGGCACAGAGCGAGAGGTATTCAACACAAGAAGAATCTAAAGACTGTCACATATCCGGTCCGAGTGCTGAGCTGTTATCCACCTCCGCTTAACACCGCATATCTCAGATTCTTCGCTCTGCTGCCTCTGAGGTCTCTGATAAAGGAGGAATGAAGTAGGAAGGAAAGTGCTTCTTTAAAGGGAGACGTTATTAAACTGACACGGAGGAGACACTTGTGTAGGAAGCGTGTGTGTATATTTAAATCCACCTGATACTCTGCCCCGAGAAAAGTAGATGAAAGACATTTAACTTTAGAAGGTAAGGGAGATAAGTGGGACACGGCTTCTTCAGTAGGAGGACTGAGGTGAGCGCTTCAGATGTTGTCTCTTCTCTGCAGATCTATGGTTTGTGGAGCCAGAAACCAGTATCCACCTTTAGGTGAAGTTACACTCACTTTTAACTTACTTTACACCCAGAAACTCTATCATTTAGACAAGTTAAACACAGGTTTTCCTGCTATAGATAACATAATGATGTTCAATATTCACACTTATCACAGCAGTATCATCTGCATACAGGATAACCAGGAAATACAACAACAAAGGGGAAGTTTGGTTTGTCAGAAAGTCATTAATGTTCATGGCAGAGAAATTTCACGCAGGTTTTTTTCATCGATGTGTAATTTAAAAAAAAATAACACCATTATGTGTTCGGTGGATTATCTTTATGTCTTCAAAATTCTCCTTGGTAACAACTCATGTACAAATCTAAAGCCTATTTTCTAGGCGAGCATTCTAATCACAGAAGAGAAGAATTAAAAACTTCCTGTGGCTCATTGTTTGTCTGACCACCGGGTTGAAAACCCAGGTAGATTATGCGAAATAAGGCAATGACGTATGGAAGAAGAGAACAGGTGATTACAAAACACCACCAGACCAGTAGGGGGCAGTAAGGCAACAACTAAGGCCGTTCAGCAGAAATGACACCATAGAATAAGACAGAGGAGCTGTGTAGCTCTGCTGTTAGCCTGTTAGCACGAAGGATCTTCAGCCTGGGCTGGTTTTGATGGAGCTTTGTTTCACTGCAGATGGATTCGATGACCCTTGAAAGAAGACAAGAGCTAGAGACAAGTCTAGGCAGTCTAAAGCCGGTTGAAGAGGTTTCTAAACAAGCGAGTTGGTCAAGGACTCCTGCGTTTATCAAACTGAACTAGAAAAGCACTCAGAGAGCACAGGCCTCCACCAAACATATTGTCATCAACACTTTAGTCCGACTTTAATGTTATACTCCCTTTCAGCAGACTGTCTGCTACAATTTGGTGTTAGTTGCAGGTTTGTATGATAATTTGTTTCCTGACAGCGATGAAAATTATGATGACCCAGTTCATATTTCATATTCCAGATCTTAGTATCAAGAATATTGCCAGGATCTGGATCTTATTTTAACATCTGTCAGAAATTATGGTGACCTTGTCTTGTATTGTTTTGCAAAGTAATCCAACTATTTATGGTGGAGTTATATACATATATGGTGATAAAGAGTCCTTTAAAAAAAAGTCCTGGATCCAGATGGTGATCCGGATCACCTCCGAAATGTAATCACTTCTTTCTTATCCCATTTTGAACATTCCGTGAAAATTTCATCAAGATCTGTTTGTTACTTTTTGAGTTATGTTGTTCACAAACAGACAGGCAAACTCTCCCACAAACATTACCTCCTTGGTGGAGGTAACCAGGATGACTCCTCCAGGACTTCTTCTGTTTGAACAGCTGCTGTTACCTGGATCTCCACTGACACGTTCAGCTGAAGGTCTCCAGTTTACAGGGTCACTCTTTAAACTGGAACACCAGGAGCTGACAGAGACACACTCATACTATCAGGCTCAGAGAGGACCATTGGTTAAGAGGTACTAAACCAAGTCCATCACAGCAGGGGGTCACTTAGGGTCTGTTTACACAACAGCAATTTTAGGGTGAAACACAAAAGTTTTGTTGCATTTCAGCCGACTTATAATGCAAACTTTTAGAAAACAGCCCCCAGAGTAGTATTTTTCTGAAACGTTGCCAACACCATTGCCGTATAAACAGGGAGCTGGCGTTTTTCAGTAGAAACACTGACGTCACACACGCATATACCAGATGATCAGCTCAACTCTACTTTGGTGGAGATCTACCAAAAGCAGCTTCTGGACAAGACAGTTATAGCGCCCACTACAGGCCTGGCATGCTTACTTTTGGTGTAAACTGATTTTTTATGCTGCCTTTTTTTTTGCGTTTTGGGCTGAAACATTGTCAAGTCAGGGTCTAAATTTCTACCCTTGCTCTGACGGTTGAAATTCAGCTATAGAGTTATGGTGTAAGGAAGCTGTCAAAAAGGACGTATACGTAATTAATGATTCGTATTCTCAATTTCAAAAAATTCTGTGTCAATAAAGTTATTTCACACAAAAATCTGCCATCAAACAAACGTAAGTCTGTGAAACTGGGTTCAGGTTACAGTTGTTTTTATACGAGTGCAAAGTCTTATGAATACAACTCAACTTTCTACGACTACGAATTCTTCCCCACGAGTACGAATCCAAGATTACGAGTATGAATCGAAAAAGTGCTGAAATGACGTCACTGAGGTCACAGGTCACACGAAAACCACTCGATCTCCTCCAACCGCGCATGCCCAAGCCATAGAGGTAAACATGGAGCGGAATACGGAAGGAGACGGCCTCCCAGGTGCCTCCAGCTCCAGAGAAACACAACAGGTACGAGGGAGCTCGTAATCTTGGATTCTTACTCGTAGGCTTGGATTCGTATTCATAGGTAGGAATTCGTAGTCGTAGAAAGTTGAGTTGTATTCATAAGACTTTGCACTCGTATAAAAACAACTGTAACCTGAACCCAGTTTCACAGACTTACGTATGTGACAGCAGATTTTTGTGTGAAATAACTTTATTGACACAGAATTTTTTGAAATTAAAAAGACGAATCATTAATTACATATACGTCTTTTTTGACAGCTTCCTTACACCATATAGAGTCTGGTCCCAGTCTGCAGAGAGCAGGGACTGCCATTGTAATCTGTTCAGCATTGGCAGAGAAGATTTGGCAAATGCACCCCCACAGATGAATGTGGCACCATTTAAAGGAGAAATACGCAGGTTTTCCAACAGTGTAAGATTTATTGTCAAAAAGCTTTGTCACAACAGAATGTCTTAATTTTTGTGTTTTTTTTTTTGTTTTTTTTTAACAAAGCTCTTAAAAATCCTCAAAAGAATTCTGCACTCATTATTTTCCACTAATTACTTGTACAGATTGTCTCCTGTTAATATTTATCAAACAGAAAAATATTGATGAAAAAAAAGAGCTAAAATTCTGATCTGGAGTTCAGAATCCACTTAATGATACAGCGTCCATGCTCCAGTTTACGCTCATGTTCAAAGCTTCGCTCCATCGTTCTGCAAACATCAGCGATCTTCCCACAGGTCTGAACCCCAGAGGGACTCTCATACAGTCACATGACGCTCAGGTGTAAATTTTCAGGCCAACAACAAACTGTCCGAGCACATCACGGCTGCACTCATGCTGCTTTTCATCTTTATCTGCAGCATACATAATGTATGACATTGATTTCCATCCTGTCTTTGAAGGCTGTACATAAAAGGTTATGTGTTATATAAATGCAGCAGTGAATCTGCTGTCGGTCTTTTTATTACATCCTGCAGCTGAAATCATTACAGCGAGCAATCATCACAGGGTGAATCTTCTCTGGTCTGAGCTGTGTGTCCTTTTAAAGTATAGACTTACTCACACTTGTAGAAATAAAGGGCTCATGAGGTGTTTATTCATTTATTCTCATGTTTCCAAATCAAACACAGGAAGCTTGGTTGCTGCTCGGTTTGACGGCGTTTCATTGATTCCCTCCCTGCAGTGAAATATTCCTCCTTCCTGATCCTGATCTGAGGTGGATCCTCTCCTCTGGTAGTCCAGAGCCGCCCAGCGCACACTTTCCCACAAGTGGGCCCATAAAGTGGAGAATGTGCCTAATCCTGCGCAGAGTTATGACATATGGTCAGTGGCTTAAGTGATCCGGGGGCATCTTAAGATGTGAGGGGAATATTTTCCCAAAGGGGAGCGGGAAGGTAAATAAAGGAGACAATGCTGAGCAGAAATGGGAAAATATCGACACGGCTGACCTCGGTGCTTAACTGATTAAGAGCGGTAACATCTCACAGCTGTTTACCTCGCCGCTACCAGGCTGGCTCCAATCAGGGCAAATGTTCAAGGTGAAGGCATGAACTGAGAGCCTCAATCAACCAGAGGAGGGGATTAAAGTCAGAAGATTAAATTATGAGACATAGATTAAGAAGAGGAGAGCATCAGGTTCTCGATCAAGGTCCACTGTGGAGGTTTTGAGCTTCCAAAAACACCTAAGAGTAATTTTCTGATTGTTTTTTTTTGTTTGTTTGTTTATTATTATCATAAGTATTATTTATTTTTTTTTTATTTATATTTTTTTTTCATTATTTTTTATTGTTGTTGTTGTTGTTGTTGTTGTTATTGTTATTACACATTGTATTGTTATTATTATTGTTATTATAAACATTTTTAACACAAACAGAAAAAAAGAGCAATTTTCTGTTTTTCATTTTTTTTAATAATGATTTTTTTATTTAAAAAAAAAAGGAAAAAAAGCAATTTTCTGGGTTTTTTATATTATTGTTACTATTTTTTAATAATGATTTTTTTTTTTAATTAAAAAAAGAAAAAAAATAGCATTTTTCGGCTCATATTGTTTGCGTTAGGAGTCTGTGCACTGCAAAATATGAAATCTTATCAAGTGTTTTTGTCGTATTCTAATAAAAAAAAATGTCTTTTTAGACTAAATTTGAGCTACATTCACCTGACCAGTCCAGCAAAAAAAATGTCTTATTTCAAGTTATTTAAAGACAAAAATGAGGTCTGCATTGCTTAACACGCAAAAATAAATAAATAAATAAAAATAATTAAAAAAATCCAATAGAACAAGAGAAAAAGTCCTTGAATGAAGACATTATTTTAGTTTCAAGCAAATATTCAATCAAATTTTTTCTTGTTCCATTGGCAGACTTTTTTTAAGTGTTACAGGCATTCAGACTTGAAACTTGAAATAAGACATTTTTTCTGGATTAGTCAAGTGAATGTGGCCCATACACTGCAAAAAATGAAATCTTATCAAGTGTTTTTGTCTTATTTTAAGTAAAAATTGTCTTTTTAGACTTGATATGAGCCACATTCACCTGACCAGTCAAAAAAAATCTGATCTACAAATCTAATTTTAAGATATTTAAAGACAAAAATGAGGTCTGATTGCCATAAAAAGTAACAAAACGAAAAAAAAAAAAAAAAACAAGTGCAGCAACACAGTCTCACAATAAATCCATTTTTTTGCAGGTTTGCAAATTTTCTAGATTCAACAAACTGTAAACTTATGGAGAAGAAATGAAGGGATGAAATCCTCCAAAGCGTTAAAGGTCGAAGTCAGATCCTAACTAGAAATACCATCAGATAAGAGAATGAGACCTCCTCATTGATTTTCTTCTCTCAATGTTTCTGCTTTAAGACAAACTGATGAATGTCTGTGGATTCAAAGACTGGGGCTCTGGGATCTTCTCAGCCAATACTCTCTGCTGTAGCATGAAGACGAAAACACCTCACACTTTGTTTTCACCTGACCTCACAGCCCACACGATTACTGAGCTCCTGTTGTGATCAATATAATCAATACTCAATAAGTCCTCTGCTTGTTTGTGTGTTTGGAGACGCTGCTGAAGGACACTCTCAGAGGACACCTGGATATGAAACATCAGCTCGAGACTGAAGCTGGACAAGTAAAATATGGCCCCGTCCGAGTCCAGAGGAAACCGGCAGAGGAGCAGGGAGGGGGTGTTTGGTGCGAGCGCTCTGGGCTTCTGCTGCACAAAAACACTGCTGTAGGGGTAATTTCTGCCCTAAACCTTGTGATAGGACCCAACTTGTTCCATCCCAGAGTATCACTTTAAGCACAGCACGGTTTGGATGGCCAGCGTGACATGGATATGCTTTAAATCAATCAAGCCCTGCTCGACCCAATCGAGAAACTAAGAAGTAGAAATTTAAAATAACCTGTAACCTGTAATATTGGTGCTGATAATCTCATTTTTAAGTTTGGATTAGGATCAGGTATATATCTAGAAGGGAGACTTTTTCAAAATCACCTTCAAACTCCTCACAGCCCCTTGAAATTCAGGTAAAATGAGGTGTGGCCAGGACTTGAGCTGAACAATCTGGAAGAAGTCAGCTGACAGTGGTTATTCTAATTGAATATACATTCAAAATAGTCAGGCTTACTGTATTCTTTTCAGCAACGCGTTAAAACGTGTCTATTTATGTTGATTTTTTGATGAGATATAACTCAATGTTACAGCGTGACGTCAGCAGACTCTGAGACTTTCTGATCATCTGACTCAAACCAACTCCTCCAGAGCTTCATCCTGTGTGTGTGCTGCAGATGTGAAACACAAAGATGTTAAAAACCATCAGGGGGTGAAATTTGGAGGATTGAACCTGGAGAAGAAACTCAGCTGAGCTTCAGTTTTAACAGAGACGTCGCTAATTGACAGATCATCCCTCCCCCCCCAGGCCCCCGGTGGTTCAGCTGCTGGAAGTTTGTCTCTGTTATGCCTTCGCTGTGGATCATACAAGCAGCAAAACACACACTGCACACATTTGCAAGCACCAGCAACAAGCATGTGTGAGTTTACACACACACAAGTATATTTCCTATCATTTTAACACACACACACACACACACACACACACATGCGCCCTACGTTCTCACTTGCAGGGAGGGCGGAGTTAGCACTAAAAGACTTGTAATTTGTGTTGTGCCAACAAAAGCTGGCTAATCCTGCAGAGGGCTTTGTTGCAGCTGCTATTGTGTGTGAGTGTGTGTGCATGGTGTGTGTGTAAGTGAGAATGAGAGAGAGAGAAATGTGTGTGAGAGGAAAAGAAAAGAAAACACAGGAGAAGGAGTGTGAGGCAGAGAGAAAACGGAGCTTGATTGCTGTTGAGCCTATTTTTTAATCTCTGTGTGTGTGTGTGTGTGTTGCTCTTTGTCCCAGCTGTGTGTGCATATCTGCAGGGGGTGGGAGTGTGTATTCGTCGCCTCCCCCTCCTGCAGTTTTCTGCATGACAGAGCTCATTTCAGCCCCATCTCCTCCTCTTCCCATGGCCACTCCTCCTCCTCCTCCGCGGCCGCAGGCTCAGACCTCTGCTCCTCAGGCGGCCCTGCGGTGCCAAGGGGTCGCAGGGGGTCACAGGGGACAGAAGGGGAGGGCCGCAACGCTTGTTGGAGTCATTTAGCTTAAGACGGAGATGATCTCTCTGATATCTGCCAGGGGGTCCGAGTCGGAGTGGAAATAAAGTCACCAGTGTGTGACAGGTGAAAGGAGCGCGAGCTAATAGCTTCAGAGGAGGCGCGGGGCTTTTTCTGCTGCGGCTCCCACCCATCCTGCTCCTTTCACACGCTTAAAGAAACCGGTGAATCAGACGTACCGTCCTGTGACAAACAGAGAGGCGGCCCAGCAGGAGGTTAATCAGAATTAGGCAAATTCCTACTCCTATCGCAGGTATCACAGGGAGTATCTGCTTCTCTTTGCAGCACGTCTTCACGCTGAGGGGGAGCGTCAGCGGAGGGCCGCGCTGTTCGATGCCTCAGGGAAAAACCTGACACTCAGCCTGCACATTTAACTCCTCTCCCCGCTGAAGGGGTGCTGAGCTGCTTTTGGCAAATTCCCCCAGTCTGGGAGCGGAGATCCTAATCGTCATGTGGAGTTCAGAAACCATGTGACAGAGCGCAGGTGCAGCTGTCGGCGTGTGCTGAGGAGGATTTCAACACTGTGGTTCACTCACTCAGAGCTGATAACAGTTGTGTTTATCACTTATCCAGGATGTAGCAATGAAGGGGAGCAGGCAGACTTCGACCAATCAATGAAGAGTTTGAAACAGGGGGAGCATGTTGGAGGTTGTTCATGTGATGTTTTTGTTTGGTTTCATCCTTCGTTACAATGACGACTCTTTTTCTCTTTCTCTTGAAATGACCCAGGTGCAGTCTTCATAAACTAAAACCATGAAATCTTAAAATATAAGCCTCAAAATAATCACCACACAGGTCTTGCAGCTCTTATTTTCTTATCAGCATGCTTTGGCTGCATGTCTTCCACTCTGAAGCAAAGGTAATCCACACATTGTTAGCCTCATAGCATAACTGTACGGTGGCCAGCAAGGGTCAATCATGCTGCAACCATAGACTGTATATAGAGTGGACAGCGTGGCTCTGCCATTTATCATTGTACAGTTTTGAAGCCAAAATTCCCCCGTCACAGGCGCAGCCATTGTAGCAGTTTGCAGCCAGAGCCCTGACAAAAATAATATATTTTTTTTCTTTTGAGAGTCTTAACACTTCTTCACTCTACCCCCCGACATATTTTACAATCCCTGAAAAAAATACACGAGAACGGCATTTGTCAATCATCGTTAAACATTACGTGAAACCTCGTTTTTAACCTCTTATAACTAATGAAAACGAACCTTTTCAGAAAAAAGAGGACTTGAATGCAAGGCAGCCAAATGATATCTTCAAATCACCACAAGAATCAGACTTGAGAAACATTTCTACCAGGTGTATTAATTTTTTAAAGTTTGACCACAGCCCATCTGGAATGACTGGGGAGATAGATTTTTTTTAACCTATACTGCAGACAGCCACCAGGGGGAGCAGTTTTTGTGGAGACCTCACTTCAAGCCGAGTAAGCGGACGTCCTTTTATTTTTTTTTTACAGTCTATGGCTGCAACAGCTATCCAAAACAGTCTCGGGCAGACAAGTGCTCCTAACTTGCACCATATATTTCTGAACATGATGCATGTCCTTTTAGCTGTTGCAGCATGTTTGGGCCTTGTCAGCCACTGTATAATTGCCTAGGTCAAAGAAATAAAGAAATTTAGTTATACATAAATACACTCACTGGCTACTTTATTAGCTACACCTTGCTAGTACCTGGTCGGGCCCCCTTTTGCCTTAAGATAGATATAGATTCAACAAGGTCCTGGAAACATTCCTCAGAGAGTTTGCTCCATATTGACATGATAGCATCACACAGTTGCTGCAGATTTGTCGGCTGAACATCCATGATGAGAATCTCCCGTTCCACCACATCCCAAAGGTGCTCTATTGGATTGAGATCTGGGGACTGTGGAGGACATTTGAGTACAGGGAACTCATTGTCATGTTGAAGAAAGCAGTCTGAGATGATTCCAGCTTTATGACATGGAGCGTTATCCTGCTGGAAGTAGCCATCAGAAGATGGGTACACTGTGCTCATAAAGGGATGGACATGGTCAGCAACAATACTCAGGTAGGCTGTGGACTTTTTTTCTTTTCTTTTCTTTTTTTCCTTTATTTTTCTTTTTTTTGTTTTTTCTCTTTTTTTTCTTTTTTTGTTTTTTCTCTTTTTTCCTTTTTCTTTCTTTTTTATTTTTCCCTTTTTATTCTTTTTTCTCTTTTTCTTTTTTCTTGTTTTTTTCCCTTTTTTCTTTTTTCTCTTTTTTTTCTTTTTCTTTTTTTTTCTTATTTTCTTTTTTTCTTTGTTTTTTTCTTTTCCCCCCTTTCTTTTCCTTTTTTTCTTTCTTTTTTTCTCTTTTTTTTCCTGTGGACTTTAAACCATGCTCAGTTGGTACTAAGGGGCCCAAAGTGAGCCAAGAAAATATCCCCCACACCATTACACCAGCAGCAGCAGCCTGAACCGTTGATACAAGGCAGGATGGATCCATGCTTTCATGTTGTTGAGGCCAAATTCTGACCCTACCATCTGAATGTGGAGCAGAAATCCAGACTCATCAGACCAGGCAACGTTTTTCCAATCTTCTATTGTCCAGTTTTGGTGTTGCTGTGTGAATTGTAGCCTCAGTTTCCTGTTCTTAGCTGACAGGGGGGTCACCCGGTGTGGTCTTCTGCTGCTGTAGCCCATCTGCCTCAAGGTTGGACGTGTTGTGTGTTCAGAGATGCTCTTCTGCAGACCTCGGTTGTAACCAGTGGTTATTTGAGTTACTGTTGCCTTTCTATCAGCTCCAACCAGTCTGTCCATTCTCCTCTGACCTCTGGCATCAACAAGGCATTTTGTCCCACAGAACTGCTGCTCACTGGATATTTTCTCTTTGTGGACCATTCTCTGTAAACCCTAGAGATGGTTGTGGGTTAAAATCCCTGTAGATCAACAGTTTCAAGTTTGCCCAGCACGCCCTCGAGAAGTCTTTGTGGATCTGAGACGTAGAGGTGTTTGTTTTGTTTGGTAGCTGAAGCATTTCCAGCATTTCCAGAAGTCACAGTCCTTGATGGAGTGGTTGCTAGTTTGACTCTTGGCCTCAATGTTTTCCAGCTGTTCTGTCTGATACTGGTGACCCCCTCCCACACACACATATTCACACATACATAAACATTATCACACAGAAAAACAAATCAGAAAGTGAAGAACATGAGGTATGAAAATAAACACTGAAATTCTTTCTAAGATCAGGATCAACCAGCCCGTAAGGATAATAAACAACATGAGAAGAAAAACAACCTGAAGAAGTAACAAAGCGTTAAACTAAACAGCCGAGTGTGTGAAGTAACATCTCACACAGAGAGCTCGTGACGCTGCGTCTCCACCTGCTCCACACAGCTCGCTCGTGTCAGGTGTCTCTGCTGCTCTGTGACAGATCGGGGCCAGCTGAGGAGGAGCGATGATTGATAAACGCTGTGACATACCAGCTGTCTGCCAACAACACTCACTCACAGGAGAGTTCACCGCTGAGGCCAGGAACGCAGGTAAAACCACCTCCTCTACCTGCAAACACACACACACACACAGGGCTGTATTGTCTTCATGCGTGCTCAGCACTCAGCTCTGATTTGTGGATTGACTTTGTTTATACTTCAGTGACAGACGGAGATCTCCAACTCGCTTTAAAATCCTACGAAAAACTGAAAAGGTCACATTTGGGTTATGTAACAAGCAGTCAGTCTGTCACCATCATAAAATAAATTCTTGTGCAATGACTTGGATATGAAAAGTGTTATTAACTGACTCCTTTCATTTTTAGTAGATTCTGCTGTTTTTCCAAAGTACTCAGAGTCAGATTCCTCCAGCAGGGCCCAGGTCCAAAAGCAGCTTATGGTACGCCATTGATCCCTCAGTGACTTGTGCCAGTTGCTCAGCGACTCATGGCAACGGCTCAGAGACTTGTGTCACCGAGTGATTGGCATGAGTTGCTGAGCAATTGGAACGAGTCACAGAAGGATTTCCCATGTTGCTGTGAAATTTCCATGAGTCGTAGGGTGATTGGCATGAGTTGCTGAAGGATTGCTGATAGTCACTGATAAATTGCCCATGTCACTGTGGATTTAGTACCAGTTGCTGAGCTGTTGCCATGAGCCATTGAGGAACTGCCATGAGTCACTAAGCAATTGCTATAAGTCGCTGAGCAACTGACACATCACCAAGCTAGTGGCACCAGTCACTAAGGGACTGGCATAAGTTGCTGAGCAAATGAGACAAGTCAAGAAAGGATAGCACAAGTTACTAAGTGGTTAGCACAAGTTGCTAAGGGATTGCCGATAGTTGCTGTGCAATTGCCCATGTCCCTAAGGATTTGGCACAAGTCGCTGAGCTGTTACCTTGAGTCACTAAGGAACTGCTATGAGTCGCTGAGCAACTTATACAAGTCAGTAAACTGGTGTTACAAGTCACTAAAGGACAAGCGTAATTTGCTGGGCAATTGGCACAAGTCACTACGGGATAACACAAGTCACTGGGTGGTTAGCACAAGTTGCTGAGGGACTGCCAATAGTTGCTGAGCAATTGGTACAAGTAACTAAGGGATTGGCACAAATTGCTGAGGGATTGGCACAAGTCACTGAGCAAGTTGCACAAGTCACTAAGAGATTGGCATGAGTTGCTGAGAGATTGGTAAGAGTCACCCAGGAACTGCCATGAGTCACTAAGCCAATTGCCACGAGTCGTTGAGACTGGCGTGTGGAGATTTTTTGAAGGGTAGGACCAAAAAAACAAAATAAAACATACAGCACCTTTTGTCCCCCAAGAGGGCAGTTTATCATGTTTCAACACACTTAAGTGGCAGTTTTCATTTTTTTAACAATATGGCCACCAGGGTGGGAGGGGCAACTGTCCTCCCTGTCCCCTCCCTGTGCACACCACTGCTGACAGCTCACAGTTATAAGAGAAAATGGAAATATAATCAAAGTGTTAAATATTGATTTTGTTGGAATAGAAATATTCAATATATATAATATAAGTGCAGAAGCTTAAGGGGTTAAAGTCATCATGGCCCAATAAGAGTCTGCAGCAGGAAAACGCAGCATGATGCATTCTGGTAAACAAACAGGCAAATCCAGATTCCTCAATCAGTGCAGACGACAGCTTAATCACAGTTACAATAAACGCTGATTCAGCTTTACCCACAAATCCTTTTGCGGTAAACGGTGGAGGCTTTGCCAGTATCGACCAGTCACTTCTGTATTTCCTGTGTGATCAGACAAGTTAACCACAGATAACTGGATATTTGCATTTTGAGCTCATTTTCGGCAGCTTTGTTTAGCCTGGCTTCACTGACAAGGAACACAAACACTGAAACACTAAAACTGACGATTTGGAAAACACATAAGTAGGTTAAGAGTGATTAACAGCGGTGGAGCCACGAGGCCTCATGTCACTTCACAGTCGAGCAGATAGCATCTCGTCTGATTGACAGATTGTAAATCAAGTCTGCCTGAAGTCAGTCCTCGCTGTGCTCTGTGTGCCGCTTTAACCCCGGCGTCACAAACAGGTCGGACTGGATGTGCGAGTCTCTCCTCCCACGCTGCTGCGCTTGCAATCCAGCCGACCAGCCTGGTGCAGAAAAATGAGAAACGAGGGGCAGAGATCCACCTCTCCTCCGCCTCGCCGCCTTCCTACACAGTCATTAAAAGAGACGCCCGCAGCTGAGACTGTCAGACGAGGGCAAAAATCTCTTAATTGATCGCGCATAAAGAAGCAAAGTGATATAAAAAGATGACAAACAGCCGCACTGGTGAATCATGGGAGAAAGCCAGCATCATTTCCATTTCACACACACACAAACCCCGCCCACCTGTTCAATTACCTTTGTGCTACATGGATGCTGACATGTGAGCGCTGACCTGCACACGCTCACATGCAGATTCTCCCGCTTTCTGAAAGCGCTCTACTCTCTTCTCTGTCTCCAAAGCCCGCGGTTGAAGCAGCAGCTTTTTGATGTCGAAACTGAGGGAGTGGTTATGAAAAAAATATCGCGCTAAAAATAGCTGCTGGATGAGAAGCGGGCAGAAAATAGCCTTTCATCTGTCTTTGCTGCACGCGTGTCTTTGCTCTCTTTTTCTTGACAGACCCAGAGCGGGAAACATGGATCTGAAGAGCTGTGATCTTTAAGTGTTAAACAGGAGTCAGGGGTTGCAGGTGAACAAATGTAGACCTGTAAAAATGCTTACCAGGATGTTCTTGGTCCATCTACATCCAGTGGATCACTTTGTAAAGCTCAGAAGATAAGCTAATGTAACACACACATTGAGTTATGCAATGCTTCTTTGAACACAGATTTTAAAGCTTCGTCAGCGAGACGACAGACACCAACTCCCAGCCTGACTCACGACCAACGCCTTCAATTTGATCAGCTGTTCAAAAAGCTCTGCTGTTGTTCCCACTCTCTTTGTTCAGACTGCAGCTAAAGCAGATCCAATAGGATCTTTACACAGGACTGGACTTTGTAGTGGTTTTCCCTCCTTCACCTGTCTCCTCACCTGTTGCTTGTTACCTTGTGTGTAGTCATCCTCTGAGTTTCCTCCTCTGCTTTCATGGATCTCTATTTATAATTTTCTTTAAAGCCTCTGTGAGAGCTATCCACAATTTGTAGAGTGTATCTGGGAAAAAAGACTCCATTTCCCATGAGCACTATCACCCACTTCCTAATATTGTATTCCATTTGTTCTCAGAAGTTGGTATTTATGAGTTCCAAGTGGGAAATTTCCTACAGGGAAGTTGAGGGATCCACACCACCCCTGAGTTTACAATCAAAGATGGCTGCCCTAGGTGTAAACAGTAGCTAAGCTCCTGTTATATTCTGTTTATTTTAGAATTTCTGACTAGTTTTGTTGTAAAATCAACTGTATGCATAGTATTATTCAACATTTATACAAGTACTGTCAGGCGATTCAAAAAAATTAATCTAATTAATTACAGGATTTATAATTAATTAATCCAATTAATCACATTTTAATCTCATATCTGCTTAAAGTCCCCGTATAAAGAATCTTGATTCTAGGACATTACAAAACTGTAATGCATGACTAATCAAATGAACACAGAAGAAAGGAAGGTTTGTAAATCCACATGTTTTTTAACTGGCCAATATTAAAATGTCTGTGTTTGCTGCCATTGACGTCTATAGGGTTTTCTTGGGAAACGTTATCTAACCGCTAAGCTAAGATAGCTACGGTAGACTAATGCAGTAAACACATCCCAGTTGCAACAATTTCTGCGTCTATAGAGGTAAATTATGTTTTTCAATCAAAATCATGCTCGTAAACTACTGTGGGTGAGAGCGGTGCGCTCTTTGGATGAGAGCTCAGCATGGATATGTGGAAAAGATTTGAGATGACGGAGGCATAGCGAGATGCTGCAAGACGGAAAAGTTCAGGCAGCTCATGCTCCAACTTAGGATGTGTCGCGGTAGTTCAGAGAAGGATGGAGCGCCCGGGATGAACGCAATCAAAAAAAGTATGTTTTGTCTGTTTTTTGGACCAAAAACAGGAAGAGACGCGTTAAAGTGACAGCCCTGGTCTATATATGGAAATATTGCTGTTATGGCAAGTTTCTCCGACTTTGCAACTGAAATGCTTTTAGCTTCAAAATGACTGTATTTGCACTCCAGGGCCTGGGCTTGAATCCAACCTGTGCCATCAGATTTAGCCTTGAATCATACTATCAGAGCTTTACACAGTGCCTCCTTTTAAATCCTGCTCCAGCATCCCACAGACTCTGTGGCGTGCTCTGCCTGGCTCTTACAGGACAGGGTTATTTCTTTCATGCAGCTGCTCCTGCACTGGGTGTCTGCTCTATTTCCTCACTGTTGGTGTGGAAATGGCCTTTGTGCCTCCTCCACCTTTGATTCTTTCTTCTATTATTGGTAAACGTTTGTGTGAAATTGCGGCTCATGAAAGAAAAAAAACCCTCTCTGACTCTGGATGCTCACACCTCACCAACAATTACAGTTTCCCTCCGAGCTCAAACCTCACTGCACCGGGAAATACTCAGCAGAGTTCTACTACAATGGTATCAAAACTACACTTTGAACTTTAAAAGGTATAAATCCATAACATCCAGGTCTCAGGTGAACGTTCCAACCAGCTGTCTGCGTGTCATCAGCATGCAGCGACATGTGTCATGTGATCAAAGATAAACCTCAGAGACTTTGAGCAGAGAAGTTGACCCAGCTGAGTTTATGTAACTTTAACACTCCTTCACTGTTTTGGCTCTGAGCCCTCAGTCTGCTTTGTTCAGTGTTTGTGTAGTGAAACGAAGAGTCTGCTGTGGGTCTTAGCTGATGCATCCAAGATTCAATATTTTCAGATTAGGCTTAAATTAAATCATCAAAAAGTGGAAAAGACGTCAGGATGAAGAAGAAGGGAATACCAAAGAGAATAGGGAAGAAAAAGGAAGATATAAAAACAAATTAATCAGAAAGAAGAGAAGAAGTAAAGTAGTTATAGGGTTTCAGAAGGAGAACACAAACTGCAGAATAAGGATAAAGGTGAAAGGACGGATTATAAAAGGGCGCAAAAAAGAAGAGTAAAGGGAAATTACAAACCCCAAAAAATGAGGCTCTAAAAACGATGGAACAGAGGAAATAAAAATGCACGCTCCATGCACAAAGGTTCAAGTCCTCGTCCTCGCCACGAGTGCTGCAAGTGGTTCCCATGAAAAAATGTCACATTCGGACTAAGGTACCCACTTTTCTCTTTTTTTTTCCCAACTCTTCTCCTTCACAGCCCCTCTGGACCTTGAAGCACCAATTTATGATTTAACTTACTTTGAAAAACACAGAGCAAAGTAAATGTTTGAACATCTCTAAGTATATTTGTGTGGAACATTATGGAGAACATACAGGACAAGGATCACTGAGAAGAACACATGAAGGACAACTACACAGCAGGCCCTATCGCTCAAATCTGATTTATTGTTTGTCTGTGAACAGCTCACATAATTTTGTAGTAAATTTTGTCAGGAATCCATTCATGTAACTTTTAAAGCTGTACCACTTTTCCTTTTTTGTGTACAGGGCCTTACTGCCGCATCTTGTGTGGAGCTGGATCCTCCTTCCCCATTCATTCTAATAGGGGGATCTGAAAGGGCGTCTGAGAGTCACCGACTTTGAGGGCCTGTCATTCAAAAACCCTTTGAGAAACTACAAATTCCTGAACAGATTTTGTAAAGCAGGGTCCACTCTGTTATCTGAGCAAGTTTCAAGCCAAAACCATTTATGGCCTATGAGAAGATACATTTTGTTACTGACCCAAATCTGGCCAAATTTTAGTTTGAAAGGCAAATTGCTGGCTTCCTGTTTGAGATAGGTCAACGGTGTCTGTGTATGATTTGTGCGTCTCATTAAGACAAACATTTTGACGTTGGTTTGATTTCCCTGTGATATTCCTACTGCTATTGAGAGCTGTTTTAGTGTGCCTAGGTGGCGCTAGAGAGCACATTTTGGTATGTTATGGGTCAACTTATGATTATCGTATTGAGTTTTTGGCCAAATCGGAAAAGTATGCCGATATATGTGGCTTTTTGAGCATGTTTAGGGCTCAAAGACTAGAGGGAAAATCAGAATTGAGCATTGAGGCGTGCAGTGTGAACATAGCCTGAATCTGACTCAAAAATGTCAGATTCATCGTGACTTGTCCTGTTCACACTGTCAGAAACAAAGCAGATATGGGTCACACCTGAACAACATAATCAGATGATAAAACCAATATTGACCAGTTTGATTAAATGAATTGTACCTGCTTTTCATTGGAGTCTTTTTATAAATTCAGTGTTTTTAAAATCCACAACCTTGTTTTTAATATTACACAGGCTACAAACTTCCTGATTCAAATTTATCTACTGAGACCAAAACAACATTTCACACAGATAAGACAGAAAGACTGTTAAGTCTGATCAGTGTTACCACAGTGGTACCTTGGCTTACAAGTGTTTCAAGTAACGAGTTGGGAAACTTGCCGTCTCTTGGCCAAATTTTTGCTTTGCCATTGGTACAGTGAGCGCCACAGTAAATGCCGCAACATCTGCCTTCCATCCCCCTGTCGGACTCATTCACTTTAAGTAGCTTGTAGTGGAAGAATCATGGAACAAAAGAAGTTGTGATTTTTGGGAGTATGGAATAGATTTAAAGCATTTCAATTCATTTCAATGGGAAAAATAGATTTGAAAAACGAGTTATTTGAGTTACCACTGTCACACTTTTTTCTCGTACTTTTTTATTTTGTCATAATGTTTCCTCTTGTTTCACAAAAAGTCCACTTCCTGTCCCGATGTGTTTTCCGCCTTAGTGATTGTGGTCCCCACCCTCCTTTTTCCAATTAGTTTGTTTTTTCCTGCTTAGCTGAAATTTTTGGGGGATACTTTTTTCTCTATTTGTCAGAACTGTTCTGAGAATTTCTGTTAATACCTTTACGTGAATAAAGAGCCTTTTTCCGTCCGACTCTGAGTCAATGTTATGGTTTGTATCTGAGTGTGTAATTCTGATTTCAGTTCCTGAAGCTTTCCTCTCTTCAGCTCTGTTGCACTGTTTGCTGCGATCTATTCAGCACAGACTGCGAGCAGTGAAAAAAAAAACATTTCACTCCGATCCAAGCACAGATAAGCGTCTCCACCTTGATCCAATAAAGTTCAGTAAAGTTTTTTCTTCTCTTCACACTGTCTGGCTGGCAGAGTGGCAGACGGCCAACTCCCAGAGTCTCTCTACAGCTGATACGCAGCAGGCAGAGGTTCACATTTTTTCACCAGGTTTTTTTGCTTCTCCTCTGTGCTTCTAGCCAAACACTCGCAGCTGCCTATTTAACCAAGATATTACTTAACGTTCAGGTCGGACGGTTAGATAAAGCTGCTTTGTTCGATCAGACTCAAGAGTTCAGGCCTGCATGTGCTGCAAGAGGCTGAACAATGACGAGAAGTTTGATTTTCCTGCTTCTTTTTTGCAACTTCAGATCCTGCTATATAGTCCATCCTTTGACCTCACAAGTTTACCTTTTTGCAGTTATTTTTGAATTAATCTAATTCATTAATTTGATGTGTATCAGTAGACTTTCACTACTAAAAGAAGGTGTAGATGCAGATAACAAGAGCTGCTTTTTGTCCCTCTGAGTTTCTAGAGTTGAGTGCTAACGCAAACACAGCTGAGGGCTTGTTTTGTTCCTGGTGTTGACTCTTCAGTTTTACACCTCAGCTCATAATCAGAGCAGAGGGGAGCTAAAAGCCGAGGCTGGAAACGGAGAGGGACGGAGCGTGCCAAGGCCCCGGACGTGGAACAACCAGCCTCTGTGTGCTGGGACAACAGGCACAAGATTTAGCATCCCAGCGCTTTTGTGCTAAACTAGCTTTGAGCGGCTGCAAATAATCTTTAACGGACTTCTTTTAATTGACTTGGAGGGCCGCCTCGGTGAGTTCTTTCTGCTTGGGGAGGAATCAAACCCCTGAAATAAGATGGTGTGAATGAAGTTTTCAAAAAGAGAACATTCAGCTCAAATAAAGTTCTTTATTAAAGAAGAGAAAAGTCACAAAACTCCCTCCAGGAACCTCCTCAATTAGCTTTTCCTTTATGGAGACAAACTTTTCATGAGGTATAACGCAGTTTCTACAATTTATTCTTATCTTTGAGACTTTCTTAAAATTCTGTGTTAAAATACACACACTTGTTTCAGCAGTTGTCTGAGGAAACATGGGGTGCAGTTCCCTTTTATTGTGGTCGACAAACGTGTTGAAAATGTTCATTTTATGTCATTAAAGTGTAAGACTAGCTGGAAAATAGAAAAGTCTTATCCACCTCTTAGCAAAACATAATCAAATTTTCCACATTATGATATGACCTGATATGAAACAATATAAGCTGAATCATGTTTTACAACACAATACTATACAACAGGATAAAACATAATGCCATGTTATATGATAGGACACACCATATTTATTTAACATCACTGTATGATACAATAAGACATACCACAGTCCAGTACAATATGTAATGATACTATATGACACAACATTACATGAGACCACACAATGACACGTTATTGTACAGTACAATATGAAACAATACATGGCACAACATGACACAATGCATAACAAGACATGACATGACACTGTACAGTTCAGTACGGTACAGTACGGTACAATATGATAGGAAACATGCCATAACACTACACAATACAAAACTATATGATACAACACAGTATGGTACAGAGCAATACAGTACACTGTGATAAGACACAAAACGATGTAACACAGTACAATATAGCCCCGTTTCCACCAAGCGGAGTTTAGTTCGTCTTGGCACAGCACGGCACACATGTGGCGTATCCACTGACTAATCCCAGGACAGATTCCCAAATAACTAGGACGAGCTTCCACTTTTTGGGACCCTTTTGTAGGAGTGCAGGAGTGAGCTGCCCAATTTCTGAAGGGGAACTCCACACACAAAAAACTTAGGCAAACATGTAGCAATCACCGAAGATACAACATAAGATGGGTACAGTATGGTATAGTACAGTATTGTTCAGTACAGTATGGTACGGTACAGTATGGTACAATACAGTATGGTACGATACAGTATGGTACGATACAGTATGGTACAATACAGTATGGTACAGTATGGTATGGTACGGTATGGTACGGTACAGTATGGTATGATACAGTATGGTACGGTACAGTATGGTATAATACAGTATGGTATGATACAGTATGGTGCGGTACAGTGTGGTATGGTACAGTATGGTATGATACAGTATGGTACGGTACAGTATGGTATGATACAGTATGGTACGGTACAGTATGGTATGATACAGTATGGTACGATACAGTATGGTACGGTTCAGTATGGTATGATACTGTATGGTATGGTACAGTATGGTACAGTACAGTATGGTACGATACAGTATGGTTCGGTTCAGTATTGTACGGTACAGTATGGTACTATACAGTATGGTACAGTACAGTATGGTACGGTACAGTATGGTACAACAATATGACATAGAACAGTATTACAAACCAGGGCTGGGACGATATGCTCTTCTTCCTATTCAATTCTTTTACAACTTTTGACCAAGTAAAAAAGTTGAATTATGATGTCTACTGACTATATCTGGAGCCATATTATCCTAAAAAAAATACACATCACATGTGAGTCAGTATTTAAGATGTATTCAGGGAATCTGACATCTCAACATTTTTTCAATCCAGTTTATAAACAATGATTAAAATGAAAGACTTAAATGTGTTAAAATAAAATTGATGTTTTGGAGAAAAAAAAAATCACATTGCAAAATCTTAAAACAAAAAATCCTGTTACTACGATACATTGATTTTTTGTCTTCCAGCCCTATTACACAGTACGGTACAGCACTATAGGGTCCAATAAGATAAAATATGACATGACACGATTTGAGACCAAACAATAAAATATGGTATGGTTTAATATAGCATGACACATAACACAACAGTATGCAATGTGGTGTGATAAGATACAATACTACACGGTACATTACAATAAGATATGGCATCACACATCTCAGTTCAATTCAATAGGATACAATACCTAACAGCACAGTACGGTACACTGCTCTTTGTTTTCTTTACTTAACATCAAAAAGTGAGAACCTCTGGGACTTTTCAAACAAAGATAAACATATTTGAACTTGAGTTGATGCTACATTGGGTATTTATTAAGTTCTTTGATTATTCATAAGGTGTGTCTTATTCATCCAAACTGTAAGAGCCTGACAGTAACCTGTGTGTTTTTAAAACAGAAACTGAACAGGACGGCCTTAAACCTCTCATTAGACTTCTAAACTCTGAAGACAAATGCAAACTTTATGGACAAATGCAAATCTGTGAATGTTTCAGAGACTTGGTTAGTCCAAAGTCACTTTGAAGGAGTGATGCGTGGAATCAAAGAGCAGATCAGAGGAGTCATGATGATGGAGGCCCCTCACAGGAGCCCGGCCTCACTCTGAGTGTCAGGAACACAGAGATCCAGTTGTGCCTGGATGATTTACTCTGCAGTCTTCAGATGTTTTTCTCAGAGCAAACAACCCCTGAGCTCAGAGTCGGGCTGTCAAACTGTTTTGCACCCTCACCAATAAACCCTGCTCGGTCTCTCACAGCGAGAAAAACGTCAAACCGCAGCAGGAAAATGACTCGCAGCTCGGCAGGGCTTTGAGAGGAGTGTAATGAGTGCCGAACACGCCGACCGGCTCACTTCTGCACCCTCTCCTCCAAAAACGCTCTGCCATTACTGTGGCCATTACACCCAGCAGAGCCGGAGAGACAACACAAACAGCGTGCAGAGACCCCGCAGAGCAGCTCACCTCACATCGCCATCCAAACCTGCTGCTCTCATTTCGTTTTTGAGGCGTGGGTGCTCAGAGCAATTTGTGGTTACACGGGAGTCGCTGCACTCGCTCTGTGATCGACTGCAGCTTCTCGTGCTCCCGGGCTGTTCATGCACCCTTCAAAGGCTTGTGAATGAATGTCTGATCAGATTGTTACATCCTGAAACAGACTCCAAGAAAATTCCCAGCAATAAAAAAGTGAAATTTTCTGTAAAGCAGAAAAAAAGATGTGCCAGTGGAGTAAACAAATCACAGCTCAGACCACTGACTGTTTACACACTGTTTGATACATTGGTGTGCCAACAACACAATTCACGTTATCCTGACAGTTCTCACCCCTGTTCAATTCCTCAGAATTTAGGCAACTAGGAATGCTAAAGACGGCCTGCTGAAGTTAAAACTACGCATCAGAATGAGGAAGAAAGCTGATTTGAGACTTTGAATCATGGCAGTTGGTCTCAGTATCTCACAAACTTCTGGTCTACTGGGATTCTCACCCACAACCATCTCTGAGGTTCACAGAGATGGGTCAAGGAAGAGAAGATACCCAGAGTTAGGTGTGTGCAGATGGGCTACAGCAGCAGAAGACCACATCGGGTGACCCTCCTGTCAGCTAAGAACAGGAAACTGAGGCTACAATTCACACAGCAACACCAAAACTGGACAATAGAAGATTGGAAAAACGTTGCCTGGTCTGATGAGTCTGGATTTCTGCTCCACATTCGGATGGTAGGGTCAGAATTTGGAGAAAACAACATGGAAGCCCTTGGCCTGTCCCTGGCTTAATGAAAAGTAAAGCCATTTTATCAGTAAATGTAAGCAAATTCAAGTATTTAAAAAATTGAAATTTCCCAATTTTTTTTTTTTTTTACAATTTTTTACAATTGTTTTCAATTTCAAAGAAAATTTGCAATTTTTAAGGCTTTGTGCAAAATTTTTTTACATTGTTTTTAGCATTTTAAAGAAATATATTCCTGAAATTTTATTTTATTTATTTTTTTACAGTTCTTTACATTTATTTTCAATTTCAAAGAAAATTTGCAATTTTTTAAGGCTTGTGCAATTTTTTTTACATTGTTTTTAGCATTTTAAAAAAATATATTCCTGAAATTTTATTTTATTTTTTTTTTTTTATTACAATTTTTTACTTTTTTTTCAATTTCAAAGAAAATTTGCAATTTTTTAGGCTTTGTGCAAATTCTTTTACATTTTTTTTAGCATTTTAAAGAAATATATTCCTGAAATTTTATTTTATTCATTTTTTTTAATATAATTTTTACATTTTTTTAAACTTTACATTTTTTGTTGGAATTTTTTGCAAATTTATCAAAAATAAAAAAACAAGACTACAATTTATTAATTCCAAATGACTTATTGTGTAGGTAATTATTTACTGGAATTGAACTTTGTTGATTTTTTTACGCATAATTCAAGGATTCAAGGAGCTTTATTGTCATTTCAACACATGTAAAAATGAGGTGGAACGAAATTAGTTTCCCTGGTCCCAGTATAAGTCCACATAGCCGAAATAACTTACCATATAGATACAAAAAACATACTAAAGAAATATAAAGCACCAGAATAAAAGTTTAAACATAAACAACGGCAATAAAATAATAGTCTTTATTGTGAAGATAAGTAGATTTTGTGGCTCCAGAATGACTTTAATCCAGGTGAGCTGGGGCTAAATGGCTCCTATGAAAGTAAAGGTTGCAGACCCCTGATCCAGTCGAGTGTGAAGTGGCCCACAGCGATCGCCCCCCCACTCTTTGTGCTGCAGCATTGTGAGGCCACAGCCGCTGGTGTTAATGATTACTCCCGCTGCCTTTTGTCCACCTCTCGCACACAAAGCCAGCACAAGTCAATCTGATGTCGCCCACACAGAGTTTGTGCAACACACACCAAACCTCAGAGAGAAAAGAGTCGATTCTACCGGCTGCTCGGGGTTATCAGTGGAAATATGCAACCTGATAAGGACGTCTGAGCAAAATGCTGAGCAGGAGAGTTTCAGTCCAGGTCTGGATCCTCGTCCTGGTCTTGGTAGTTGAGCTGAACTCTGAGGGTTTTTCTTGTTGTTGTTTAATTTTTAACTTCACTTTAAATGAAAAGGCCTCACCTTTCATGTCCTGCTGATCTGTTCCCTGGGGGATGAGGAATGTAAGTGGAGGGTGTGTGTGTGTGTGTGTGTGTGTGTGTGTGTGTGTGTGCGTGCGTGTGTGTGTGTGTGTGTGTGTGTGTGTGTGTGTGTGTGTGTGTGTGTGTGTGTGTGTGTTTGCATACATGTGTTTGTGTGAGTTCATTAGAAGCGGGGGTGCAGGGAGGAGTTTTTGTTTTCTTACCAACATGAGCAGTTGTGTTGAGCCTGTAGGTGTGTGTGTTTCCATGTGTGTGTGTGTGTGTGAGAGAGAGAGACGGGGTCATTTGGTCAGTTTGCCCATCAGTACTCGAGCTGTCTGACTGAGCATTCTCACCATCTGTATGACCTCTCCTCCTGACCGGCCTGCTTTTGTTCCCGAGCCGGCCTCCCTCCCACCGGCGGTTCTCACAGATCACTGTAGTCCTCGGGGTCACCGGGCTGAGCCTTCATCATCTTCAACCCCTCTCCTCTTTTCTTCTTCTCTTACTCTAATGAGACCAGCTCTCAGGTTCTGAGTTTGACTTTCCCATGAGGGTGAACACTCCAGAAATATCACCTATCGCAAAACCACCTGGACTCAAAAGGATTTCCATTTATTCATATTTTCAGTGTCATCAAACCAAACTTCAGGGTGGATTTAACACATTTTCATCCCTTTATATGATTACATTTCCCATTTTTAATTTATCAAAGGCCCTAAGAGGAGAATGATTGTAATGAAACATGCCAAAGTCCTTCTGTCGTAAACAAGCAAACAAGACGATTAAAAAGACCCAATCCGCTTTATTTATACAGTACATTTAAAAAATAAATAAATAAATAAATAAATAAATAAATAAATAAAAATTACATGATTTAAACAAAAAAAATCAAATAAAAAAAAGTAAAATTAAATGAAATAAAATAAAACATAATAAAATAAAATAAATTGAAAAACAAAATAAAATTTAATTTAAATGAAATTAAAAATCAATAAAATAAGATAAAATAAAGTTAAATCAATTGAATTAAACTAAAATAAAATGAAACGAAATAAATCAATTGAATTAAATTAAAAATAAAATAAAATAAAATAAAATAAATATAATGCCTGCCTGCTTTTTCTCTCCATATTGACTGTTTATCCTATTCTACACCACGCCTGATAAACCCAGACTGCTAAGTGCAGATTCTACGCTTCATGCCGACTGTAAATAGAGATAACTTAGAGCTTAATGTCCTCCTGGCTTTAAAGGCCCTTTTTATTTCATTGGCTGTCATTAAAGCTACACTTAATCACTGTCAGTGCTCTGAAATGATAAATAGGAACATGAGTCTGACCACTCTTTATGGCCCTATAATCAAGTCAGTGCCATTCACTTTAGCTCAGTAATAAGTGGAAAAAACACCAAATATGGGGAGTGGATGCGGGAAATACATCGTTTAAATCACATTAACGTAAAACAGGGTGAATATAGCAGTCACATGCTCTGCCCAGGAAGCATAGAAATAACTTCTGATTGAATTTCACATGGTGTCATTTCAGGTCAGTGTTTCAATGATCTGATTTATCTGAGACAGACATTAGCCACCAGGCATGTCTCTGTTATGAGTGTTAAAACCAAGGGTCTTCAACCTGCGGCTCCTTGACTTCTTTGCAGTGGCTACTTGTAGCTTTTAACTTATTTATTTTTTTATCTTACAGAAGGTATTGATGATTGGAGACAATGAAACAAATTAACGTTTTGTTGAACTAAATCTTCATCCCATCTGTCAATAAAGCCTGCCCCCGCTCTACTTCACCTCCTACAACATCAACAGCCCACCAACTTTCCATGGACCTGTGGCTAACCTCAAGTTTTACAGCCCTGGGAAGATAACTACATCTACAAAAAGACTAAGCTGGAAGAAAATACAGATTTTAATTCTGTATGGATAGAGTCATTTAACTACCATCATACTAGCTTAATATACATGCTTGAAATGTGGCAAAACATTAGCAAACAACTAAAAATGATGAGTTGAGCTACATGATCAACATATTTTACCAAATTTAAGAATGCTTTTTGAATAATGGGAATTTTTGGCAAATTTCAAAGGCTTCAATTTTTGAATTCATTTTTAAATTTCTAAATCTTATACAATTTTGCTTTTTTAATTAAAAATTTTTGACCTTTTTTTAAAATAGAATTTTCATTTTTTTGCAAATTCTCAAAATTTCAAACATTTTAAATTTTGAGAATTTGCAAAAAATTGAAAATTCTAGTTTTAAAAAATCTCAAAATTTTTGAGATTCAAAAAATGCAAAAAAAAAAAAAAAGATTTTAAATTTATGGTTTTTTTTTTTTTAGATTTTTTAGATTTTTTTAAATGTGATTTTTTAAAAATATATTTTGCAAATATTTGAAAATTAACCAAATTAATTTAAAAAATAATAATAAGTTCAGACACCCCATGTACAATTTGATACATTTTTAAAAAGTTCTGGTTTATTTAATTGTTGACTTGATTTTAACCAGGTATAGAATTTTAACACTATAGTTTTTTATTTCTAATTGTGAAGATAAAGTTGATTTTGTGGCTCCAGAATGACTCTGATCCCAGTGAGCTGAGGAAAAATGGCTCCTATGAAAGTAAAGGTTTCAGACCCCTGGTTTAAACAGATAAAGTGTCGTATCAAAACATTTAAAGCGTTAGAAAAAGTCTGTGAAGCATGGGTTCAGTCAATAAAAATGCATTACAAATTACCCAGAGTGCTTTGGGTTCCATCATGGATTTGTTATGAACTACAGACACAGGTATGTAGGAGGCCAGATAAAGATGTCAGTCCGTCCACCTTTCCCTCTTATCCACAATTTATGACGCGCTAATGTCACAAATCACAGAGAGGATCCCACCTCTGCAGGGACAAACAGACTGACGACAGCGGCACACTCCTCACAGTCACTCAGCAGAGGGCTGCTACGCTTTATGGCGTCATAAAGTCCCCCTTCTGAAAACACAGTTAAGAGATGACAGCAATTGGTGTGTTGTTCAAGGGCCGTCACCTCTGTCCTGACAGCAGTAATTAGCCTGACGGCACGTTAGATTGAATGGCTGCTTAATGGTCACTTACTGTTGGCTCGGCACGCTTTAGCTGTTTGACCAGGACAGGTGTGAGAGGGCGAGATGTTTATGACTGGAGGAGGCTTTCACTTCACTTTATCCAATGGGTGAAAACTAGAAGAGATGGTCCAAGTCTAGATCAGTGAACCCCTGCTGTGTGAAAACACTGAGGCCCCGTTTATACATCAACATTTCACCCAAAAACACAAAAAACACAGAAAAAAAAATCTGTGTTTATACTGAAACACTGAGGGACTGAGAACGCTGTAGTTAGCATGCCGGGCCTGTAGTTGGCGCCATAACTGTCCAGAAGTGGCTTTTGGTAGATCTTCGCTGGAGTAGAGTTGGGTTGATCATCTGGTGTATTGGGGAACGCTGTTTGTAGAATCAGAGCAAACCAACCACGGAGAAGTAGCATTCAGCTTCTATGCTCCATATATCTTCAACAAACTGCCAGAGAATGCCAGGTCTGCTGGAGGATTCCTGTGCGACATTGTGTGACTCACCTTTTTACAGCTGATTTTAATAGAGTATCTTTTTTTGCGACTTTTGCGTTTCAATCTTAAAGATCTGTTTTTGCGATTTCATTTTATTTTACTGTATCATGTGATTTTTTAATCTGTTTTTTAATTGTTTATTTACATATGTTTCGCTGATTTGTATCACTGCAAGGCAATTTGAATTGCCTTTCTGAAATGTGCTGTATAAATAAACTTCCCTCGCCTTGAAGCAACAGATGCAAGATATGTTGAAAGGCAGTCGGCAGATTTCGCATGATTCAGCAGATTCAGCAGCGCAAACACACACGGTAGCTGGGGATGGTCGTAACAATGGTACTGTTGTACAGGCATGTGCAAAGCGGAGCGTAACGTCAGCCACTGAAAACTACGGCTTTCTGTTCACACGTTTCAGAAAAACTCAACTCTGGAGGTCGTTTTTTAAAGTTCCCATTTTGGGTCAGCTACAACTCTGGTGTAAACAAGAGGTCGGAACGCAACAATCCTTTTGCATTCCGTCTTAAAACCCTTGTCATGTAAACAACCCCATGTCATTGGGTAAGAGGCAGGCCAGTCAATCACAGGGCTGACACGGAGACAGACAACCTCTCAAGCACACACTCACACCTAGGGACAATTAAGAGTGTTCAGTTAACCTGGTGAGCATGTTTTTGGACTGTGGGAGGAGGCCGGAGAACCCGGGGAGAACCCACTTATGCACGGGGAGAACATGCAAACTCCACACAGAAAGGCCCGCCGAACAAGCTGGGAATCAAACTGGTGACCTTCTTGCTGTGAGGCTGCGGCACTCACCGTTGTGCCACGGTGCAGCCCTCAATCATTTACTCATTTATTCATTGATTGATCTATTGTTTCTGCTTTGTTTCTTTCTCCTTCTTTCTCTGGTCTTTGAGCTCTAATTTGATCCCTTTAATGTAGCCAAAAATTTATAAACACAAATTGGCACACGCCTCACAATCAGCAAAATATTTTACATGTTACCAAACTTGACCCCAGCACCCATAATTTACTCTCTAGCGCCACCTAGGCGCTCAAAAAAATCTCCACTAAAATGGCTCTAACAGACAGTAGGAATGTTGTAGAGAGCTCAAACCAACATCAGAATGTAATAGAGATGGACAATTAATTTGGGGGCACCATGGCCCAATCTCAAACAGGAAGCCAGCAATTTGCCTTTCAAAATAAGATTTTCTCACGTTTTTACCATTTCTACAAAAATATCTCTTTTATTTATTTTGTGATTTGTGATGTGATTTAAGTTCCCTTCAGGTCTGTAGGCTCTTTGACACAATCTAGTCCAAAATCTGATAATCCAGGAGTGGACTGGATCAGGATCAGATTCAATGAAGGAGAGAAAAATGGTGAAATCCCCCTTTTTTGAATCTGTACCTATAGAAAAGAAGTTTTGTTAAATGTGGATTTTAGATTCAGTCTAAAGTTGCAAAATAAAGTTATGATTCCCTTAAGATGCACAGATTAATGAAAAGTTGAGAATCAGATGCTGAGTCTGCCCAAAGTAGAACATCTACCAACATTGAGATTAAAAGATTCAGAACAAGTAAAGATTTTTCCAGATTTTTCATCCTAGATCTGAAAGAAGAATCCAAAGAGCCACAGCCTGCAGAGAACTTGTCTCACTGTGACCCTTCTCATTCTTCCAGGAGCTGCTGATTCAACAACGAGCTTCTCATAATTTCACTTTTTTGTGAACGAATCCAAAGTAAACTTGGGAGGCGCTTGGATCACGCATCATTTGCTGCCTCCAGCGGTCCCGGAGGGGCGGCGCGCCGAAACCTGATCCCCCTCCTCCCGCTGCTGCTGCTGCTGCTGCTGCTGCTGCTCGTCCCGGCGGCGCGCAGCTCGGCGCAGCTCGGCGCAGGCAGCCAGGAGGCATCCCGGACCGCGAGGGGACTGGAGGGAGGAGAGCGGAGCCAACACACGAGCATACACGCCCACGCACGCACACACACACACACACACACACGGAGCGACATATGTGACGGCTGCGCCTTCAAAATAAAAGCTCGTTTTTGTGGAGCTGCGTGGCAGAATGGGATCACTTGATGACTCAATTAGGAAGCAGATTCAGATTTTGTTGTTGAGTTGCTCAGATATTTTCTAAAAATATTTTATTATTATTATTTTTTTTATAATTCAGGTGTTTTTATTTCTACTTTCTTGCAGAAACTAAGTCCTGAGTGGGTGTTTTGAGGATTTTGGTTCGTGTTTTACAAAATCCCTTAACACCTGGGAGTGTAAAAGGCACAAAATTAAGAAGTTTAATGCAGTTATATCAAATCAAAATAACCGTCATGAAATTCTCATGATGAAAGTTGAATTTAAAATTTCTTTTCAAAATAAAACCAACCTCATTCTGTTTTAGGACACTAAAATTAAAGTTTAAAATATGTTATATTTTTGCTTTAATGTGTAAAAGAAATGCTTTATGTGTCCCGTGTTGCGTCACTGCCTCCCTGGCTCATCGCCACCCATCTTATTTTGGAGGCTCAAACCGGAAGTGCCCATGTCTGTTGACGGCGGCACCGTGCAGCTCGTACTTCACAGGCTGCCAGCGGAGAAGAGCCACCAGTCCGAGTTGGTTGATCCGCGGCGACGAAGCGCACCGCCTGTTCTTCCCCACCCTGGAGACGGAGCGTGGACCGAGGCTCGCTGCGTCCAGTCCGGCTCCGCCTCGCTGCCCGCGGGGCTCCTCAGCGCAGGATAACCACACTCTGGAGGGTTTGGACGCGCCGGACAGCAGCGCGCAGAGCGAGACGGGATTTAGTGGAGAAGTTGGTTTGTGAGCGGCGGTGCCTGCGCCGAGGACTCTCGCTGTCAAGTCGTGAAAAAGGATTTCTGACAATTTTTTGGTCACTGACGCTTAAGTGGTCCCAGAAGCGGGCGGACTAAGGGATTTAAAGTAGTTCCGCGTGGATTTCGTGAAGTTTTCTGGAGATTTAAGCTGTTTTTCTTCTTCTGGAAGACTGGGATTTGCTGTCACGCCAGAACACTTGAGGTAAACCTTTTCTTTAAATATCGTGTCTGTTTTAACTTCCCTCTCATTCTCAAACAACTCTGTACACTCACTCAAGCAGCGAGTGGAGCAGCAGCACTTCCTCGTAGATGCAGCTCGGACAGGTTGAGCTCTGAGTCTCTCGGGGAGCGTTAAGTAGCCGCGTTGAACCAAACAGTGTGTACAGTGTGTGTGAAGCAGCCTCGCAGCCGTTGCGCACAGCACAGGTGCTGCTGAGCGGACAGCTCGGGTGGCTCCGGGCTGTGCGTAATCGGCGCGTTTTTTGGCTGGAGCTGGTGGACTGAGGAGGATTCCTCTGCGCATTGTGTGTGTGTGTGTAAGAGATGAAAAGCATGAGCAGGATTTCTGCTTCTCGCTTTGTTGTTGCTGTGTGTAACGTGAATGAGGAAGGTTTGCCAAATTACGCACAATGCGTCACCAGAAATCACCCTTAAAACTGACAAATTTTTCAGACAGAGAAAAACAATCCTACTCTTTCACACTCCAGATTTTGACTCTCAAGTTTCTTGTAAAAAAAGAAAAATGAGTGAAATCAAACTGCAGATTTTTCAGTAAATGTAAGGATTAGTGCGTAATTACGCACGGTTTCCTTCCCACGAGGTTTGGATGGAGACACCAGGAAGATGCATCGGATCAGAGATCGGTTTCTTATGATCATAAATCAAATGTTTCCATCTATAATTTCCCTGTCAGGGGTTTATTTACTGGCTTTCATCGCCGCTCTGTTGCTGGTTAGGACGTTCACGCCTCTCCTCGCTGCGGTGACGTCTTCTCTCTGGTTCGGAGCAGAAATATGAATTACCCATCAGCCTCATCTCTCCCCCCTAATGCCTCAGATCATCTCTGAAGTTTCTCCAGAAAGCTGCAGATCCCCCTCTCTGTGCGGTTCTCTCCCCTCAGCAGCAGATCAGTCATCCCTTCTCTTCTCTTCAAACGCACGCGTCTCAATGGGATTCAGATGGTGAAATTTTGGGGCCACTCAGCTCGTTGCTTTGACTCCCCCACCACGTCAGATTCATCACCGGAGAAAATTAGCGGATTACAGCCACAGAAAAGGAGGAGGTCGACTCCTAGAGCCTCCTCTGATTAAATTTCAGGGCCGTAAAACAAGCATGCGCGTGGTAATAGAAGCTGTAATGCTGCAAATTAATTGTATCTATTGACCCGAGGAACAGCGAGCGCCTGTTTGCTGCGTTTTCAATCAGAGGCAAGCCGCAGACACATTTCAGCGCTAAATGAGACTCTGATTGCCTCTTTTCATTACAGAAATTGGCCTGAGACCATCTCTGAGCGCGCTTTCTCCTCCCGCCCCTCTATAAATAAGTAAATAGAGCATTAATTGGTTCCAACTTGTCTAATTTCACGCGAAAAGCTGATCTTTTCCACGCTCACACTGTAATTAACTTCCAGAATCCAATAATGAAAACTGTGAGCTGCAAAATCAGATTGAGCAGGTATGGCGCAGACTTTCACCTCTGAGGATTAGCCTCCAGGATCAGGTCTGAAGTTTGTTAAAGAGTTTTCAACATTTTATACCTCAGACACACACAGAGAGAGGAGAGTTTTTCACAAAGGATTAAATATCCATCTGTGGAGACTCTGAAGGTTTTCTGTCCCCTGACTCTGCTCAGACTTTTCTGAATCCTCTCCACAAAGAGTGAAGGAGAGAAAACTGAATCTTATCAAGTAATTTTGTCTTTTCTTCAGTAGAAAATGTCTTTTTAGTCTTAATCTGAGCCACATCCACCTGACCTGCTTTGAAAAATGTCTTATTTCAAGTTATTAAAAGACAAAATGAGGTCTGAATTGCTCCTAACAAGTTAAACAAATCTGCAAATGGCACAAGAAAAGTTATTTGTATGACAACATTATTCAAGTGTAAATTTTCCCCTTCTTGCAATTCAGACCTCCTTTTTGTCTTTAAATGACTTGAAACAAAACATTTACTACTTAAAATGAGGCAAAACACTTGATAAGATTTCAGTTTTAGACTCAATATGAGCCACATCCACCTGACCAGACCAGAAAAATGTTTTGTTTGAAGTTATTTTAAGCCATAAACAAGAGAAAAGTTTCTTGTAAGAAGCTATTATTGTAGTTTCAAGCAAGTTTTTGAGCAAATTTGTATCTTGTTCCATTGGTAGATTGTTTTTTAACTTGTTGCAGCAAATATAGACCTCATTTTGTCTTTAAGTAACTTGAAATAAGACATTTTCTGGTCTGGTCAGGTGAATGTGGCTCATATTAAGTCTAAAAAGACATTTTTACTGAAAACAAGACAAAAACACTTGATAAGATTTCATTTTTTTGCAGAAAAGTTCCCAGAACTATCCCAGGTCGGCTTAGCTCTGACGCTTTCTCTGCTGTGCTTTGGTTACACCTCTGGTCCACTTCTCTCATTTGGTTTCCTGTGCAGGGACAGACATATGTTGTTGTCTTTTGCGAATACAATGTGAGATGTCTTGAAGTCCAGAGCCTGCAGCACTTGAAACTTCACTGCAAAAAGCTGAAATCTTATCAAGTGTTTTTATCTTATTTTCATAAAAAAAATGTCTTTTTAGACTTAATATGAGCCACATTCAACTGATCAGTCCAGAAAAATGCCCTTTTTTCAAGTTATTTAAAGACAAAGTAAGGTCTTAATGCTGAAACAATTAAATAAAATCTGCCCATAGAACAAGAGAAAAATGCTAAAAACTAGAAAAATGTCTCAATACAAGAAACTTTTTTTTAAAGCAACTTAGATCAAGTCTAAAAAGACATTTCCTACTAAAAATAAGACAAAAACACTTGATAAGATTTCAGTTTTTTGCAGAAAGGTCTAGGATTTTCTAAAGTTGGCTTAGCCTAAAGTTTCTTCTGCTGTGCTTTTGTACACCTCTTGTCTACCCCCCTCCCAGTTTGTTTCCTGTGCAGGGACAGAGTCATGTAGTTGTCTTTTACACGAGCACTACGAGATGTCTTAGAGTCACCAGCACCTGAGGCTTCACTGCACCTTTCCCTGCCTTCCTCCCACACTGCACAGTGTTTTTTGTCTTATTTTGAGTAAAAGATGTCTAATTAGACTCAATATGAGCCACATTCACCTGAACAGGCCAGAGAAATGACTTGTCTCAAGTTATTACAGACAAAGCTGAGGTTTGAATTTCTTTCTCTCACAAGTCAAAAAAGCACATTTTTCTTGTTCAGGGGTCTTGAAATAAGACACTTTTCTGAGCTGGTCAGGTGAATGTGGCTCATATTGAGTCTAAAAAGACATTTTCTACTGAAAATAAGACAAAAACACTTGATAAGATTTCAGTTTTGTGCAGAATGGTCCAGGATATTCCAAAGTTGGCTTAGCTTTGATGTTATCTCTGCTGTGCTTTTGTACACTGCAAAAACTGAAATTTTATCAAGTGTTTTTGTCTTATTTAAAGTAGAAAATGTCTTCTAAGACTTGATAGGAGCCACATTTAACATATCAGTCCAGGAAAAAATCCCTTTTTGTCAAGTTTCAAAGACAAAAACTATAAAAATGTCACAATATGAGCAACTTTTCCCTCGTCCCATTGGAAGACTTTTTTGTTTATACTTGTTATAGCAATTCAGACCTCATTTTTTGTCTTTCAATAACATGAAATGAATTATTTTTCCGGACTGGTCAGATGATTGTGGCTCATACTAAGTCTAAAAAGACTTTTTTCTGCAGAAAATAAGACAAAAACACTTGATAAGATTTCAGTTTTTGCGGAAAGGTCCAGGATATTCCAAAGTTGACTTATCTCTGACAGTTTCTCTGCTGTGCATTTGTACACTGCAAAAAACTGAAATCCTATCGAGTGTTTTTGTCTTATTTTAAGTCAAAATTGTCTTATTACACTTGATATGAGCCACATCTGACTTATCAGTGCAGAAAAATGTCTTGTTTCCGATTATTTAAAGACAAAAATGAGGTCTGAGTTGCTTGTAACAAGTTAAAAACAATCTTCCAATGGAACAAGAGAAAAATGCTTCAAAAAAAAATATTGTCTCAATACAAGTAACTGTTTGTTTAAAGCAACTTATATTTAAAAAAAAAGACATTTTCTACTCAAATTAAGACAAAAACACTTGATAAAAGTTAATTTTTGCAGTGCAGCTGATATCTCCTCTCACCTGAGGGTGGTGTTGTGATGAAATCAGGGAGGAGCATTGAAGGGAGAAGAGAAGAGATGTAGAAGGTGATCTCAGCGAGCGTTTTTTCTTTCTGCTGTTTGTTTCCTTCTTTCCGAAAAAAAAAAAGCTGAACTCCCCCTTTTCTCCCCTAAAAACGACAAAGCTGCTCCCGCCCTGCCTGTTGATCCCTGGCTTTAATAATTAAAGCTCACCGACACTCTGCGGAGGTGTGACTAGCATGTGACTCCCTCTGCGATGATCCTCAGAGGGATGACAGGGATTTGAACCCGGGTTAAAGCATTTTTCTGCCTCTGAGCGACTACAACCAGGAGATGGTTCTGCATGATTAATGAGCATGTATTATTCACTGCAGCGCTTGTGTTTCTCTTTCATGCTTTAAGAAAATATTAGCATGAAGACACTTCTCCAGGCTTTGAACTCCACGCCGGGTCTGGTGGATCCTCTTCGCCTCTCGAGGTTGTGAAATCAGAGGGGTTTGAGTAGCCTGTGGAGCTCATTTGCAGGGTTCAGCGTGTCCACTTTGGTGGAGTTTCATCACTTAATATTCTGAGAGGAGAGAATTTAGGGTTGTGTTTCAGAGAGGCTGGAAAAGTGGAGGCTGTCTTCACTCAAGGAGAAGTTCAGCGCAGCAGAGCTGGAGTCTGAGGAAGAGGAGAGGTACTGATCCAACTTTTCACAGGAGGAGAAGTGAAAAAGTGCAGGAAAAGGAGTCTCCTCTCTGTTTGTATGGAACGCTAAAGGAGCTCAGCTTAAATCAGCCAAACCTTCATGAAAAAGAATAAAATCAGATGTGTAAGACAGTCATTTTTAGAGAATCCTTCCTCACTTTGCTTTTTAAAATAATTTTAAAGACTTTATTTTAAATGTTTAGGAATTGCTTCAGCGTCTCGATTTGGGAATTTAATCACTGCCAAGAATTGACTGAATGACTTTGACGTTTAGATTTATTATTCAGATAAATGCTGCAGAAGGAGACGGCTTCAGAGGACTCATTCTGCAGAAAACAGTTATTTATTTTAACAAACAGACAAATAAGTTGCATAACAGCTGCACAAAAACTTGCTCAAAGCTAAAAAACAGAAATCTGAGGTAAAAACTAGAGCCCGACCGATTAATTGGTCAGGCCGATTAATCGGGCCGATTATGCCTGCCACCGATTAATCAGCATTGGCCAAAATGTAGCCGATTATAAATTTTTACTCCTGTGTATCAGATGTCGGTCGATATATCGGATATCGGCTTTTTTTTGCCCCCAGTATCGGTATCCGCATCGGCCCCATAAATCCCATATCGGTTGGGCCCTAGTAAAAACTGAACATGTTTGAGTGTCATCCTCAAGTTTTTGGGGGATTTACACCAAAGTCAGTGCTAAGCTGCTTTTAGGATCAGAGATTAGCTGCACCTGTATGCTTTGCTCTTTGGCGGTCGCTTAAACTAAAAGTAGAAAAGAAAAGAAAAGATGTTTGTTGCCATGTGCACAGATACAGGAAAGTTCTTTTTGTTTGTTTCTAGCCCAGTCAGCTCTAAAAAAAAGTTAAACATACATAAAATTGGAAAGTGAAACAAAGAAAAAAGGTAGAATTGTAAAATAAGAAAAGAAAAACCAAACTAGAACTAGTTTGTCAAAATACGTGCCCTATAAATCTGCAAAATCGACCTTTAACTCCAATTTCTAGACTTCCTGTTTTGTATTTACTGTGGTGCTTAAAGACTTTTTTGTAGGTGTTGTCATGATGGTTATGCACCAAAAATTTCAGGCCTGTAGCTGAAAGTAGCTGTGAGGGGCTGCAGTTTTAGGCCACAGGAGGGCGCTGTGGAGCATATATTTTTTTCAAAATACTACTTTATACATTTTTCACCTTGACTGAATTTTGTGGCTAACTGTGTTAGCTTTCATATCGAGTGATAGGCACAAAAATTGGGGTTGAATCAGCACAAGAAACAAAGAATACTCATAATAACTAGTTTGTTTAAATTCGTACCTTTTAATGGTCAAAATCTGATGTTTGAGTCCAAATTGCTAACTTCCTGTTGGGAATTCTCTATGGTTATAAGAGACTTTTTTGTAGATCAAGGCATGGTTGTTATGCACAAAAAATTCCAGGCCTGTCGCTCAAAGTAGCTGGAGGAGCTGCAGTTTTAAGCCACTAGGGGGTGCCGTGGAGCATATATTTTTTCGCAAATACTATATTTATAAATTTTTCACCTTGACTGAATTTGGTGGCTAGGTGCATTCACTTCTATATCCAGTGAAAGGCACCAAATATGAGGTTTAAGCGGCACAAGAAACAAGAAATGTTAAAAATAACTAGTTTGGTCAAATGCATACTAGAGGTAGACCGATATATCGGCCGGCCGATATATCGGGCCGATAATTGGACATTTGTCTCCATCGGCCATCGGCCGTATTTTCTTTTAAAAAGCCGATTTTTGATCCGTTGTATAAAATGATGCAATTTTTGATCAGGCACAAAAAAGATGAGCACCTCAAACTTGTGGAACCACTTGGATACATTACACACTTTTGTTCAAATTATATTAATAAGTTTAAGTTTCTTTTTTGACATTTTAAGAAGAGTGTGAATGTTTACTACTGCTTGTTACATTGTGTGTTTACTCAGACAAAATATTTCATTGTTTTGAAAGCTGAATAAATGTTCAGAGGACTGGACACCACTTGTTGTAATAGATTTCTTTTAGTTGCTCAGAAATTGCTGCGTTTTACAAAAATGTGATAAATATATATTTATTTAACAATCGGCCTGAATATCAAATTGGAAAAATCGGCCATGCATATCGGCATCGGCTGCCCAAATTTTGGAAAGCATCAGCATCGGCATCGGCCCCCAAAAAACCCATATCGGTCGACCCCTAAAAGGCACCAAATATGAGGTTTAAGCAGCACAAGAAACAAGAAATATTAATAATAACTAGTTTGGTCAAATGCATACCCTATAAACTGTCAAAATCCGATGTTTGACTCCAAATTGCAAACTTCCTGATGGGAATTCACAATGCTCGTAAGAGACTTTTCTGTAGGTGTTGTCATGATGGTTATTCACAAAAAATTTCAGGCCTGTAGCGTAAAGTAGCTGGAGGGGCTGCAGCTTTAAGCCACAAGTGAAAGGCACACAATTTGGGGTTGAAGCGGCAGAAAGAAATAAAGAAGACAAACAATATTCATTCAGGTTTCAAGATGGCCTTAACCCAGATCTTCAGGCTTGGGCCCTAAAAAGTGTCGTAACAACTAAACGACACAAAATAAAGTTTACAGGAGCTTAACATTGTGTTTCAGCCAATTTGTGACACAAAAAACAAAAAACAAAAAAAGCTACATCGGGGAGCACAAGCAGTATCCTGACTGAGGCTAACTCCATGTAGCTCAGCCCTCTGTGAGTTTTTCACAAGTTAAATTTACCATCCAGAATTGCAGGTGTATCGTTGTTTTCTGTTATTGCAGCAGCAGGAAGCAGGAAGACACTGCGGCAGTGTGACTACAGTACGCCTAAAGGGACAAAAAATGACAGTATGAAACAAAAATGTCAGCTGTCACGTCGACTGGCGTTCACTATCAAGCTTTACTCCTTCATCTTGTGGCATTTTCTGTGTCTTTGAGTCTTATTCATTAAGGTAAAAGTCTGCCCTGATGTCTCCAGAAGCAGTTACTGGTGTGAAAATGTTGAGGAGTGAGAATAAAAAGTGCAGAAATAGCAGAGAGCTGAGTTTCATCACCAGATGTGAAAAAAACGGGAAGAAAGGGAAACTATTTAGTCTCACTGGTGCGCTTATAAGCTACCGCTCCTCCTACCGCAGGATTTCATTTGTTTCATTCTATCAATCACGCTGCACCACTTGGCCGCCGCTCAACCTCAAGTGCTCACTTTGTACTCGCAGCTATCACCTGTCACCAAACGAGTCAATCCCAGCCAGCTCCTCCATACATGGCACATTTTAAAGCGTGCATGTCGCGACGGGATCTGCACGTTGACACCAAGAAGTGGCTGTTAAAAATGAGTTTTTTTTTTTTCCGCTCTGTGGCTGCCAAAGAAAACAAAAGTCTCATATCTGCGCGGCCTGCAATCAGCTCCTCTCTGCGCGCCTGCACAGCGAGGGCCGTGCTGAGCTGTGTAAACAAACCGCAGCGGCGTGGAGACGTCTTGTGTTGTAAGAGGGCGAAGGAGAAGAAGAGTATACAGTGCACATAAAAGGCTGCGGTATATTGAAGCATGAAGGCGCAGCGGTGGTGTTTAGATAAGGATTGAATGTGTGTGTGTGTGTGTGTGTGTGTGTGTCTTTGCAAAGTTGTTTTGTGTTGAGGAGCGATAATGTGCAAACACAGCCTGGGCTTCAGTTTGTGCTGAGCAAGGAGTGAGTCCCAGGTCCGTGGAGAGAAAGAAAACAGCGCCGCTAAGACTTGAGACAACACAACCTCTCTCTGGGCTGAGTGTGTGTGTCCATGTGTGTGTGTGTGTGTGTAAAGCCTGCTCTGAGGTGTGTTTTTGTGCTGCGCTTTCACAGCCAGGGCTCTCCTGAAGCTGGACAGAGCTGCTAAAGTTTAAGCTAACAGCGTGTCAGTGTGTGTTAGGGAGCTTTGTTCTTGTTGCTGTTCTGGGCACCGCGCTCTCGGCTCTCCGAGCTCCTCGCCACATTCCAGCTTCTCCCTGCTTAAGCAAACAGGAGGCAGAGCTCTGTCCGCCACCGCCGTATTGCTGTCACGCCTCCTCCTCCTCCTCCTCCTCCTCCTCTTCTGATGAGCCAGCGGGCACGTTGGGCATTCCTCATCCTTGCAGGAGGATCAGAGAAGTCATGTCAGTCGCTTGCTAAACCACGCAGAAAAGCGTGCTGGAGAAGGACTGACATGCCTCTTAAAGTCTGGATTGACTTTCACTCCCTCCTGGATTAATCCTGGTTTTAAAAAGTGAATTGATTGGTTGATTAACTTTTAAAAACCAGGGAATGCTTTCAAAGCTCCTTCTCAGTCCATCTTAGCCATCAGGTGCTGGCAGAAAGTTTCTGAGAAAATCTGCGAAGAGGGATTTCCACCCTAATCCCTGAAATCTGTGTGGAATGTCAGGTCAGAATATGGTAGCATGTGTGCAGACCCCGAGGCGCTGCTTTGTGCTGCAGTTTGCAGGCTACCTCTTCACAATTCAGAGTTTGTTGATTCATGTGTGTGTGTGTGTGTGTTTTGCAGGTCAGTGTCGGGGAGTTGTTGGATACTTTCTTGCGGCGTTGGAGGCCGACGTTCTGCCGGGCAGCATGCAAACGGAGGATGTCGTCTGAGTCCGAGTCGGGCCTCGCTGCTCTGCGTGCCGCCGCGTCGTCCAGAGGAATGACGACTCTGTGGTGCTCGCTCTGGCTCTCCCTCCTCCTGCCGCTCTGCGTCGCTCCGGCGAGGCTGCCCACCGCTCAGCCCACAGGTAGGAAACAAGACGACACGTTGCTGATCAGCTGATCACGCTGCTGTGGGTCATTTCTGAAGAAGCCACTGAAACTTCACAGTTTACAGAAAAGTTTGAAGCATTTTGAAGTCAATCTAGACTTTACTTCTGTGTTAAAAGTTGTAATCAGTCTCTTTAGAGGGATAGTTCTTACTTTTTTAATCCTTACAAATCCACAACCTGAAGGGAAATGCTCATTTCCCTCATTTATTTTACCCCAAAACGCATCCTTTACAGTTTTACACAGTTATGTCTAGAGATGGGTACCTTTCACCAATTTTTTGGTACTTTTCTGTGTTTACGTGGTTAAAAATATCTACTTGTTTCATAATAAAGTATAATTTTTATTTTTTTTTACATATTTATTCTTCAATATATAACATTGCAATGTTGTGTTCATGGCCAGTATGGAAAATCAGCTACTCTTCCTCTCCCTTACAGTCACAAGGATGCGTTCAGGTACCTAAACATGGTGCCTTTTGATTTTATGTGGTACTTTTGACAGAATTTGGTCAGTACCAAGCAGCAAGCTCCGGTCTAAAATGAGACAAGTGCTAAAATCTGCAGTTCCTCAAGTGTCCACTAGAGGCTGGCTCCGAAACTAAAGGAAGTCACAAACACACCAAGCCAAAAAATCAGTTTTCTGTCTGAGTCTCTAGTTTTACCATTGTCACACACTGTATGGGGGTCAGTTTTTTCCTGACTTGGGGGTTTAGAGGATATTAAGATTGGGAGCTCACCCAATCACAGGCACAGCTCAGGTCACGTGACCGACAGGCGCCTTATAGCTGTACGCAAAGCCCTTGCCATTACAAATATGGCTGCAATTCCCGATTCGCTTCATTTTCCGTTTCAGAAACAGACGGGTAACATCAGGGAGACTACGTCCATATTTCATACAGTCTATGGTCGGTACGAGGGCTGGGTATTGTTAAGACCTTCACGATTTGATTCGATATCGATTAAATTCAATATGGGTTTAAATGCTTCAATTATCGACCTCATGTTTTGGAGCAATAAATCAACCAAAACGTCAGACTTTAATGCCAAAGGATCTGGCTTTATGCTGTTGCTGCTTTGGCTGCCATGTTTTGGTTGTTTGGTCTTGTGGCCCTCGTCCATACAAAGCGAGTAACACGCACAGTCCCCCTCACTTGCCAGGAGATGAATCGATTCAAAGGGTTTGCTGAATCAATATAAATATTAAATCCAATAAATATTTCAATGCATCAATTCATCAGTATTTTCACCCACCCTTAGTCGGTACCTGTAAAAGTACCTAAATCGGACCTATCCCCACTTATGTCACTGATTCCTGCTTTAAACCCATTTTATCCTCACTGCAGGAAACATCTGCTTCTTTTGTTTTCAAATCTTTAAGAATTAAACACTGTAAGGGGTGTAACAGGGGCGAACATAGGCATTTGGTGGACCCGGGTCAACAGTCATTTGGGGCCCCTGCATCTGCAAGTTTAATGTGCCTTAAACCTGTTACTGCTAATCCTCTATTCTCAAAACATACAAATAAACAAAAATAAATGACATTAATTGGAGTGTGGGATCATATAATTCATGCCCCCCTCTGCATAAGTTAGTGCCCTGCCCGGGGCACCCCAGTCTAAAAAGTCTGGAGACCAAGGTGCTGTTTACACAACGGTTTTAGGATAAAATGCAAAAGTTTTGTTGCGTATCGACCTCTTGTGTACACAACAATGGCGTTTTAGCCAACCTAAAATGCTAACTTTTAAAAATGGCCTCCAGAGTGGGTTTTTTTGGAAACGCTGCCGCCACTGTTACCATGTAAACAGCAAGCTCAAGTCTACTTCAGTACAGATCTACCAAAAGCCGCTTCTGGACAAGACAGTTATAGCGCCAACTACTGGCCTGGCATGCTAACTACAGCGCTTTCAGAGGTCACTGCTCTTTCAGCCTTTAAAAACACACACAAAAAAAAAACTATCAAATAATAAAGGTGGGAAAAGCAACTAAATTTGCTTTGAGACCACAAATGGTAACAGTGGTATATTGGTCAGTCAATCCAAAATTAGTTTGGCCCCCCCTAAACCCAAAATCCTGGCTCCGTCCCTGCAGGTTATGATTTAACACTGGTATCAGATCAGTATCAGTCGACACCCAAAGTCCAGGTATCAGTATCAGGACCAGAAACGTTGGATTGGTGCATCTGTGGCATCATTCTTTATTGATTTTTCTTAATTCACTCCTGTGATGTGTAATTTGAGTCCTCCTGTCGGTCTTTTAGGGTAGGAGAAGAAACCTTAAGCAACACTTGTTTTTCCAAAGCAGAAAACCGCTCAGAAGATTTCTCCTCAGCGTCAGAGCCTTTAAAGAAGCGTGAAAGAGTCCTCGTCCAAAAACATGAAAGCAGCTGCTCTCCTCCTCGACTGTCCCCCCGTTTCATGTTGGTGCTAATACGACATCTGCTCAGAAACCGTGCTCACTTCTCTGCCTGTTCATCACTTCAAACAGGCGCCTCTCAAAAGGAACATTTATTGTTTATACCAATGTGGTGGAGTCTCTATGTTTTGTTTTTTTTTTACGAGGAGGATTTAATTGGACTCTTCTTGCTTCGCTGAGCGTTGCACGATTCCTCCACTTTGTTCTGGAGGCAGAGAAATACCCACGGATCAGTCCAAAGTAAACGCCGACTGTGTTTGCTTTAATCTTTCCATATTGCACCGAAAAGAAAAACGCTAACAGCAGAGTAATCTGTGTCTGCGGCGTCCGCCAAGTGTTGTTTTCCCTCCTCCTCTTCCCTCACACTCTCTCTGTATGTGAGTGTTGTTTCAGATGAGTCTGACACACTTTACACGCCACAGTGCGTTTGGAAAGACGAGGAGACGGTTCTTCCTGGAGAGGACTCAAACCTCTTATTCAAGATGTATTCAAGACATCCTGAGTGTGTTAGTTTAGATGTTTAGTTTTAGGTCTCAGAGAGGTCTCATTTCACCTCTGGGTGCACATTTTATCCTCATCTGACGATTCGGCTTCTGAAAAGTTTTCATATAAAAAATATTCCAGTCTGAAGTTTAGGCCTTCGCACCGCAGAGGAGTAAACTCAGAAGTTATTTGGAAGAATTTACAACAAATTAAGAGTTTGAGGCCTGAAAAACAGCTTTGGAGTGAAAAGGCTGAATGTGAATATTAAAGTTTTGATATTTAAAGGAGTATTCCACTAATTTCAACAGATTGAAAGACTTTAGACTTCAGATAAAAAAGGAGATCATGGGAGACTTTCTGGATCATAATACTAATAATAATGAAAAAAAATTCTCTCTGCAAGGTACAGTTTTGACCTGCAATTGCAAAAAAAAAAAACTGTATTCAAAGACCATGGAGTGGCTTTAACTCTGTAGAACCAGTGTTCTTTCAATTACCGTAACTCCTGAAGTAGAAGGGAAATTCAAACAGCTCTTTAAAGAGGAAAAGATAAGCTTTAAAGTGGTATCTGGGGTATTAATCACAGTAATCACAGACAACAAGTGATGCAAGCTGTTATAATTACCATAACTCTTTGATTAAAGGGGAAAGAGAAAAATTCAAATGGGTTTTCTGGAAGAAGAGAAGATGAACTTTCTGATGTGCATTGGTGCTAACAAATAACAATAACATGAGACTAGCAGCTTGTTAAATAATTGAGAACTACAAGCCATACACTCTGTAAAACAGAATGTAGAAACAGTTAAGATGTAAATTAACAAAATATAGAAAGTTAAGAAAATTAAGAAAAACTAACAATGAAAATAATAATAATGATAAAAAGAAAAAAAAGTTACAGGGTGCAATGTAGAGCTGTACAATGTAAAGTTCAGCCAGCGCTCCTTCCATTACCGTAACCCCTGTAGTAGAGGGGAAATTCAAAAGGCTCCTTAAAACAGAAAAAAAAATGATATAAAGTGGTATCAGGGGTTTTACAGTACCGCGTAGAAATTTAGGTGCAATGACACTTCAATCACAGGTGACAATTGATGCAAGCTGTTTTCATTACCGTAACTATCCAACTAAATGGGCAAGAGAAAAGTTCAAATGGTTTTATAAAAAACTGAGTGGATTAGTGCTGACAAATAAAATCGCCGCTACTTAAATAATAGAGAATTATAAGCTATACACTCTGTAAAATAGAATGTGGAAACACTTAAGACGTAAAATATCAAAATATAGAAAAATAAAGAAAATCCAGGTGGCCCATATTATGCTTGGGTGATACTAATGCGGTGACTTCCACTACAGAGTCATGTCTGTTTTCTTTGCATTGTTGCCCATCTAGTGTTAGTGTTCAGCTTTGCCACTTTTTGTGGCATGTACTGTAGATGATGTCGTAAAAAAAAGTCTTAATTTCAGTCTTGCTCACACAGTCTCTTATAGAAATGTGCAACTTCCCAATTTGACATCGACACTTGGCTAAGGAATTCCTTTTATACCCGGTCTTTTAAAGCTCACAGTTTTATATTCAAAAAGATTTTATTATTAAAAATTTGGTTAATATTCTGCTGTTTTAAAGCTCCTGCAGAATATGGGTGGTCAATTTGTCTAACACCTACCCCCCTGATAGTGCTTTCAGATGTTGAAAACACCTTTTCAGAATAGTTTCAAAAACAGCTTAAAGCTCCTTACTGTAGCTTTAAATGTATAACGACAAACTTTATCCACGACAAATTGCGTGTGAAGGATTAAAAACTTAACTTTAGAGAAGAAAATACAAACCAATATTCAGTTTTCACAACAAATACAAGAACTGCCACTGGTTTCTTTTAAAGCTCCTGCATTTCTTTACATTACGAAGGGATAAGACAGATGTGGGGCTCACATACAGCTGTTTCTCCTCCTCCTCCTCCTCCTCTTCGCCCTCCAGCAGAGCCCCCCCCACCTCCACAGATGGACGAGCAGTGGGGATAAAATGACTGTCATTTACTGGCAGATGGCACAATTTCCCCTCAGCCGCCTCAGCGCCGGGCTGCGGAGCTGTTGCTTATGTTTGTGTTTTTTCTGTGTGTGTGTGAAGGAGGGTGTGTGGATTAATGTGTGTGTGTGAGCTAAGGAGAGAAATGCCCTTCAGCTTTAACAGCGATCCAAAGGGGACTGAAAATGCTGCGGTGCTTGCTGGTGTTGCAGAGTTTTGAATAAAGGTGACCTCTGACCCCTGTGGGCCACCGTAGGTATGTGTGTGAGGAGTAATGACAGCTTCCTGTTTGAGACTGGAGCTTTTATTGATCTGAAAGTTCACGTTTTATAACTGAGAGAAGCTGAAAAACACTTTTTAAAGTCATACACTGCTCTGTAATTACGCCTGTGTGATGTAAGGAGACACTGTGTGTGAGTGTGTGTGTGTGTGTGAGTGTGTGTGTAGCTCCTTGTTTCCATTAACTCCACTGTGGTGTCGTCTCGCAGCGTTGTTTATTTCTCCAAGAGCTGTTTCCAAACGTTTAAGTGGGAAAAAAAAGTGTGTGAGGCCAAGTTTGACCCATGTGAGGGGCTAATGACAAAAAGCAGAGCCTGTGTGTGTGAGTGTTTGTTTCTGTGTGTGTGTGTGGTCAGTAAATACAGAGGGTAGAGAAACAACAACACACACACCTTGCTGTCGCCCTGTGGAGCTCAGATGAAATATGTGGTTCTTCTGTTCTGATGTTCTCTGTGAAACGACAAAGTCAGCATTGAAGTGTGTGTGAGAGAGTGTGTGTGTGAGTGTGTGTGTGTGTGTAGTCTGCTGTTAAGTGACTGTTATGTCTGCACGAGCAGTGGGATTATGAAAGAGAGGCTGTAAAAGAAGATGAAAAGAGAGAAACGTAAGAATTGAAGGATAGTAGAGTCTGTGTGTGTGTGTGTGTGTGCGTGTGTGTGTGTGTGTGTGTGTGAGGTCTCTGACCCCCTGCCTTCCTCCTGGCAGAGACTGTAAATGTCAGCAGGGGTTGTTTGGGTCGTTAGGAGACTCGTTAAAAAAACGCCATCCGCAGATTTACACTGAGGCTCCACAATTCACACACACACACACACACACGAAAACACACTCACACACACAGAATTTCTCTTCTCTTTCATTTTTTTTGTCTCTTTCTCTCTTATTTCGTCTGTCTTTTTTTTCTTGGCCACCACTTTCCTCTATCTCTGTCTCCAGCACACACACACACACACACACACACACACACACACACACTCACACACACACACTCACACTCACGTTTGTCTCTTGAAAGCGTCTCCTGTGCTCTGGAAGACTTTGATAGTTGCAGTGTTGTCCTGAAGGCAGTGTTCCTGCGTGTGTGTGTGTGTGTGTGCTGCAGTGGCGTATATAAACTAACGTGTTCATTCGGCAGCCTCAGAGCAGACAGGCTGCGTTCACAAGCAGCTGACGGCTCAGGTAGACAGGTATCTCTCAGAGCGTGCTGATGCAGAAACAGCTCTCCTCTCCTGCTCAGGGAGAAGTTTTCACACGTTTCAGTCAGAGGATCGATTCCTGCTGAGAGTAGAGAGAAGATTAAGATTAAATCAGTGTCTATAACAACGATCAGATCATCCAGAGAGAAGAAAAGTTGCTGATATTAACTGTGACATTTTTACTGCTTCTGAAACAGACTGAAATGATCAACAATGCCTCTTTGTGATCTAATAAAGCAGACAAGAACATCTCCTGCCTACCTGGGGTCCCTCATCCAGGTCTACACTCCTCCTCACCCACTACGCTCTGCTTGTGAAAGACGCCTGGTGCTCCAAACCCAGCGCGGCTCCAAATCACTAGCCAGACTCTTCTCCTCTGTTGTTCCAAAGTGGTGGAATGAATTATCTAACTCTATACGATCTGCAGAGTCTCTTTCTACTTTAAGAAATGTCTGAAGACTCATCTGTTCAGGGAACACTTAGGCCCTTAATCTGAGCCTTCTCCTTTTTGTCCTCAGGGGGAGAATGAGTCAGAAGGTCTCAGACCCAGATCTTGGACAATATTCAGCACTAATTGCTGAATGCTGAATGTTGCTAAAGCTATTCTATATTGTTTAAGGCCAAATAACTTGAAGTACTTTGTCACACTTTCTGGGTTTTCCTGGGCTTTAGGGTTGAAGCGTGCTTAAGCATTGGTACAGTTTGCAAATGTGACGGAGTCCTTAAATGCTGCACGCGTTGGCTCTACACAGAGCTGACCACGAGAACTACAAACAAAAGCTTTGGAGCATCTGCATCTTTTTTCCCTGAAAGCCATTTGGTGGAGCAGCTTCTATGCTCGTCATTTCCTAAGTCATCAGTCCCGCTTTATTGGCTGAAATTACGGCTGCAACAACTAATCAATTAAATCGATTAAAATCGATTACTAAATTAGTTGGCAACTAATTTAATAATCGATTTCCATCGGCAACTAATCACGGGTGTTTTGGTGCATGAAACTGTAGCTTACAGTATGTTAGTTGGGAGGAGATGAGCCCGCTCTCTTGCCGTATTTGGTGCGCATGCTCTCAAGATATGTCATTGGCCAATTATATTCTTATATAATATATATACTCATATATATATATACTTCCAAGAAAGAGAAAGCTGTAATAAAATATTACTGAAGGAAAAATGTTTTTATTGTCTTTATTGCTGTTTAGAAAATACCTAAAACAATTTTAAGCTAAATTGTAAAGGAAAGTACAAAAATATGTCATTATCTGATTAATCGATTTATCATTTCAAAAATCGCCCGATTAGTCGATTATGAAAATAATCGTTGGTTGCAGCCCTAGCTGAAATGCACCACGTGTGTCCTTGCTCCGACAGGTCAGAACTCTTTGAATCAGATATGATTGACTTCTATTTTTGCAAGATGCCGAAGCAAAGACCTGTCAATCTACATGGGGCAAATCCAGCAAGACAGGAAGTAGTGTGCATAAACCACCTTGAAACAGACAAAGACTTTCAAAATAAAACAAAGCGTGTCCAAACCAGATGGTTTTTGTCTTGACTACAACAATAAACGGACATAATGAGCAGAGCCAGATCAGGATCAACAGGTTTGAGGAGAGGATCATCATTGGGGCCGGAATCTGGGGAACTCCTCGGTCTGTGACTGATATAAGCCGGACTGAACACACTGCAGCACAATCAAGTTATGGAGGTCAGGTTATCTTCCTTTCATCAGGATCAAAATGGAGCTCCAACATCCAGCCGTTAAGTGGCAACACGTAGGAGCCTTTTGATTGACGCCATCCAGGTTTCTAACGTACACTTTAGTTTGTAAAATTCTTCATGAGGATGAACCAGGAGGAGGTGAAAGCAGGAGTGAGTCACCAGGTTTAATCCGTCTTCCTTTCTTCCTGGCTCCACGGTGACGTCTGAAACGACAGCGCCGGTGTTTTGAAGTAACCAGGCCTCTGTGAATATTTATAGAAACACTTAATGAGCACTAATGTTGGTCACAACACCCAGCGGGCACTTTCCCGCCTGGACTCAGCTGTGCTGATGGACTGTTGTCCAACGTGCTTTCTCCTCTGAAGAGCTCCTCCAGCTCGGCCCCTCGCCGTGCGTTTATGGAAAGGTTATTTTCTGGAGTGTGATGTTGGTGTAATCCTCCGTGGGGCCTCTCAGCATCACTACCCCTTAATCATCCCATTATGTAAATGAGTGGAGCTCCGTGTGTGGGCTTTACAGGAAGCCGTGAAAATTGAGCTGTAAAGTTACTGAAAGTGGATTCTCTTCTTCTTCTTCTTCTGCTGCATTTTGGCTCTGTCTGCATCAGCGATCATTTCCTTGGCAACGTTATCGAGACATCTTCTGGCAAGTGAAGGAAGCGTGCACGCCAGATACTGTAAGCCTTTCAGGAAGACGGCTCACTGAACAATGGCTGCACTGTCCTCAGTCCATCAAGCACTTAATCCAGTCGACACTTCAGACACTTTGTTGGATGAGCGTTAACCGTTGATCACAATCAGAGTCACATTTACCCACAGATCATCCTGAGCTCCTGTAAGATCATCCCTCAGTGGAAACTACGGTAAAGGTCAGGATGAGCTCCTTAAGCTCTGAACAAGACAGTTCAACACTTTCTTAAGCATCTTTTTCTCGTGTTGTCGTATCTGTTCAGGCACATCGTGGAAGTTTTACTTAAGTACTTGTGGCGGATCATTGTCTGGACCAGGCGTCTTTCATAGGAGCCATTTTTCCTCAGCTCACCTGGATTAAAGTCATTCAGGAGCCACACAATCAACTTTATCTTCACAGCTTTAAAGTGTATAAAATTCTATGAAGAGTTAAAATCTGGTGAATAATTATATTAACCACAAGTTTTTGTTCATAAAATTGCACATGCAATTTCTTTTTATTTTTTCAAAATTCAGGAAAAATTCAAAATTTAAACCTCTTACCATTTTTTTTCGGAATTTCAGAAATGTGCAAAAGTTAAAAAAAAGGAATTTTAAACAATTGCACAAAAAATGTTTACAGAATTACAGAAAGTACAGAATTGTGTATACATTTTAAAAAACCCTTACAATTGAAAAAATTGCCAACATTTTTAAAAATTTTTGTGATTTTAAAAATTTGTGGAAAAAAAATTAACAAAAATATTTTTTAGAAAATGAAATTTTATTTTTTTTACAATGAATCCACCAAAAAAATTTTCTGGAATTTTAAAAATTTACAAAAGTTTCTAACACTTGTGAAAATTTTTCAAAAATAAACAATAAAAGTTTAATATTTTGCAAAAAACATTCAAGAACCCTTAAAATCAAGAAAATTTGACAACATTTTTAAATTTTTGTATTTTTAAAAATTTGCAAAAAATGAACAAAAAAAAATTCAAAAAATGCAAATACTTTTATTTTTATTACAGTTTCGTAAAATTTAAGAAATCCACTAAAATTGCTCAATATTTTAGGAATTTCAAACACTTCAATTTTTTCTTTCAATTGTGAAAGTTTTAAAATTTTCAAAAATAAAAAATAAATTGAAAAAATAACCTTAAATACATTTGCATACTTTTCAGTTTTTTTGAAGAGTACATAAATTTTATAACATATATTGTTAATGTTTACCTTATTTATTGTTTTTTTGCACATATCAAGTATATAAATAAATCCAGCAAGTTGTCAGTTAAATGAATCCATCCACACTGAATTAAAATCTGTATTTTCTTCCAGATTAGTCTTTTTGTAGATGTAGTTATCTTCCCAGGGCTGTAAAACTTGAGGTTAGCTACAGGTGCATGGAAAGTTGGTGGGCTGTTGATGTTGTAGGAGGTGAAGTAGAGCGGTGGCAGGCTTTGTTGACAGATGTGTTGATAAAAATGAGGTCTGAATTGTTTGTAACAAGTAACAAAATCTGACAATGGAGCAAGAAAGTTTGCTTGAAACTAGGTTAATGTCTTAATGCAGTAACTTTTCTCTGTCACTTTTATCTCTCACCCTGAGGTCTGAGCGTAAAACTCCCAGAAGTCCTCTGTCTCTCTCAGGTGGGGGTTAAACACACACACCTCCACGCGCCCTGACTGTGTTTTAAAATCAATCAGACAGCCGTAGATCAGCGGGTCAGTGTCAGCGCTCGGCCTTGGTGCAAATCTTGTCTGCAGGCCACAGCTCTGTATGTATTCACACAGCTCATTAATGCCCTTTGAAACCCTCTCTGCACGCCTCTGCATGAATTATGGATGAAGACACACACCTGTCTGTGCTGGGCTCATGTTCAGCCCTGAACACCTCCATGCTCTGCCCTGCTCTGTCGTTAAACGAGACCCACAGTTACACACTTTAAATCCTTCATCTCGCCGAATATTCCTGTACACACTTCATGCTACACACTCGCACCTGTACGCGTCCTCTGCTCCACCTCTGGCTGTGGTTCAGGTGGGTTCTTATCCCGGCGGCTGACAGCGGCGCTGACATACGGTGGGTTTTTAATTACAAAGCTCCCCTTGAGGAAATTGTTGAGATACTCAACAGATAAGACAGACATGGACGGGGAACAAAGAGGCTCCTTGTGTCGTATCAGGAGGACTGTTTTTAGAGGGCGCGCAGGGAGGAGGGGGGGTGCAGTTAAATCTGACACAATATTTTTCTGCTTGATGGAGATTTATGGAAAGCTGAGTTCCTCTTTTCATCCGTGTTTGCTTCATCTTGTGCAAACTTTGTTTTTCTCAGTTATTTCCCTTCCTTCTTTCTTTCTTTTTCCTCCCTCTTTCTTTCCCTCTTTCTCTTTTTCTCCCGCTGTCACCTGGATTTATTGCCGCCATTGATGCAATTGCATAACTCCGGCTGAATTGTTGTGATGGATGGCGATTGCAAAATGCAGCCAATGTACACCGTCCTCTTGCATGTGTAAACATGTTTGTGTGTGAGACTCTGTGTGTTTGTGTGTGTGTGTGTGTGTGTGGGTGTGTGTCCCAGCTTCGGGCCAGCCCTCTTGGAAGAGTGTGTTTTGTTGCTGGCAGAGGCAAACAGATGGCAGGTTGTGTGCCGAGCTGTAAGGAGTCCAACACACACTCACAAAGGGAGAAGGAGAGTGATGTGTCCCACCCATCACTCAGCCCCTTGACTTCCTCGCTACACCCCAAATCAGCCACACACACACACACACACTCACTCACACACACACACACACACACACTGAGCTTCGAGCCTGTATTTGATGTTCCTCATGTTATTTTTCTGGTATTTGCTCGGCTGTTGTGCTGCTCAGTTTATTTATTCTCCCTGATGCTACTTGAGGAAAAAACACAACCCAGTGTTACACAAAGCACAGTTTCAGCCCCAAACATCTCTGACGCTGGGATTACTCTCACTCAGTCCACTGACTCTAGTTCTTGTCCCAGATTATTAAATCTCTGCAGAGTTTTGTCTTTCAAAGTCATGGATCCATGAGTCACACTGTTGTAAATTTCTTTTAATGAGGCGTGTGTTTGTTTTGGAATTAAATGGAGATCAGATCAAAACATATTTTCTTTGTTCAAGACAACTTTTTACAGGATACAACGTGCTGAGGTAGTTGTATTAGTAGCAGCCGGCTACATGTAGTGCTATCGGCAGCCTGGTGCTCTGATGTCCTACCAGAGCTCATCTACCAACTCCAACCTCACCAAGCAGAGCTAACGTAACCTCACTCTTCATTTTATTGATAGACTCTCAAGTTTGAACAGACCACTGCAGAATAACTGCTGACTGTGGTTTGGAGTCAACATTAGCACAAACAGTTTAGCCCTTTTAGCCTTTAGCTCGTGCTCTATCTCTCCCCTGTTTATCTTCCTCCTGCTCTTCTATCTTTTTTCTGTCTGACAGTTGAACCCTTTGCATAGCAGAGGCATATTTTTGGCGTGAATATTTTGCTCGTTATTTATTTTTCTTTGAACCTACTGTTTTTTAGTGCAAGCTTTCACACCAGCTACGTTCTTTTGCTGAGCAAAATTGCGGCTATTATTCTTTTTGGACCAAGGTGGTTTTCTAAAGTTTTGCTTGTGACCAATTCAAACACTTATTGTTGGTACGTCTTTACGACAAAAAAAACATAAAAACTACAAAGACAATGTTAACAAAGACATCGTTTGGAGAAGAGCTGCGGAGATTGAATATGACGCCTCCAAATTTTTTGCAATTTCGTGCCGTTAAAGTCCACCACCACTACAAAATTAATCACAGAGAAACAGATCACAGATCTCCATTCTCTCTACTAAACTTCATCAGTTGGCGTGGTATTGTCATAGAGACTTTGACATGTCGTAAAACAATCCAGTCCTGCTCGACCCAATCAGGAAGCTAAGAAGTAGCATTTTGAAATAAGCTAGTAAGTCAAAGTAACCTGTAATATTAGTACTGATAATCTCATTTTAAAGTCTGGATTACAATCAGGCAGATATCTAGAAGGGAGGCTTTTTCAAGATCACTTAGAAACTCAACCTCTTTAAGCTCCTTTTGATCAGGGTTGCCCTGACCTGCTTTGCAAAAAAGTGAAATTTTATCAAGTGTTTTTGTCTTATTTTCAGAAGAAAATGTCTTTTTAGTCTTCATATGAGCCACATTCACCTGACCAGTCCAGAAAAATGTCTTGTTTCAAGTTATTTAAAGAGAAAAATGAGATCTGAAAATCTGCCAATGGAGCAAGAGAAAAGTTACTTGTATTAAGACATTATTGCAGTTTAAAGCAAATTTTAAAGTCACCTTCCTCTTGTTCCATTGGCAGATTTTTTCTTACTTGTTACAAGCAAATTCAGACCTAATTTTTGTCTTTAAACAACTTGAAACAAGATATTTTCTGGACTGATCAGCTGAATGTGGCTCATGTTAAGTATAAAGACAATTTTTACTTAAAATAAGAAAAAAACTCTTGATAAGATTTCATTTTTTTGTAGAGGTGTCCTAGTCCGATATTGATATCAAAACAAGTATCAGTATCGTATCGGAATGCATCTAAAATCTCCGATATAAGCAGTTTCTGTTACCCATTGATTAATAATAAATGAGTCAGTTTTTCCTCATACCTACTGTTGCTGACTACTGTTCTTTGTTTGAATGATATCACTTAATCAAGCCTTTTCTAACATGACAGACATACGACAAAATAAGTAATAAAAGTATGCATGTTTAATGCTGATATCGTATCGGATCTGGCACTGACTCAAAAAGAAACGTGATATCAAAGAGACAAACTCAGCTGTAGCAGTTTGGGGGTATTGGGAGACTTTTTGGTCACCCTGTTATCCCATACCTCCCAAAGGCACCAAAGGTTTTATCATTGACTTGTATCATCAGGATTCATTCTGTATCCTCTGATTCTTCCATAACTGCATCCTGTGTCTGAACACCTTGGCTCAATCTGATTGTAACATCTGATAATGGTGTTAGCATTCAGTCAGGCCACCTACACCTCTCCACAGGTCCCACCGCGTCAGAGTCACGTGTCCAACATTAAATATTTAATCTAAAGTTCTCCTCCCGCCCTCTCTCCTCTCTGACCGCTAACCAGGAGCAGAGCTGCCCCGTCTGGCTCTGCTGCACCCCATTTACATTTCTGTGAATGGAAACAGAGAGCCGACACACAGGCCTCCATGCAGTGTGTGTGTGTGTGTAGGGGTGTAGGAGTGTGTGTTTCCCTCCTTTCCCTTCTCATCTTCTTCCCTCTCGTTTCTCTCCACCACCACCTCCTCCTCTCTGTATTTGCAGAGACAAACCTGAATTAGCTTTATTAGCTTTATTAGCTTCCCTGTAATTAAACGCCTGTTCACACATGAAGGGAACAGAGGGAGTCGACTCTTTTTCTTTTTTTCTTTTTTTTTCCCTGAGTGTGTTGAGTCTCCATCTTCCTCACCCTCACATGCGCTTCTGTTTAACCCCCACCCGCCATACACACACACACATCCAGAGCAGCTGACACATCTAATACTGAAACCAAACTCTGCTTCCATCCCTCCCACGTCTCCCCTCACCCCTCACCCCTCTCCCTCCGTGCTCTCATGTTATTTTGCCAGGAGAGCTAAAATAATAAACCCTTGTACTGTCTGCAGAGCGTAATGGAAGTCTCTCTCTGGAAAAGCAGCAAGTGGGACCTTGGTGCTGCGACACTTTGGTTCCTCACGACGAGCGAGGACAGAGTTTTTTCATGAACTATTCTGTCTGAATGTGGTGAATCTGCATTTTTTCCTCATGTGACAACTTTCCCCTCATGGCAGACGCTGCTTACAGCGGTTTATCTTCTGTGTATCGCCACAGAGTCCGGGTCGGAAAACATTAGATTTCTCTAAGCCAGGGGATTAAATTTGTGTTTATACAGGAAAGTGCTCTGCTTTCCAGTGTATGTGTTAGCCCGACTTAGCCCCCAGACGTCTTAAAGGGTGAGTCTGTTCTTTTAATTCTGTCTTCTTTTACAAATTTGGGAATAAAATGAGGAAAACAGTTAAAAAAAAGACTCTAATGTCTGCAGCAGCACAATCAAATTGTTCCCTAAAGTTCTTCTTTTTGTTCCTGACAGTCTCAGATCTCGACTCAAACTGCCTCGAGCATTGAAGAAAAATCTGAGAAGTTTTTTTTAAAGAGTAAAATCAAGTTTTGATTTTTTTTTAAAGGGACACACTCCTGAAATTTCAAGCACTTTCCTTTTTTTCCAAAGCAATCTCACAGAATGAAGTAAAGCAGGCGTGGAGGTTAAAGACTTTGTTTCCATGACAACCTGACCACAAAAACTGAGAAATAGCATAAGAAAATAGCATCATTTCATCAAAAAAAAATCAGGAGTCAATTCATATTTATGCTCACTGCAAAAAAAAAAAAAAAAAGTGTTGTTTTAAGTTGAGCTGAGGTTGTGAACGTCCCTGGACTCCTGCTCTCCTCCTCTCCCAGACAGAGGCTCTCCTCTGAGGCCTCTTTGTGCTGTAAGAAGGTAGATCCTGGAGGGAGGGATGATGGGATTAGAGGCTTTCCTGCTCCCGTCCTGCTCTTATAAGCAAACACACTTTAACAAACCCAAACATTCCTCCGTACAGTTTGTCTTCTTGCTTTCTTTCAACTCCGAGCAGTGATTGAGTTTGTCTTTTTCTCTTAAAAAAAGGAGTTGTGAGGAGGAGGAGGATTGTTCAGTAGCGGGTCAGTACAGGACAGGACGGAAGCTGTGGGTGCTCTTAGTGATCAGAAGCACATGGCAGTGAGACCAACAGCAGGTTTCATGTATGGAGGAAACAACGAGGAAACACGGTCCCACCGCGCTAATAAACGGCGTCATTAACAGAGCTGTAAACGCTTTTATGTCCTGCTGATCTCCACCCAGGGATGGAGCCCCTTCTCCGGCCTCCACCTTCACATCAAACAAACTGTAACCATCAGTTAAAAAATAAAATATGGCTTTAATTTTAATAAGAGTTTTCTTGGATTTGATATAGTTCAGTTTTAAAAGTAAAGTTTTAAGATAAGTTTTTAAGATCGAACCCTGTTTTGAGCAGGACGGTGCCTCTTAAGGTCCCATAAATTTTAATAAGAATATAAGGTTATTATTGTTTATCAAAAATAGTAAATGAATAAATAAATAATAAAAGGTTATTTGTTAAATTGATTTTTTTTACTATTTATTTATATTTTTAATTAATAATGAATATTGACAAATTTTGATAAAGGTTAATAAGTGATATTGGGTTATTATTGTTTATTTAAACAATAATAAATATTTATAGATTATTTATTATATTGTATATAAATGTTTATATAGTTTCATAATTTTTTGATTAATAAATAATACTGATAATTTTTTTTAAAGGTTGATAAATAATACTAGGTTATCATTGTTTATTAAAAGTAATAAATAAATGAATACTGATAAATTATGTATTATATTGTAAATATTTTATATTATTTATTCATAATATTTTTTAAGTCAGAAATCATATTGATTATTTTTAAAAAAAAGCTTAATAAATAATATTAGGTTATTATTGTTTATTAGAAATAATAAATAAATAAATGAATAAATATTGAAAAATTATGTTTTATATTGTAAATATTTTTTATTATTTATTCATACATTTTTCTGAAGTAAGAAATAATATTGATTATTTTTAATAAAGGTTAATAAATACTAATAGTTTCCACAAAGTGTCCACCTTCTTTATACTTTCACAAAATATTAACTTGTGAGCACCATTTTTCCTTTTGCACAAAATGAAACTTTGAGGACAGGAGAATTTTCTGGAAAACATTGATCCTTAATTATAGATTATATCCATTTGTGCATATGGTGATCACTTTGTGCATTCAGGTTTTGATTTTTACCACAAGTAGAATTTGTTTGCATATGAGAAACTGGGTAAAATTGGATCGGTCATCAGAAGCCTTCACATCTTAAGTTTAGCTAAAATTTCAAGCTGCAAGGTTTGGACGACATGTTTTTGATGCTAGAATTTTTTTGGAAAGTGAAAACATCATGTGAAGGAATGAAGAAAGTACAACCCTGCAACAGAAAGTCACAGTGATTGTATTTAAAGATTAGTGTCCAGAAGTTCTAAACAAAAATTGCACAAAAAGATGCTGCAGCAACACCTGAACGCTGAACAAACCAGCCTTCAGTTTGTTTTTGTGTGTGTGTGTGAAGTGTGTCTTTACATCGATCCTTCACACTGATGTCTTTGTCATCACACACACAAGCTCCACATTATGGATGGATTGGGGGGGGGGGTCATCCCAGCTGGAGAGTATCAAAAGTTGTGTGTCAGTGTGTGTGTAAGCATGTGTGTATGGAGGGGGGAATGCTCACTACACTGAGAGGTCAGAGGAAAGGTCAGGGGTCAGGAGAGGTCAGAGTTCAACGTTTCAATCAAAAGTGTCCTCACGCTGTGTCACTGAGTTTAGGGATGGTTAGTGTCAGCTGTTTCTCCTCTTTGAGGACGTCATGTTCAACTTTTGGAAACTTTATTCACACTTTGACCATGGGATCCTTTAAATTCCTCCGTAACGTGACAACCTGAGATATTTCTGGTCTAAATAATATCCCAGACATTGATTTTGAGGATTTCAGTTTGTTCTTAGATTTTTTAATATGTCAGATTAACGAAGATGTTGCTTCTTTGGTGCTAGCAATTGGGAATGGGTACCTTTCACATTTGAAAAGATACGGTACCAATGCCTTGTACCTGGCAATAGGTATCAGTACTCAACGGTACCAGTTTTTGGTACTTTTGTGGTAAAAAGTTTCAATTCGTTGAATAATAAAACCTCAAAGTTTTTTACTTGAACATATTATTTCTCAATAGATAAACTTGTAATGCTGTGTTCATGTCCAGCATGGAAACTCGCCTACTCTTCGAGTCCCTAACAGTCACAAGGATGTGTTTAGGTACCTCAACATGGCACCTTTTGATTTTACATGAATCGGTACCTGGTACTACAAAGGGAATTTGGTTGGTACCTATAAAAGTACCTAATTTGGTACCCATCCCTACCAACGATTTCCCTTTCTTGTTTTTTTTTGATGGCTCTCCCGATTCAGCAGGATGCTCACTACGGCAGCCTGGGGGTGGGTACCAAATTCGGTACTTTAAGAAGTCCCGGCTGAATTAAGTTATAGTAGTAGTACTGAGTACCATTTCATGTAACGGTACCATGTTTTGGTACCTAAACGCATCCTTGAGACTGTTAGAGAGTGGAAGAGTTGGCTATTTTCCATGCTGGACATGAACACAGCACAGATTTTATTGTTAAACAAATAAGTATTTATTACCACATAAACACAGAAAAGTACACAAAATTGGTACCATTAAGTTCCGATACCAATTGCCAGGCACCAAGCATTGGTACCTTATTGAGTCAAATGTGAAAGGTACCCACCCCTACGGTGGCCCTGAAGTGCAAAACAAGGCAAAAAAGCAACATTAAAAATTAAAACAATAAATTACGTTGATTAAGATAAAACACGATTTTAAATGCTTTTTCTGTTTTCTCTATTGTTCGTGTGTTTTCTATTTGTTGTCACGTTCACACTTCAGGGCCACCGTAGCTCACAGCTCAGTATCGCTGATCCAGCATCAGTTTTCCCTCCAAAATATGTGTGAAGTCCCACGGTGACTCTGAGCCAACATAACGCAGAGTTTAAACAGCAAACAGGCTCCTCTGTTCTCTCCCTGCAGAGGAAATCTAATCATATTAAGTAACTTTCTGCCTAAAAGAGAAGCTAAAAGCTCTGACGCCCAAACTCTGCCATCCAGAAAGCCGCCTTGTAATCGGATTGGTTCCTCCGTGTTGTTAAAGGAAGTGTAATTATGTTGTATAGTAGCCCCACACACACTCCGCAGACATCCTGGCTTTTGTGGGCCGAGCTTCTTACACTTGTCTGCTGAATTGAAACTAGGCCAGTTCGTCTTTGGAATGACAATTAACCGTGGACCGGGCCCAGGCCCTATTCTGGGGCTGAGGGGATGGAGGGCAGATGGGGGCGACGATGAGGGTATGAAAGGAGCAAAGACGATTGGGCGCTGCCAAGATGCTCTGGACGTACAGCAGCTTCCGATGCTCGTTAGCGCAGCCGAGCAGAGGGTTAGCACCAGGGGAGGAGAGGAGGAGGCTGGCACAGGCCGGGGCGGGATGTTTGGAGGCAGCGTCTATCTTTAACTTGATTTTAGAGGCTCTTTTGATAAAACCCAGAGAAGAATAGAGGCAACAAGCTGGGGGAACCCTCCCCCTCTCCTCCTGCTTTCTCCCCTTTTTCTCCTCTCCTCCTTGATCTCTGCCGAGCCATCCCTCTTTTCTCCCGTCTCCTCCTGGCAGGCTCCTCCACAACGGTGTGAGGTTGTCAGGCTGGCCCAGATTAGGGGCATTGTCCAGAGGTATTTACATCCGGCCAAACCATATTAAACAGAGATTAGGGGGTTTCAGTGCACATCGCAGAAAGAAGAAGAAAAAGAACGAAGGGTTAAAAAAAAAAAAAAAGAAGAAGAAGAAGAAGAAGAAGAAGAAGAAGAAGAAGGGGCCTTTTTAGGACGAGCAGGATTGGAATAGCTGTGAAATGGAGGAAGAGAAATGTGCTCTTTATGGAGGGAGGCGGGGTGATGCTTGGTGCTGGATTGAAGGAGGGGGGCTCCACAGATCCTGTTTGAAGGTCATGTGATGCTGGCTTGTCTGAGGGGGTGTTGAGTGTGCCAAACAGTTGGCAGCCGGTCCGGTTTTTCAGCAGAGGAAGCAGAAGTGAAAGAATCTGTTGGCGGGACACAGCGAGCAGACGGGCTGCTGTGGAGGACATCCCGGTCTGAAACAGCCTGCCCGTCTGTGCGTCTGTAACTCTTCAGGAAATGTATTCAAAAGATAATCTCTTTTTATTACAAGTTTGGACAGTTTTCTTTAGACTTGGCCAATGTTTTTAATAAGGCTGTTGTTACCAAGTTTACTGCAGAAGCTTGAAACGTTGAGGAAAACGTGGTGAGACACATTCCTTGTTGGATATTTGAATGTTTTTCAAACAGAAACAAATAAAAATCACAGAAGCAGAACAAAAGATCTGTAGAGACTGATACTTATACCGATAATCAGTCAAGGAGGCCGGTAACCGATATTTGAAGACTCCACTGTTTTAGCAGGATGCTCAGTACGGTGGCCTGGGGGTGGGTACCAACCAAGCTACATTTATATGTACCAACCAAATTACGTACGTTGTTGTTGTCGATTCACGTAAAATCGAATGATACCATGTTTTGTTTCATCCTTGAGACTGTAAGAGGGTGAAAGAGTTGGCGATTTTCCATGCTGGACATAAACACAGCATTGCAAGTTTATATATTGAGAAAAAATATATATTAAATCGAAAAACTCTGAGATCTACACTATTAAGCAAATTCATATTTACTACCACAAAAGTACCAAAAATTGGTACCGCTGAGTACCGATACAGATTGTTAGGTACCAGGTATTGGTACCGTATCATATCGAATGTGAAAGTTACCCATCTTTATGGTGGCCCTGAAGTGCAAAACAAGGCAAAAAAATAAAACATAATAAAACAAAAAATCTCAACAACATTGATAAAAATAAAACAAGATTCAAAATGCTTTTCTGTTTTCTTCTTTTGCCAGTGTGTTTTCTATTTGTTGTCACGTTTACACTTCAGGGCCACCGTAGCTCACAGCATAGTATCGCTGATCCAGCATCAGCAACATACTGGACTTGAACACAGCATTGCAAGTTTACATATTGAGAAATAGATGTTACATTGAAAAAATGAGACTTTATTATTGAAAAAATGTTACTTATTACCACAAAAGTATTGAAAATTGGTTCTGTTGAGTTCCCTTACTTATTGCCAGGTACCGGGTATTGGTACCATATTGTTTCAATAGTGAAATCTATCTGTCCCTACGGTGGCCCCGGAGTGCAAAACAAGGCAAAAACATAATAAGGCAAAAAAAAAAAAAAAAAAAAAAAAAAAAAAAAACTCAACCACATTGATAAAGATAAAACAAGATTTTAAATGTTTTTTCTGTTTATTTCTTTATGTCAAGGAGGCTGATAATCAATATTTGGAGCCATTGATCATTTGCAAAAATGAAAATATTGACATCAAAATTTTGAATAATACAAACTCCAACACTTAACTTTATTCAAATGCCCTTAAGAACATGTTTATTAAACAGCTTCCAGGCTCAGCAGCTGTCTTATGAAGTCAGAAAAAAAAAAAAAAAAAAAAAAAAGTTGTCCGTTAAATTTTCTACAGTACAAATATTTTTCCAAAATTTCAATGCAACTGCAATAAAAGTGGATTTTCAGAAAGAAAATTTCTATGCCTTTTTTAGGCGTGTAATGCAGTTAAATTATTCCTCTATTAAGTTGTTACATAACTTTGAGTTTGAGTGTTTTGACCATCTAGGGCTTCCGTAGTAAAGACATGGGTTCATAGACACACAGTTCACAATTCAGCCTTTTATATTTTTTTGTGTAACAGCACGACATTAACGTCAAACAGCCACTAATCAGTTATCTGTAAAAAATAAATAAATAACAGAAGGCGAAATCAGAAACAATATCTACCAGACATAAATATAGCTCTCACTTTGCTATTTAGCATTAGCACTACAACATAAAGACAAAACAATATTTTCCGCCACATAAACAAACGATTTGCATCAAACAAAATGTTTATAACACAATAAACACTCATTAAACATAACATGCGAGCTATTAAAGTATTTACTTCCTCAAGAACGCATCACTCTACATTAAGCTAGCAGAAACTTGCTAACTGATACTAGCTGGATAAGAATTACTTTCCTTTGCGTATCATTTTCTATTTGTTTTCCAGTGCCTAATTTGTAGATTTGTGCTTCTAAGGTTGATTCACTCATCATAGCGCTCTTCCTTTTTGGGTTTCAGTGCAGTGATGCTAACATGCTCCAGATCTGTGCAATCACTTAACGTTGTACTGTACTGGCTTATTATAGTCTGGGGTCATTTGAGCTTCAATGAGCCTCCAGTCGTGCTCACTTCCAGCTTGCATCCTGCACACGAACTGGCAGAAAGCGCTCAGAGAAATGTGGAAAGTATTTCCACTGCCCGTGCAAAAGAAAAAAAGGGAGTCCGGTCTTTCAGCAGAGGAAGCAAACAACTAATTACCTGCAATAAAAAAAGCCATTTGTCGCTGAATTGTTTGCCACTGCTTCTGGAGCGGGCCGCTCTACAGATGTTGGAAACATGTTGTATTATTAGCTCAGCGTAGTGAGGAGGAGGAGGAGGAGGAAAAAAGGAAAGCCTGATAAAGATGGATGTCTCCCCAGCCCATCTGGAATCCATCACTTTCAAAAGGGCCCTAAAAGCAGATATGGTTTAAAACAGGTATGTGTGGCTGCTTTTCTCTGAGAGTCTATTAAAGTGCCCGCTAAGCCCTCTAAAGACGCAGAGACATGTAATCTTTTTAATGTTTATGATCATCCTCTGCGGCCTGTTTGAACCTGCGGGGATACTTCTCTATGCAAAGCAGTCGGGCTGAAGTGGAAGAAACGGCTTCATAAATCAGCCGGAGTCAGTGTGAAGTCTGAGGAGACTTCATGTTTCAGATGTAGAGTTTCTGCTGTAATTGAATACCCAGGGGTTTACAATCTGTATTTGTCTCCTCCAGAGCAGAAAATGAATTTGTCAAACTGCCAGCGCAGTGATGCCATCATTTAGCCGTTAACTGACAGACGTGACAATCAGGAGAAAAAATCTCCTCAGTCTGAATTTAAAACAGTGAAACACGCCGGGAAGCATCGCGCACACAGCCTGACACTGAACGAGCTCCCAAACAATGTTTAATAGATGCAGAGTCGCTTCATAACTGGAATTTGGAGCTGATGTTTCCACTTTTTACCTGCTGGGAGCTGCAGACGGAGTGTAGTAAACAGGAATGATGCAATCAGTGGGATGACGGTTCACCATGTGATGTTCTACTGATATTCTGTGTTTCACTTTACCTGGAACAGAGCTTCTCTATATTCAACATAATCAAATATTAAGCATCATTTTTAAAAAAAGTTTGAAGAAAACAGTGACATACAAAGAAGAAGAAAAAGTTTTTGCCCCCCAAGAGAGCACTTTAGCATGTTATGGTTCCCCAAATAGCGCTTTAGTGTGCTTTTTGGCTGCCAACAGGCTTCTATAGCGCACTTTTAGTTCTGAAGGGGGTATTTAGCACATGTTTAGTTTCTTAAGAGAGCACATAAATGTACATTTTGGCTCCTAAGTGGACCTTTAGCACACATTTTGGTACCTGAGAAAGCACTTGAATATGGGTTTTGGGCCCAAAAAATGGCACTTCAGTGCACACTTTGACTCTCAATAGAGCACTTAAACGCACTTATGGTGCCCAAGAGAATATATTTGTGTGTTTTGGCTCTAAATTGGGTATTTAGCACACATGTTGGCTCCCAAAGAGCCCCTTAGCGTGCATTTTTTATCCTAAGAGAGCACTTTAGCGCATTTTTGGGGCCACAAGAGGGCATTTGTGGTTTGATCTCAAAGAGATAGCGTATTTACATATGCTTTTGCTTCCAACCAAGCGCAATTTTGGCTCCCAATAGAGCTCTTAAGCACACGTTTTGGCTCCAAGGGGGCATTTTAGCGCATGCTTTAGCTCCCAGGAGAGCACTTCAATATGTGTTTTGGCCTAACAGAGCACTTAAGTGCAAATGGGGCTGTAGCATCCTTTTTGGCTCTCAAGGGGGCACTTGAGTGCAATTATGGTTCCCAAGAGAGCATTTTAGTGTTTGTTTTGGCCCCAAAAATGGTATTCAGCACACAGTTTGGCTTCAAAGGGGCCATTTAGCATGTGTTTTTGCTCCTAAGAGAGCCTTTTAGTGTGTTTTTTGGGGGCTACAAGAGGGCATTTGGGGTTTGACTTTGAAGAGATAGCACATTAGCATACGTTTTTGCACTTAAGAGGGCACCTTAGTGCAACTTTGGCTCCCAATAGAGCACTTTAGCACACATTTTGGCTCCCAGGAGAGCACTTTGATATGTGTTTTGGCTCCAAGATAGCACTTAACCGCATGTTTCAGCTTCCAAAAGAGCACTTTGGTGCAATTGTGGCTCCAAATGGAGCTTTAGCATGTTGTTTGACTACCGATGGGGCACTTTAGTGCACGTTTTGGCAACAAAGAGGGTACTTAGCATGCGTTTCTGCTCCCAAGAGTGCACTTTGATGCATGTTTGGGGCCTAAGAGGGCATTTCAGCATGTGATTTGACTCCCAAGAGAGCACTTCAGTGCAGTTTTGGCTACCATGAGGGAATGTTAGCAGGCTTTTTGGCTCCCAATAGGGTTTTTAGCACACATTTTATTTCCTAAGAGGGCCCCAAGTGCGCGGTTTTGCCCCCAAGAGGGCACTTTAATATGTGTTTTGACACCACTGGAAGAAACACCTTTAATCTAGAAACAGCAGCGGATGAATTTCATAGAGTTAAAGCTTTTTGTATCTGAAACTTAAAATCAATCCTACTTGTTTTCCTCAAAGTGTAAATTCACCGCACTGAGCTTACTGCAAACACTGATTCTGAAACACAAACTCATTTCTTGACTCATTAAAACGGTGTAACGACGCCCTGTAGAGGATCATAAACTGTGATCTAAACACCCCTGAAAGATTTACGTATGGCTCCAAAGTTGTTTAAACTCAGCTGAAGTGTTTTCTCCTCCATACGTCATTCTCCATCCCTCCTGTGACCTGATACGATGGCAGACACGGCGACAGCTCCTCGCTCGGTCTAACCTCCTTCCTGCTACTCCAGAATCCCTCACTTACTCCTCCTGTGTGTGTGAATGTGTGTGTGTGTGTGTTAGAGAAGCAGGCGTGGAAAGGCTTCCCACATAAAGAGGCCTTTTTATCCCCAGGGCCGCAGCCTGCCCGCCGGCCCCTGGAGAAGTTTGTAGAGGATAAATAAACCTCTTCAGACGTACAGAAAAGATGGAGTCTGTGAGCGGCGCGCTCGCGGACGGCGTGCCGCAGCATCTCAAAGAGACTTTATTTTATTCTGAAGGGCTATTTGTTATGATATCGAGCAGAGGGGGCTAGCAGGGCCAGGAGGGCAGGGGCCTCTTGATTTATGGAGTGACCGTCCAGCTTGTAGCCCGCTCCACACACACACAGATACACACACACAAGCACCGTTCCTCGTTACAGATACACACGTATCAGATCCAAAATTTACACACACTCAAGAGTTCATATCACACATTGCTTCCAGCTGGCCTCAAGTTCCGGTGAGAGTCTCCCACCCCTTCTTTCAAACACACACACGCACACACACGCAGGAGGTCGAGAGCTCACACATGGCGCTCCGGACGAGAAAGCAGCAGGAGCGTCTTGTTGTTGACGTTGTGGTGGGATGACACGGAGGATGCTGCAGCTGAGATTTGATTTATCTGCTTTGATACAGAATCACCTCATGAATAAATCAGACAGAGACAAAGAAATCTGCCACAATGTTTCAGGGAGATTAAAGAGCCAACGATTCAAACACGCAACGCTCTGAATCAGAGCGTTTAAATGAGAGAGAAGTGAGTCTGTGACTCTTAACTCTTAACTCCCTTCATATCAAGCACACATCTTGGCTCCTGAAAAAGCATTTCAACATGCATTTTTCTCCAAAAGACTTCACTTCAGTGCACGATTTGGTTCCCGATAGGGCACTTTAGCACACATTTTGGCTCAAAGGGATCACTTTAGTGCAATTTTGGTGCCCAAGAGAGAATGTTAGTGCGTGTTTTGGCTCTAAATAGAGTATAAAGCACACCTTTTGGCTCCCAAAGAGGCCCTTTAGTGCATTATTTTGCTCCCAGGAGAGCACTTTACTAAGAGAGCACTTAAGTTAATGTTTCTGCTTCCTGAAGAGCACTTCAGTGCAATTTGGCCAACTTAGCAGATATTACCACACTTTTTGGCTCCTTAGAAAACTCTTGAATATGCATTTTGCCCCAAAAGGCCACTTCAGTGCACACTTTGGCTCCCATCAGAGCACTTTGGCGCACATTTGGTTCCATGGATTTCACTCTAGTGCAATTCTGGCATCAAAATGGAAATTTTAATGCCTCTTTTGGCCATAAAGAGGATAGTAAGTACACATTTTGGCTCCTAGAGGGACCCTTTAGCGCATGCTTCTGCTCCCAGGGGAGCACTCTACAATGCATGTGGGCCCAAGAGAGCACTTAAGCTCTTGTCTATGCTTCCCAAAGAGCACAGAAGTGCAAATTTTGCACCTAAGAGGAAATTGAAGGGCGCGATTCTGCTCTAAAAAAAGGAATAATGCACACATTTTGGCTCCCAAAGGGGCCCTTTAGTGCATGTTTCAGCTTCCAAGAGAGCACTTTAGAGCAATTTGGTCCACTGAGCAAATATTTAGCTCACATTTTGACTACTAAGAAAGCACTTAAATATGCATTTTGGGGCAAAAAGTTGTTTCAGTGCACACTTTGGCTCCCAAAAGAGCACTTTAGCACACATTTTAGCTCTAAGGAGCTCAGTAGAGTGAAATTTTGGTAGCTAAGAGGGAATTTAAATGCATGTTTTGGCTCTCAAGAGAGTAGTAAGTACACATTTTGGCTCCTAAAGAGGCCCTTTAGCACATGTTTTAGCTTCCACAAGAGCACTTTAGTACAATTGTGGCTCCAAATAAAGCTTTAGCATGCCTTTTGGCTCCCAAGGGGGCACTTCAGCGCATGTTTTGGCTCTAAGAAGATTAATTTGGTACAATTTTGGCACCCAAGAAGAAACTTTTGTGTGTGTTTTGACTCAATAGAAGGTATAAAGCACACATTTTGACTCTTAAAGGGGCCCTTTAGTGTCTGCTTTTGGTCCCAGGAGAGCACTTTACTATGCGTTTTAAACCCAAGAGAGAACTTTAGCGCAATGTTTCACCTTTGAAAAGAGCACCTTAGTGCAATTTTGGCTCCAAGTAGAACTTAGCATGTCTTTAGGCTCCTGGGGGGGGATGTTTAAGTGCATGTTTTGACCTCTTAGCATGCGTTTTTGCTCTCAAGACTGCTCTGTAATACTCCACTTTAAAAGTCCAAACTCTTAACTTCCTGTTAACTCTGTCAGATTCAGGGACCAACGTTTGAATGCTCCAGACACAGGATGGAAAACTCCTGTACGCAAATTAATGCGTCTGATTCTCGTCATTCCAAGATTCACGTGTGTGAAACCTCCCCGCCAAATTCACAGAAGCACAAAACATCAAAGGGTGCATTTTTTTATTCTGCAGGTCTTTGATTCCCGTTCCATTCACATATTGACCAAGGTGGCTGAAAAACTCCCACGTTCATTTTCACGTCCACATGTTCTCACTTTCTCAGCACAGTCCCTCCACAGCTGGACCCACAGCAGCTGGAACATTTCCCCGCAGGAATCCAAAGTGCTCGCTGACTGATTATGAATTCCTCTTCTGTGCACATGCACAAAAGTGGTCAGTGTGATCAAACCAGTGAGAGTGTAGCAGGACGTTCTCCTGAAAGGTCTCAGTGGAGCTCTGTGAGAGGTAGATCTGTCCTGAGAGGTCGTGCAGGGGCGCACAGTGAAGCCTTTCAAACACACTTTTTATTCAAAGCTGCTTTTTTTTCCCTCCTCATTCAAATCTGCATTTCAAAGTGACGGATCAGAAGCTGAAACAGATATTCTGTCAGTGACCTGAGAATGAAAGGCGCTGCTCTTTGGTGTGTCACCTGAGAAACACGTCTTTTTTTTTTTTTTTTTCGTCCTCCACTGTAAACGCGATAGTCTTTGTTTTGTTTTGTTCTCCTGTTAAATTGCACTCGTTAAGCCTGTGGCGGTGTAAACATCCAAGCGGTGCACGAGCCGTCCTCCTATCTATTTTTCCCAGGATCAAAGGGAGAGGATTCCTTTTTCACGACAGGATCACACAGAGGCAGGGCTTTGCTTCTGCTATTAACAAATGCAAATTAAAAGAAGCTGCAACGCTTAATCCATATTTTCCTCCCAGGAGAGCAGAAGCTTTAAACACACTTATTCATGTAGAATAGCAGATAGAATACATGCTACATAAGAATCACACTTTATGTTTTCCTTTTAAATAAGTATCCACAATTAAAGGATCAGTTCATCAATTTTGATATAAGACACATTTTGAAAACTAAATGGAGATCGTCTTCTTTCTTCTCAAAGTGGTTCTGGCAGAGCTTGGACTGATGTTTGGACTCAGTATCTTGATTCAGCCTCTGGTTCTTCTTCTGCCTCTGTCTTAGTGAGGGATGTCTTTCTTTCTGCAGTCTGACCTGTCAAAGCTGCAGCTCAAAGTCTTCTCTTCACAGTAACTGAAACTGAGACTGGGACACTACCACCTCTTTGAAGCTGTTGACTCAGAAACTGGTTGTCTGGTTCTGGTTTTGGCTTTGGCTCTATCAGACCTCTTCTGGATTTTTGAACGTGAGCAAAATTCTAGAATGTCAATATTATTCTTGAATGACTCTAGAATTGTAGAACTGTTTCAGGATTCTAGAATGTTAAGAGGGTTTTAGAATGTTTCCAGGATTCTCAGTTAAGACCAGAATTCTAGAATGTTCCTCAATTTCTGGAAAAGTATCCTAAGTCTACTCTGACCCCAGAATTCTAGAAATTTTCTAGGATTTTTTTTTTCAATGTCACCAAAATTCTTGAATATTGCCAGGATTCAGAATTTCTATATTATCATTGAATGACTCCAGAATTATGGAACTGTTTCAATTTTCTAGAATGTTCCAGAATTATAGATTGTTTCCAGGATTCTAGAGTGTTAACACGGTTGTAGATTGTTTCCTGGATTCTCAGTTATGACCAGAATTCTAGAATGTTCCTTAATTTCTTGAATAGCATCATAATTCTACTCTGGAATTCAACAAATTTTCTAGATTTTTTAAATGTCACCAAAATTCTAGAATGTTGCCAGTTTTGGAAAACCAGTATATTCTTAAATGACACCGGAATTGAATAACTGATTTAGAATTTTAGAATGTTATCAGAATTAAAGATTGTTTCCAGGATTCTAGAATGTTGCTTGATTTCTAGAACATCATCAGAATCTTAAAATGTCATCAGAATCCTCGAATGGCACCAAAATTTGATGACGTCAAAGTTTCTGGTCTCAGTTTGTGAGCGTCTTTGGATGCTGAAGGAAACTCTCCCCTCAAGCTCACCTTGACTTCCTTTGACTTCATTACTCTGGAGGAAAGACCTCTTTAAATGATCTGATGCTCTGTCTCTCTTTCTAAATGAAATGTCTTTTCTTGCTCATTTTGAGAGCGTCCTCCAGAACAATATTCAGTAAGAACACTTGGGACACCTGGAGGATTGGTAGCACCAACTTTCAAGACTGAACAGCAACTTTAAGCTGTTAAAATCTTTTTTTCCTTAATTTTGAAATGTTCAGTATTTTTCAGTTTTGGTAAACTTGACCTTTTTTAACCCCTGGCAGTTCAACACTTACTTTTGTACCATTTAAAGACTTAAACTGCTTGAATTTCAATCAAAAAGGAAAAAAAAAATCCAGGTTTGAGTAATCTATTGAGTGGTAGTGTAGATAATACAAAGAAACAGTTAAGCCCAGTGCTGCAGCTCATTCAGACAACTTGTGCTGGAGTGCTCAGCTCCATAAACCAGAGTGAGCTATGAGCCTCTGGAGATTACTATATCTGCCCCCTTAAAGCCCTGCTCCCCACGTTTAAGACCTGAAGATATTCTAAGAGCCGTTTCTCCTTTTCTTTCACACAGGTCATAAGTCATACTCAAAGGTATAGCGAGCCATTCATGCTGGGCTTGAATTTATGCTCTGTGCAGCGTCGCCTCTCTGTTTTTCTTCCCCTGAATGGACCTTTCTGCATTGAAAAAAAAAGAAGCAATGTTGTAAATATACTTGTCAAAGCCAGAGGCCACGCAGAGAGCCGCACAGCCATGCTAAGCACATTATTGACTTAACATCTCCTGTAGCTTTAATGGGTGGAATAATAGAAGAGAGAAAACAATTCACAACTCACCCATTCAGCTCATTTTCTGCAAGAAGGAAACTCTGGAGAATGCCTCGAGTGTTAAAGATGAAACAAAGACGTGAGACTTTTTCTCATCGTTCTTTCCTCATTTGATGACGTGCACACTTTTGTACCAGGTTGAACTCTTGCTACTTTTGTCGAGTACTTTAAAGACCTATCAGTGTGCTTTTGCCCTGTAATTACCACTTTTAAAGGAAATACCAAAAAACAGGAGATGTGTGGTTTATCTGGGGGACCAGCAAAGAAGATCTGTATGGTAGAGAACACTACAGGTGCCAATCAATCATCTCTATCACTTTTAAATGAAGTGTGCTCAAGAAATGAGTCCACATTGACATTGTCTTATAAAGCACAATGTTTTTTTTTTTTGTAAAATGGCTTAGTCTGTCAAATACCCAAAGAGTGTGCAGGTAGAGCACACCTTCCTTCCTTTCCATGGGCGTACATAAAAAAAGCTAATGCAGGTTGAGCAGCAGCAAAGACCTCCAGGGTAACAGAATGGATTGAGGTTCAGGGACAAAACATTTGACAATGGTAGAATCAGATACAGCATGAGCGAGCTGATGTTCTGTCAACCAAGGCCTGCTAATACCAAACAAATCATCTAGTACAGTGAGTTATATTTAGTGGTATGATTTGGCCTGTGAAATTTTGAGGCATATGGCAGGGAGAGTACATCTCTCCTCATTTTTAAAGGCAGGAAGAGCAGTAGCAAAGACCTCCGGGGTACAAAATGGAGTGAGGCTTAGGGACAAAACATTTGGCACTGGTAGAATCAGATACAGCATAAGCTAGCTGATGTTCTGACAACCAAGGCCTGTTGATTCCAAACAAAATCATTCATTGAGTGCAGTAAGTTATATTTGGTGAAATGTAGAGGCATATGGCAGGGAGAGCACACCTCCCCTCATTTTGAAAGGCATACATAAATACCAAGGCAGGCTGAGCAGCAGCAAAGACAGCACACAAAATCAAGTGAGGCTTAGTGACAAAACATATGACACTAGTAAAATTAGAGGCAGTGTCAGAGAAGCTAACTGACATTCTACCACCCAAAGTCATGCTGATGCAAAAATTAAGTACAAGTGCATGTAGTAAGTAAGAAATATGGCTCAATCTGTGAAATACCAAAACTTGAAGCAGGGAGAGCACTGTCTCTCTTCTTCATATATTTACAAGGAAAGCCAAGGCAGGGGGAGCAGCAGCAAAGTACTCCAGGGTTACAAAACAGAGCTAACATCTGTACCAAAACATATGACACTGGTAGAATCAGACACACTGTTCCAGGAGCTGGCTGATATTCTGTCAACCAAAGCCTGCCGGATCTAATGCTTTGCTCCATTTGTTTGAGGTTTATTACAAGTTTATAGTTTACCCATCTGTTGTGATGGAGGAGGCAGCCTTTAAGGCTTATATTACTGTCGGCCACCAGGGGGAGTCCTCAATATTTTGGCCTCACTTGGGGTACCAGTTATGCTAGGTCATTTTGGCGTCATATCCTTGATTGAAAGTTTGAGGTGCTTCTTCAGCCTCAGTGCTTTTATTTTGAAGGGCTCCACATTCAGAGATGTTTCAAAGTATCTCCGACTGCGTAACCTGCTGCTTCTCTCATACAAACAACCCCCCGTCTGTCAGCGAGGGATACTTCTCCTTCTCCTCGAAAGAACACATCTATAATTTAAAGTCTCTGTTATGTATTCTCAGTGAAGATTGTTTCGTCTCGACCGCTCCGTACTCCAACCTTCCCTCTCAACCTTAATTTCCTAATCTCAGTTCAAGGCTGTCTGAAGGAGCTGGCTGCGTTCATGTAAGGCCGCCGCCCTTTCACAGGGTCAACAGTGGGAGTGTTAGCCGTCATAAATCACTCTCTTAACACACCTCATTCTGTCTTTCCCATGCTTGGGTTGTGTGTGCAAACAAGTGTGTGTGTACTCTGTTGCCCAAGCAGCTCATTCAACGACTCCCACAGCGTTTTTTTTTTTTTTTTTTTTTTATGCATATGTGAAAGTATGCATGCGTCTGTGTGCATATAAGTGTCCTTGTGTTCTTGCACATAGCGGCGTTGGTTTGAACAGTTGCCAGAGTTACCAGAGCGTGCATGAGGTTGTCGTTTTTGTTCACCCCTGACGGCGCTGGAGTGTGATTTAGCTCCATGAAGAGACACAAGAGGAGCCTCTGTTTGTTTGTCCCTCCGTCTCTCCTCCTTCTGCAGCATCCTTAGCGAGGCCTGTAAACATGTTGACTTTTCCCCGGCTCTGACCACGCTGGCACACGGAGCTGGTGGAGTAAATGAGCTGGAGTGTGACGGGGAAAAGGAGGAGGAGGAGGAGGAGCTCAGGTCTGTCCCCTTCCTAAAAGTTTCTGACTTCCAGAGGCAGATTAGCTGATTGCTCTCCAGCAGGTTGGCGGTTAATTCTGCATCACTGCCTCTTTGTTACAGCAGGATTCAGGGCTTTTTGGTACCCATGGCTGAGTTTACCTCCTGATTACGCTGCGGAAAAGGGAAAAGCTTGCTCATGCAACATCTTAAACCTTAATTTAGAAGAAATCTGGAGTGGATACCTGCAGGGAGTAATCGTCATTTTTTAGATTCTTGTTCGTTGAAGTGATTAAAAAATGTACTTGAAGCGTCCCTTCATTTCCAGTATCCAATGGTAACCTCAGTATAAAGAGAAGAATTCAAACCATGCAGCTGAAAAAGGAAAATATTCACCTTGAAGGAGCAGCACTGGAGGATATTTTGCATTTTTACTTGATCAAAGTCGAACAGATTTAACCAGAAATCCCTCATCCCTGAACTGAAGGTGTAAAAAATGTAAAATGCTTCACAGAAACACCCCCCACTAACCCACTCTGTCTCTTCTTCGTCCTCAGACTCAGTGTCCAGTGAGACAGCCTTCCTGGAGGACTATGTTCTGGGCATGGGGGACACCCTGGAAATGTCATGTGACCTGGAGGACCACTCGGAGCCCGTCGTCTGGTTTAAAGATGGCGCCGGGCTGGTGCCGGGAAACAGGACGCGGTTGGGTCAGAGGATGTTACGCATCATCAACGTGTCGTATGAGGACTCGGGCGTGTACTCGTGTCGGCTCGCTCACAGCAACACGCTGCTCAGCAACTACACCATCCGGGTGACAGGTGAGTGACGGGTGGCCGACTTTAAACCTGTTTCACAAACACACAGAAGTACTACAACTGTGACTGCCCGCTTTGGGTCGGGAAGGAGTTAAAGTATCTTGGGGTCTTGTTTGAGTGGAAAATGGGACGAGACATTGACAGATAGATCAGGGCGGAGTCTGCAGTGATGCGGATGCCCTAATGGTCCGTTGGTGAAGAGGGAGTTTAAACAGAAGCCAAGGCTCTCAATTTACCGATCAACCTACCCTCATGTTGGGTTCAAAGAGAGTGGGACGTTGGGGTTGTGATCTGTCATGAGCAGGGGTCTGCAACCTTTACCTCCATAAGAGCCATTTTGCCTCAGCTAACCTGGATTTAAGTTATTTTCAAGCTACAGAATCCACTTTATCTTCACGACCAATACTATAAAGTGTATAAAAAAACTTATACATAGTGAAAATTAGTAGAAATTTTCTAAACAGGGTTTTTTTTATTAATGAAATTGTACAAGTGGTCTTTTTTTTTCAATAAATTTGCAAAAAAATTTAATTTATTTTGAAATTTTAAAAATTTGCAAAAGATAATAAAATAACAAAAAAATCTTTTTTTTATTTAAAACATTTTTAAAAATTCAAAAAACTGTGATACACATAGTTAAAACTAGTAAATATTTTTTATTTATGAAATTGTACATGTGATGTCTTAGTTTTTTTATAAATTTGCAAAATTTTTTATACTTTCAAAAATTTCAAAACTGCAGAAAAAAGATTTTTTAATATTAAAACATTTTAAGAAATTATGATATACATGGTTAAAACTTGTAAATTATTATCTAAATATATTTTTTAAAGAAAACATATAACCAATTGTAAATGTGATGGTTTAGTGTTTTTTTATTTTGCAAATATTTAAATAAATTGTGAAATTTCAAAAATTTGCGAAATGAAAAAAAAAACAAAAAAGTTCATTTTTCTTTAATTTCAAAACATTTTTAAAAATTCAAAAAAATTACCGATTTATTACAAATATTTTCAAAATTTAGAAAAAAAAATGCTATATTTTCAAACAACTCTGAAATTATAAAAAAAAAAGATAATAATATAATGTGGAATTAAATAAATTTGTAAAAACGTCAGAATTTTTTAAACGATACTCAATTTTCTTTTAAGAAGTAGTGATCATTTACCTCAATTCATAATTTTTTTTTTTGCTAATGTCTTGCCACATATTAAGCATGTTCATTAAGCTGCTACATTGTCAGATTAATGAAGACCTTCCACACAGAATTAAAATCAGTATTTTCTTCCAGATTAGTCTTTCTGTAGATGTAGTTATTTTCCCAGGGCTGTAAAACTTGAGGTTAGCCACAGGTGCATGGAAAGTTGGTGGGCTGTTGATGTTGTAGGAGGTGAAGTAGAGGGATGGCAGGTTTTAATGACAGATAGGATGAATGATTTTATTTAGTGTTAGTGTCTTAATACCCTCTGTAAGAAAAATTAAAAACTCTTTGTTTCAATAATATTTTTTAAAGCCACAAGGAGCCACTGCAAAGGAGTCAAAGGGCCGCATGAGGCTCCAGAGCCACAGGTTGAAGACCCGGCTCGTTCCACAGCTTTCAGCCTAAATAAAGACAGAAAAATATTGAAACCAAAATTCCCCAAAGTGCTATCCACAGGTTGCAAAAGCAGCACGTCTAAGACCGTCGTGATGCTCATCAGTATTTACCGCTGGTTGCAAAAGTTGCCCTGCAGCACTTCCGCCTCCCTCAGAAGTGATTAATGAACTCATATTTAGTTCATCGCAGAGCAGGAGACAGACTTTCAGAGTCTGAGGCTGAGCACGTTTTCTCCTGCATGCTTAACTTTAAAACCAAGGTTATTCTAATAATCGGAGCTCCCTGAGTTTCTTATGGAGCGCTTATGGAAACAGACACTTCAGCTCCAAAAAATACCTCCTCCATTTCCCCCGAGCCGTCTGACAGACAGACATCTGAGAATCAAAGTGTTTTGGATGCATAAACACTCCAACAGCCTCAGCAGTGATGTCTCCACATGACATCTTTTCATAACAGTGTGTAGAAAAACAGTGAAAGCTCAGCTGTGGAGGGAAATTCTGTTATTTTCTGCTGCTTAGTTTCACACACACACACACACCTACACACTTACAGACACACACACACACTTTGAGAAGTGTTGAGTTTTACTTTGTTGAGTTTCACGCGGATTCCTCTCCTGATGCAGTCAGAGGTGAAAATCATTATCGTGCGAGAGGATGAGCAGAAATTCAAGCAAGTGTGTGACGTAAACAGAGCTGTAATACAGAGAGAGAGGAAGAGGGAGAAGAGGAGGAGGAAGAGTGTGGGTTAGTGTTGTGTGAGTCTTGTTCAGTACTCGGGAATCACTTTACTGACTCAAGAATCATGATTCCTTGTCCCCACTGACTCACTACAGAGCTCACAGTAGCCTAGCCTGATCCCAACACAAGACAACTGCTTGCTAGCTCACTGTATGTAAACAGGAGAGTGATAGAGCACAAGCTAAAGGCTAACACAGGGGCTAAACTGTTTGTGCTAATGTTGGCTCCAACCCACAGTCAGCAGTTATTCTGCAGTGGTCTGTTCAAACTTGAGAGTCTATCAATAAAATGAAGAGCCAGGTTACGTTAGCTCTGCTTGGTGAGGTTGGAGTTGGTAGATGAGCTCTGGTAGGACAGAACCAGGATCTCTAACGTTACATGTTACAGACACGTCTCAGAGCACCGGGCTGTGAGGAGAGAGAAATATAGCAGCTGCTAAACTACGCTACAAACTGACAAAGTTTGCTTGTTGTCACATTAACCAATACTAGGCTGCCGATAGCACTACATTAAGCCGGCTACTATAATGTTAGCTTGATGTCACATTTTAAACTGTAGTGCTACGAAACTGCTCTGAGGGTGGGCTCTGGGCTCAACATTTTATTTTATCCAGTAAAAAGTTGTCTTGAACAAAGAAAACTTGTTTTGATCCGATCTCCATTTAATTCCAAAACAAACACACGCCTCGCTAACAGTCATTTACGACAGTGTGTTTGAGACTCCAGGCCACAAGGTGGCGAGGCAGTCCAGTTAAAACAGTTCCTCCTCCTAGCATCTTTAAGAAAAAATATGTTTCGTCTGTTTATTCTAAAAATCATCTATAACTTGAGTGTCTGACTCAGATATTTTTGCTGCTGCCGTTAATATTATGATGAAAGGGTGGGACTCATTACAAACTCATAAGAGCCATTTTGCCTCAACTAACAAAGATTAAAGTTATTCTCAAGCCACAAATCTACCTTGTCTTCACGGCCAAGAATATAAAGTGCATAAAAATCCATACATAGTTAGAACTAGGAAATAATTTTCTAAACTGGTATTTTTTAATGTGGGTAATCGTATATTCGATGTCTTAGTTTTTATTTTTTTTATATAGATTTACAAAAATTTTAATTCATTTTAAAATTTCAAAAATTTGCAAAAAAAAAAACCCTTAAAATTTCAAATTTTTGAAATTTAAAACATTTGAAAAAAAAAAAAATTATCATATACACAGTCAAAACTAGTAAATATTTATCTAAACAGGGATTATTTTTCACAGCATCTTTAAGAAAAAAATATGCTTCGTCAGTTCCACTGTTTATTCTAAAGATCAACTATAACTTTAGAGCCTGACTCAGATCTTTTTGCTGCTGCTGTTACTAATATGATGAAAGGGTGGGACTCAATAAAAACTCAGTATTTACGTGCACCTTTATATTACCAAAAAGAAAATCTGAATTATCAAAAATAGTTAATAAAATAGGTTATTTGCATGTTTTTATTTAATTTTATTTTATTTGTGTGCCCACAATTAACTTCTATGTGTATAGTGTAGGACTGAAATGTGTTAAAAGGTACACCAGGTCGATATGCTATGTTTGTGTTTCTATTCTAATACGATTGTTGGGTTGCCAATTGGATTTAGATCGCGATTCTACGATATTAACAATGTTTGCAATTTTGTTTTGGGAAAAATTTAAATAAAGATGATACTTGATATATATATATACAGACTATATCAGGAGCTTTATTTCCCCATAAAATGCACATTATGTGAGGCCGAGAGGAACATTTCGCCCTCTACTGGAAAAAAGTGGTAACTTTTTTCCCATCCAGTATATAAACAAAGACTGAAATGAAGAATTTAAATTTAAAAAAAAAAACGATTGTTTGACAATGAATCCTGATTTCGCAAACCAAAAAATCCCAATATACCGATTTTCGATTTTTTCCTCCCACCCCTATTAAAAAGGCGTTAACCTTGAGACAGATGTAGATTTGTATGCACTCTCTGGGTAGCTGACTCAGTGACTCAAATGACTCAAAAAAATGATTCACTTTGGTGAGTGACTCATTAGAACACGATTCAGTAAAAAGAGTCAAGTTCACCATCGTTAGTGTTGGTGGATGTGGCTGCGGGGGGGGTCAGATGGGGGCGAGCGGTGGCGTGAAGCCCGCCTGCTTCTCCTTCTTCGCCCCCGTTAAACTCCTGGACACCAGCTGAGCCAGTTATTGACAACTAATTAGAAAGCAATTAGCTCCAAACATTTCATCATTGAAAACAGATGGGGCGGCAAGAAATGAGAGAGTTTGCTCCCTCTTAACTCACCCCCCACCTCCACACACACTCACACACACACACAAACACACACACACACACAAACGCGCGCACTGATGCATGTGTTTGGCTCTGAGCCGGAGAGAAAGCAGCCTCTTCCAGGACTGATCAGGGGTGGACAGCTTCTCCTCGTGGAGCCACATATCATCTCCAGCCTGCAAAGAGAGGAGTGGGGGGGGGACTTGCAAACGGGCTCCCAGCAGCAATTATTCAAAAGGAAGAAAACATCCGTCTTCCAGAGTCATGTTCAGGCTTCAAATCCACTTCTTTCCTCCTTGGATCTGAGGCAGAAAGAGTCTCCTGTTGATCTGAAACGACACTCAGGGAGCACATTGTCGTACACTTCACGTCTCATAGCTCTCAGTGCGTGTTTCAAGAACTTCTCAGGTCGTAGATTTTACAGGTTGTGTCACCTCATGGCTCTTAGAGACTCAGCGTTTCCTAAAACACACACAGGCTGTGTTTTACTTCAGATATTTGAGTTCGGTGTCAGATATTCAGGAGCAGTATCACGTTCAGCACCTGGACGGCGTCCAGACAGCCCATGTTGGAGAGCTCATGTTTTACACACACACAGGGGGTACATGTGTTTGAAGGAGGGGGCTTTAACATGAAGAGATGAAAGTCTTTCCATCTTACCTTGAGCTTCCAAACTTCTCAGAGATGGAAGAATCTATCAGAGGTTTGTTTTTGGACAAAGCTGGTGAAACATGTTGTTTTTAGCCGGATCTGGATCAGTTTTAGTGAAAGCAAACAGCAAGTTTGTCTAATTGTTTGCAGATGCGGACTCAAACATGTTAAACTGTCATGGCCTTGGCACAAGTTTGTGTCACAACACCAACGTCTGAAGGATCCATTGTTTATCATATTTGCAAATTTGAAATATTTCTAAATTCTTTTTTTTTTATTTCTGTGAATTTTTACAAATTTAAATGCCTGTTTTAAACTTTCTCAAAATGTGAAAACTATTACTTTTTAAAAATATATATTTAATTAAATTATTAAAATACAATTTTTCAATTTTTTACCAATTTATGAAATTTTGGAATAGATTTTTGAAATGTCAAAATTTTGGGAATTTTTGCACATTTTTTCAAAGTTCATTATTTTGGAAAAACTTTTTGCAAATTTTTTGATTTTCTCACACTTTCATTTTTTTTCATTTTTAATTTCTGCTCATTTTTGCAAATAATTAGAATGCCTTTTTTTAACTTTCACAAAATGTTAAAATTTTAATTTTTTTTATTAGCAAACTTTTGAAATTTTTTGAAACTTTTTGAAATTTGATAATTTTCAATTTTTTTGCCAATTAATAACATTTTTGAAAAATTTTGGAAAATACAAAATTTGGGAAATTTTTGATTTTTTTCAAATTTCATTATTTTGGAAAAGAATTTTGCAATTTTTTTATTTTATTTATTGTTTTTTACAAAAATTTTGCAACTTTTTGCAAACGTGAAATTTTTGACATGAATAATTTTCATTTTTTAATAGAATAAAAAAACTAAGAAATCACATATCTAAATTTATAAACACAAAAAAAAACTTCTTGTTTAGAGACTTATCCACTAGATTTTTAATTTGTAGAGTATTTTATACACTTTTTTGCGCTTTATTGTGAAGATAGAGTAGATTTTTTTGGTCCCTGAATGACTTTCATCCAGGTGAGCTGAGACAAAACGGCTCTTGTTAAAGTAAAGGTTGCAGACCCCTGGCCTAGTGGTTCAATCAAACACCCCATGGTCTGGCTCAGTCTGGCCCTCTGCTCGATGGTTTTTCGCTGTCAAATGCTGCCAATAAAGTCATAAAAACAAAAAGAAAACACAAAAATTATCAAAATTAATAGTTATTATAACACTTTGTCCACTTTGTCTCAGATAGAGCTCATAAGAGCCTCAATGTGGATCAGACCAGTTCTTCCTGCTGCCACGCTCACAGACTGGAGCTGGTGTTAAGAAATAGAAAGTAAAATTCTGCGTGTCAGGAGTTTCAGGAGCACTTTTAGCTCACCGGGTTGTGGAGGTAACAGCTGGCTCTCATTAAGCAGACCTGTGGAGCTGAACCCGAAAGCGTCAAGGTCACATGGAAAATAATTACAGCTCCGCCGTGAAAATGTTTGATACAGCAAATCTAAACAGTGTTTATCTGTGGAGGGTAACTATCTCATCATCTGACACGCTAACTGTTAGCTCGTGTTCTGCTGGGAATGGATGGAGTTTGTGTTTTTGTGTCTGCACACGCGAACGCAGCGCCGCTAATGACCCGCTCGTTTGTAGCGTCTGTGGAAATGTTTGTGTTGTTATATCTGAGCGAGAACTGTAGACTCATTCATGAGATTCTCAACGAGCAGTCAGTCTGCATTCATGCAGAAGCCTGTGTGTGTGTGTATCTGTGTGTGTGTGTATGCATCCAATCACACACCATTTAATCTCCACTGGGTGTTTAACATGAACAAAATCCCTGCTTTGTTTTCCCTCTTTGTTTCTTGCTGGCCGGGCGTGAAATCAGCTGCAGGCCTCCAGCTTTCCAGATGTAACTTTCTGCGTAATCTGATGGTGACAAAGTTCACGACGACTGGAGGATTAAACTCTGAGGTCTGTCTGAGTCACTTTAATGAATCCAGTCTTTTTCTCTTCTCCACAGATTCTCTGTCATCTGGTGATGATGAGGATTATGATGAAGATCCAGAAGATGCAGGTAATGGAAATGGTGAATTCCTAATTATTACTTATTTTACTTTTTTTTTTTACTTTTACCAGACATCTGGGTGCAGACACGCTTACAGAGATAGCTTTTTATGCATGATGTCTGAATATGTTGATTTATTCATCTAAGGGAGGGTGACTTTTTTTCTACCTTAAAATAGTTTGAGTTTATGCCTAGGAAGTTCATCCTTATTTCCAGGAAGCGTATTAATTTTTTCTCTTGCCCATATAGATGAAGAGTTACGGTAAAAAAGAACAGTTTGCATCAGTTCTTGCCTGTTACCTTGATTATCTGCAGGATTTTCCTAAAAAAAAAAAGGGAACTTTTGCAAGAATAATCCTGCTATACATGTGTGTCAGTGTCAGTGTCTGCCTCGACCCCCTCCCCTGCCTGGATGTTTTAGTTGTATCTGGACTAGGGATGGAACAGTTTATGCAAAATCCCTGAACCGTTCAGTTTCTTACTCAGTTCAAGGCACTTGTGCTTCATTCGGTTCGAGTTTTTCTATGTTCTTAGTTTTTCAGCTCAGTTTAAAGCGAGCATGTAGCTCCAAACTTACGCTAGCGAAACGCGAGATGAAGGCTACAGTGGAACAGTTGTGGGAAAGCATATGCGTGTTGTTTACATGATGAGTAGAGAACACAGAGTTAGAGGGTGAACCTGTGGCGTTGGAAGCTCTTTAGATTCAGTCTGAGCTCTGATGACGGCGTGAAGAAAGTGGAGGATAAAACCACAACTGAGTGTTGCCGACTTAAAGACTTTGTCGCTACATTTAATGACTTTTCAGATCCCTCTGGTCGGGATGGGTTCCAAATTGGGTACTTTTATATGTACCGACCGAATTCTGTCAAAAGTAGAGGGTATCGATTCATGTAAAACCAAAAGGTACCATGTTTAGGTACCTAAACGCATCCTTGTGACTGTGAGAGAGTGGAAGAGTAGGAGATTTTCCATGCTGGACATGAACACAGCATTGCAAGGTTATATATTGAGTTTGATTAAATTTGTTAAATTGAATTTTTTTTATATTTCATTATCAAACAAATTGATATTTTTACGACATAAACACAAAAAAGTACCGAAACTTGGTACCGTTGAGTACCGGTACCGATTGCCAGGTACCGGGCATCGGTACCTTATCGTTTCAAATGTGAAAGGAACCCATCCCTACCCTCTGGTGAGTTTTTTATAGATGACAATTCTTGCAATTTTTCTGGAGTTTTGAGAAGCTGATCATGTTTTGATCTCCTCAATGGTCAGTGTGTGCTATCGCAAGCCCCTTATTGATATTGAGATATTAAAAAACAAGAATGGACAGAAGAACGTTAATCTGTAGTTGTAAACATATTCATTATGTTGTGTTTTACTTGCTTTCTGGGTCTACCACGTTATTTCTCTCTCCTACAAAGTCCATGACAATTACATGCAAATAAATCATTCTGCAAATTAGACAGCAGCGTCACTTAGTGGATTTTGAAGACTTCTGGGACAGCCAATAGTGACTTTCCTTACTGAGGAGTTGGCATGTTAAAACTAACAGTGTTTAACTCAGCTTTAATGATGTTTTAGAAGGGGAAACAGCCTCATTCTTTCAGGTTTTTCACAACTTTCCATCCTTAATCTGGATGTTTTTGAGTGGAGAGTAGGCGTGGTTGCATCAGCTAATCACAGCGTGCCCAGTGCGCAAGTGACTTTGTGTGTTGATTAGCGAGTGGAGGAAGCTATCCCGAGCAGTGTGCATAACTCAGGTAGACAGATATGAATCATTTACTGAGCTGCTTACAACTAAGACTGAACGATCATGGCTGTGTCAGAGCCGAAACGAAACATGTTTGACTCAGGAGAAGCACCCTTGGTGGCAACTTTTGTGATGACCTAAGTTTTGAAAAGCTTAAGTGATGCCAACTTTTGTGATTTTCATCCTCGCAAAAGTAGTTGAACTCAATGACATCAGGTTAAAGCCACAGTTAGCAGCCTCACTCTACCTGCAGTGTCTCTTAATATGGTTTAACAACATTAGACATTCAGTGACTTCTTAAATTTTTATCCAGTCAACATGAAAGGCCAGGGCTCTTGAAAATCTAGAGCACATTTTTTTTTCACGTTTCATTTCTTCAGATAATGATCATTTGAGCCGCTGCAGAAAAGTCAAGGTGAAGTTGGGTTGCGGGTTGGAGCTGGAGTTTTGAGGAGTTTAGTGCTCTGTTGAGATTTAGGGACAAGAATTGCCTCATCAACATTTTTCTGTCAGAGTTTAATCTGCAGTTTGGGCCTCTGACTCACTTCCCTGTCCCTGAGATGAAGGATTTTGTTTGTTAAAGCGATAAAAGTCAAAAAGAAATGAGTCCTCATCAGAGAGTTGGTGCCTGTCGTTGGATTTATGCATCTGATTAGAGTTTTCTGTCTGTAATTGGAGTTATACGGCCTCCATAAGTGCTCGGCGTGCTCATATTCAAGCTTCTCCTCGGAGCATTAAACTAAATGGTGCCGTCGCAGGCATCAGAAGTCGCTGGATCTCCAGAGGTTGACATCCCTCTGTGAGCAGGAAGCCGTGCCGAGATCAGGTGCAGGTGAACAAAGAACGATGAGGGATGGTTTCTGCCGGCTGCGTGCCGCTTTACACACTCACTTCTGTCAGCGAGCATGACTCGTGAGAGGCAGAAAATGTCTCCACCCCTCGGTGGGCTCTGGACCAGCAAGACGCCACACTGAGCTGCCTTTGTTGTTGGGAACGGAGAGACAGAGACAGACCTAAAAACGTAGAGTGAAGTAAGTGAGACAATAGAGAGCCTGGCACAGACTTTAAACAGAGACGGATGTCTTTAAGTCATATTTATATCCCTGTAAAAGCTTTTTATACATTTTACAACTGTCTGCAAACTTTAAGTTCAAAGAAGAAAGAAAAAGTCTGAAAACCAGCCAGAAAGATGTCAGCAGTCTGAAACTATCCATCACGCCTCAGACTGAATCCCAGTCCACCTTCGCTGCTGGACATAACCAGAGCCAGAGGCGATGAGGATCAGTTTCTGTGACAGACGCCCAGCTCAAATCAAAGCCGCCTTTTGGAAACGTCTCTACAAAGCTCAGAGCGAATCAGTCACTGTCACTCACAGCCGCGAACTCAACTCAGAGACGGTCGCAGTGGCTCTGTCTGAATGCAGCGTGGTGTTTGGTTTAACGTTCAGCAGATCTGTTGTTGCTCAGCGTCTGTCAGAACGCGGGGAGGGATGGATTCAGGGGGAAACGGCCTCAAGGTAAAGAGACGCAAAGAGTTTCAAAACTTTGAAGAAAGAAAAGAGAAAAATAGTGTCTCAAAATCAAAAAACAGCCAGATGTTGTATTGATGATGATGATAACTCAAATTTAGGTCCCGTTTACACGACAACGTTTCATCTGAAAACGCTCAAACGCAGTGAAAAAAATCTGCGTTTACACGGGAATGCTGAGGGACTGAAAACCCTGTAGTAAGCATGCCAGGCCTGTAGTTGGCGCTATAACTGTCTCATCCATAAGCAGCTTTTTGGAGATCTCCACTGAAGTAGAGTTGAGCCGGCTTTTCAGAAGAATCCCGCTCTGGTGCTGTTTTCAAAAGTTAGCGTTTTAGGTTGGCTAAAACACAGTTTCTGTGACAGCACAAGGGTAAAGCGCAGCAAACTTTTGCATTTCACCCTAAAATCGTTGTCATATAAAAGGCACCTTATGTAGAGTCTTTCCCTTTCCCCTTTACAGGGTTGGGTTAGGGCAGGGGTCTTCAACCTGCGACTCTAGAGCCTTGTGTGGCTCTTTGACTCCTTTGCAGTGGCTCCTTGTAGCTTTAAAAAAATATTATTAAAATAAGAATTTTTATTTTTTCTTACAGAGATTAAAGACACTGACACAATATGAAATCTTGAAAAAAATAAAATATCAAAATTTTGAAATGTTTGCAAATTAAAATAAAAATAATTGGAGATTTTTTGAAATTGCAAAATTTTTGAAAGATTTTTTTTGCATTTTTGAATTTTTAGACATTTTTTAAAATTTTAAAGATTTTTTATTTTTTTTTGCAAATTTTTGAAATTCTTTTTTGCATTTTTTTAATTTTTGCATTTTTTTCAATTTTAACAATTTTTAACATTTTTTGGCAAATTTATCAAAATTAAAAAAAACAAGACTTCACTTGTCAACTTACACTGAATCCACTCTGTTGCAGTCTGGCTGCGTCTCTGCTCCGGCAGGTTGCAGCAGATGCACAAGCTTCCTGCTTTTTGCAGGATGTCAGAGCTGTGTCACACCAAACTGCAAAAAGCAGAATGTGCAGGACAGGAAGTCATGTGGGAAAAACCACCTAAAAACACCCGATGACTTTCAAAATAAAACAAAGCACATCCAAACCACATGATCTTTATCTTGACTACAACAACAACAACAAAAAAAACACAATTAGGGGGACCAGACCAGGAGCAAATGTTGCACATCATAACCAGTGGATGAGGGTGCTCATGGGAAATGCAGTCCAAAACCAACACGCCACCAAAACTCCTTAAAGCTTGTTTTTTTCCACTTTGAGTTTTTGAAGCTCCTTTCCTCTTCTCTGTGTTGTTAAAGCGAAGGATTCCCTTCCTGTCAGAGCAGATAAAAAAGAAATCTGTGTTTAATGAGGCGTTTTGTTGAGAAAGTCAAAACAGGTAACAAACTGGAAAAAAGGACTCAGCAAAGTAATTACCTCCATATTTATACTAATACTCTTATTAAAGTCTCTGAAATTAAAAAATAATATTTTACTTCTTCCTGCAGCACTCAAAGCTCTCCATCTTTTAATGAACAAAGGAATGTCTGGTAATATTCTTTGTCTCGGCACTATCGCTTTCAACATTTAATCCCTTCATTCTGCTCACTTGGATGTGGGAGGATTATTGTTGTAATCTGGCGACATATTAATACAGAGCTGTTTTTCTTTGAGCCGTTTAGTCGATGTGTCCAGAGATAAAAGATGAAAGCAGGAGAAAAAAGCTGGAGGAAGCTTTTCTTTTTGTCGTCATGGTCGTCCTGGGGAAGCTTTACACCTGTGAGACCTGGAGCTTCAGCCTGAAGCGTTTCTTAACCCGGCTGAAGTGGCAGCGGCTTACCGCAGACGTCCTGAATGCCGGTAAATAGCCCCAGACTGCCAGACTTAATCTCTGGATGTAAGTCCGCCTCATGACATACGGGGCTCCCATTTCCTGGCCAAAAGGAGAGGGATTAGCCCAGAAACGTTAAACCACATATCGCTGCTTAATGTCCGCTAAGCCTGCGCTAATTAGCAGGCTGTAGCAGGAAGGAGCCATGTGATGAGCCGCACGGCCGGCCGGAGAGTCCCCGTAGGTAGTGGGACAAACATCCACATCCACAAGCAGAGAGGAGGAGGAAGAGGAGGAGGAGGAGGAGGAGGAGGAGGAGGTGACAGAACCAGGAAGAGGAGTGAGGAAGCGTTTCCTGATTGACGTCCAGATGGAGACGATCTGAAGAGTTGAGTCACTCGGTGTCTGCCAGGAGCCATGATGCCTCTGCTGGCCTTCGATGGACTGATCTCAGAGCAGACACAGACAGTCATGAGCTCATTCTCCAGCAGCCTCCAGGAGTCACTCAGCCGTTTCCCAAAGCCTCCTGGGAAAAAAAAAAAAAACAGTACACAGGGCCTTGCAACGACAGTGAGTCCTGCAGGAGACGTCGATGCGCAGAAATGACATTATCGACCCGTTTGTGAGATTGACACCAGATCTGTTTTCCGTTTTCCGTCCAGGGAGGAGGCGACGGGCGTGTTTGTTGATGCTGAATCTTTCCAGGTTCACTCAGGGGACAAGCTGTGCGCCGTGACTGAACTGTGAGGTCCACATTAGTGAAGCCTTTTTCACCAGATGATGTTAAAGTGCTACAGCTTCATAAAAACAGAAAATTAAAAATAAAAAGATAGAAGCGGGCAGTAAAACAGTTAAAATAAAACAATTTGATGTGGCAGACAGTCTTAAAAAGCATCAAAGTGGTTAAAAGCTTATCTTTAAAGAAATTTTAACCCCCTTTATAAAAAAGTTGAACAGTAGATTGTGTTGCTGTCAAGGTGTCGGCAGAGTCTGTATTAAACAATGTAACTGTCACTGCCCACGTACTTCCAGATGTCCTTTGCGTTGTTATTGTAGTTAACTAATACATCCACCAGGGGGGTCAGCCCAGAGTCAAAAGTTTATGACAATGAAACTCCAAAACAAACATGGCGACTGTGAAGGAGGTATTGATAATGTCCCACTTGCAAAAAAGCCAAAAACGGAGGCAGCGTTGTTGGAGGCGATGGTTGGTGAGGCTGTTAAATACATCACGAAAGTTCAGGTATCAGTATCAGGTAGTAACATAGGCTGTATATAGAGTGGACAGCGTGGCTCCGCCATTTATCATTGTACGGTTTTTAAGCCAAAATTCCCCCGTCACAGGCGCCACCATTGTAGCAGTTTGGAGCCAGAGTCTGGGCACTAGAGACTGTGAGGGATTCTGGGAGAATCTGAGTGGAGCCGGGTGACAAAAATAATTATAATTTTTTTTCTTTAGGGAGTCTAATCACTTCCTGACTCTACCCCCTGACATATTTTACAATCCCTGAAAAAAATACACGAGAACGGCAGCCGTCAATCATCGTTAAACGTTACGTAAAGCCTACTTTTTAACCTCGTATAACTAATGAAAACAAAATGTTTCAGAAAAAAGAGGACTTTAATTCAAGACAGCCAAATGATATCTTCAAATCACCACAACAATCCAATGTGAGAAACATTTCTACAAGGTGTATTAATTTTTTAAAGTTTGAGCACAGCCCATCTGGAATGACTGGGGAGATGAATTTTTTTGACCGATACTGCAGCCAGCCACCAGGGGGAGCAGTTTTTGTGGAGACCTTTATTTTTTTATTATTATTATTTATTTTGTTCTTTTATAAATACCAATCAATACAAAGAAAAATAAAATATCCCCAAAACTGAATGAAAAGGAGCAGAAAGAAGAGAACTCTTGTTGCATCTGCCCCTTCTGTCACAGGATATTAATCAACAATCACATGACAATAATATAAAAAAAATTACATAACAGAACAGCTGCAGGCAAACATGCCTGTTAATATTTCATTATTTTCAAAAAAGAAAAAGAAAAACTGCCAACAACAAAAAAAAACTAACAACAAAAAAAAAAAAGAACACATTTTTTTCCCCATTTATGCGACTCAGTATGATCTTCTTTAATTTCACTGTATTTACTCACTTTAATAGTAGTAATACTGCGACCTCACTGGAGGCCAAGCAAGATGATGTCCATGGATGTACTGGAACTGTGTTACTGTAGTCCAGTTAGGAGGAGAAGAAGGCATGGACCAGTTTTTCAGTATCTGAGAGCGACGGGATGGGGCGGATGTTGGGGAGGCGGTAGAAGGAAGTCTGGCAGAAATGGTCGCTGTATCAGTCTCAGAGCTGTTGAGTTGGAGGAAGTTGTGCTGCCTCCATGCCTTTATCTCCTCCAGACAGGTGGTGAGTTTAGACGGGGATGAAGGTGAGGAAAGGTTTACATAGAGTAGAGCTGTGTGTCATCAGCATAGCGATAGAATGAAACTCTGTGGTAACTGACGACTTGGCGAAAGGGAATAAGATATAAGATGAAGTAGATGGGACCAAGCACTGACCCCTGAGGCACACCACAGGTCAAAAAAGCTGCAATATAAACTGGGTGTTTTGATGTTTTTCTGTGGTCTTCCTTCATGAATTTCCACATAAAGAGGAAAGATTAGAAGGTGCAGTGATTGGTTGAACTGGTCTGAGTCCAGTGACCACTGACGTACACTGTAAGGTGAAGCATCCATCGTCGTATTGAATTGGCAAAAGAGTAAATAAGGTCAGAGATCGAACAATCATTGGAGTTGGAAACACTGTGAAAAGGCAGAGTGTGAGTCCGCATGTGTGTGTGTGTGTGAGTGTGTGTGTGTGACAGGGGGAGGAATGTTAACAGAGCCTAATCTGTGCTCTGCTCTGCTCCCAAGCTATGCAGCCTCCTTGTTTACCCTGGCAGGAGAGCAGAGAGCCGGACGCCGGGCCACGCTACGCTGCTCGGCGGCCGCCATCCCTCCAGCTCTGTTTGCCCTGAGTCCCTGCAGGCCCTCTGGGGCAGCGCGCCTTCAAAGAGCACCAGTGTAATCTGTAATGAAATCTGCCTGTGTGCTCGCAGGCGTCAGCGAGGGCAAATTATACAATTACACAATTAGACCCCCTCCTCCTCCTCCTCCTCCTCCTCCTCCTCCTCCTTTTCCCCCGATCGGTGTCTGAGCGCTGAAGGGCCCTGTGCCGCGGCGATCGGCCTCGCCGTGCGTCCTGTCCTGCTCCAGCTAATTGCTGCTGCAGTGAAGTTTGGCTGATGGAGAGCTGCAGTCACGCTCCTCCGCTCTGCGACACGGAGCCAGCGGGCGGAGGGAACGTCAGCGCGGAGCTGCAGGGGTGTAGTGTGTGTGTGGGTGTGTGCAACACTTGTAACAGCTTCGCTTTTAGTCCCAGCACAAAGAAAGTGTAATTAAACTCTGTTTTTGTTCAGAGAAAGAAAAGCACTCAGACAGCGCTAACCTCTGCCAAAGCCTGCACAATCCTCTTAACTTGTTGTTTTAATAACAGAAAGTATTTTAAAAACTTTAATCTGCATCTGGATCTGCATCAAAACACACACACACACACACACGGACCGAGAGCCGTGAAACCTGTGCCAGGTTTCCACTCCTTGGAGTAAGTGCAGTAGTTTATGAGAAAATCTCCTCAATCTGAAGAAATAATCCAGCAAGAAAAATAATCATTAGAGAAATTCCTGGACCCCCACCAGAAAGTAATCATTTCAGTTTGGGCTCAGGGCCGGACTTTCCACCACACCTCTCTGAGATCGCTCAGACCAAACCAACTGACGGACCAGCTACCATCAAACTCAACCCTGAGTCAGCTGTGACACAACAATCTGGATGAAGAGTCAGGTGATGGCTTCCTCCAAGCCTTAAAGGGGCAGTGTGTAGAAATAAGAGTCAGATTTTAGAATGAGCCCTAAGTAACATCCCATCACTCAGTGGCTCTCAGCCTTAGCAGATAAAACAGGATCCTGAAGTTAGCATCATGTATTCTGATCATCATGTTGATGGTGTTGATGTCTCATATCTGGAGAAACAACAGGCAGAAAGCTCCACGACAACCACATCACCCTCTGATAGCTCATGTTCTGTTTGACAGAGCCAGCCTTCAACACTGAAGCTCAAACACTGTTAGAATAGAATAGAATAGAATAGAATAGAATAGAATAGAATAGAATAGAATAGAATAGAATAGAATAGAATAAGTAGGATAGAATAGAATATTCTTTTATGAATCCCCCCTGAGAATTTTTTCTCGTTTGAGATTCTCCATCAGAAAATACTCGCAACACCAATGTCTCGTTCTTTTTCTTCTTCTTCATCTTTTTCTTCTTCATCATCATCTTCTTTTTCTCCTTCCTCTTCTTCTTCCTTTTCTTCTTCTTCTCCATCTTCGCCTACTTCTTCTTCTTCTGCTTCATCTCCTTCCTCTTCTTTTTCATTTTCTTCTTCTTCTTCTTCTACTGCTCCTTACTTTTCTTCTTCTTCTTCTACTTTTCCTTCTTCTTCTTCTTCTTCTTTCTCATCTTCTTCTTCATCATCTTCTTCTTCTTCTTCATCGTCTTCTACTTCTTCATCTTCGCCTACTTCTTCTTCTTCTTCTTCTTCTTCTTGTCCTTCCTTTTCTTCTTCTTCTTCTTCTTTCTCATCTTCTTCTTCATCATCTTCTTCTTCTTCTTCATCGTCTTCTACTTCTTCATCTTCGCCTACTTCTTCTTCTTCTTCTTCTTCTTCTTGTCCTTCCTTTTCTTCTTCTTCTTCTTCTTTCTCATCTTCTTCTTCATCATCTTCTTCTTCTTCTTCATCGTCTTCTACTTCTTCATCTTCGCCTACTTCTTCTTCTTCTTCTTCTTCTTCTTCTTCTCCTCCATCCTTTTCTTTCCCTCTTCCTCCTCCTTCTTTTTCTTCTTTGACTTGTTCTTCTCCTCCTTCCCCTTTTTCTTCTTCTTCCTCAAAAACCATGCCAACTGTTTCCGTGTCAGAGACAATATGACACAGAGTAGTGCTGGTCATCATGGTGGCTGAAGTTAGTGAATGTTGGGATCAGGATGTCAGAGAAGAAGAGATAAATTGAGGAACAGACAGCTATAGACCAGTCGCTACTTTTACAGCTTCAATGAGGGACTCTTTGTCAGATTACCTCTGACCTGGAAACAGTCGGCATGTGAGGTGACCAATCAGAAAGAAGAAGTCGAGCTTGTAGAGGGAGAGTGGTCCTCTTGGGCATGGATTATGGTTTTGATGCACGCTCATTTTGGCACTTTCCTGACACCATTAACAGCTCTTCTTCTACTTCTTCTACCGTCAAAGCTCTTCTTCTCTGCCTGACTTTCAGGTAGATTTTAGGACCTGAGGCCAGGCTCATATTGAAAAGCAATTTCTCTCTTTCTGTCCCCCAAAATCTGCCGTAGACAAACACGGCTGTTCGTAATGTCTGCTTTCGTGCAGTGATGTCAATATAAAAAGCTTTTCTTCTCACTTAAGACAAAGTAAAGGAAAGTTTTATGGGGATTACTGTTCACTTATTTTAGCAAATGTCACATCACGTGTCTCTTGCTATGTGCATACATGACAGCCAAGGCAGGGAGAGCAGCAGCCCAAAATTTTTTTTTTGTGTCTCCACCAGAAGAGAAGACAGTAGATCTGCGATATTTTCTAAATCAAGCCTCAAAATAAAAATATTCCAGCGTCTTTTAATCAGATACTTAAGGACACTGCAGTCAAAGAGAGTTTGTAAACCCTGAACACTCCCCGTGAAATGATGCAGACTGTGACAGAAAGCTCTCTGCAGTGCACACACCCCCTGAAAGTGAATACATGTTTGGTAATGTGTGTTATGGCCTCTCTTGGCCAACATAAACCAAACAAACAGAGATAGGGTTGTGTATTTTTAGGCTCCCCTCCTCGGTTAACCCTGCGGCTGACAGGTGGACATGACACCGTAACTGCTGAGCCGAGAGAACACGTTACGCTAAACCAGTTTCCACTACGGCGGCAGCATATCAGCGCAGGGCAGGGAGGGTTATCTGCAGACCCCCTGTCCCCGTGGGGTTTGAGGGGTATCTGCTCCACTCACCCACCCCCACCACCTCCCCCCTCTGCTGAGAAAATCCCACTCCCCTCTGCTGAGGAAATACCATCCAGCCAATTAGACACGGGATGGGATTCCTGTGTGTTGCTGAGCGGACGGAGCAGGACGGCGCAGTAAATCAAAAACAAACTGGCAGCCGGAGATCCTGGGGACGGACAGCGGCGGTTTCTTTCTTTACGCCGCAGAGCGACACGATTGGCTGCTCAGGATTCAGACTCCATGGAGCTGAGACATCAGGTTTAAATCATAAAATGACTCAAATCACCCAGTACTTCATTTGAAATAAGAGTCTCAGTATGTGCTCAACATTTCTACTCTCTGAAAAAATTCCCTCTGAATTTAGTTACATTAAAAAGTCCAAAAACAAGATTTTATTGAAACTCTGAAGAGTAAATATTTCATTTCTTTTATATATTCTCTTTAAGATTTGATTCTAGTTGTCAGCTCAGAGGATTGGGGCCAAACTAAGGGTGAAAATTGATTTCAAGTTTTGAGAAAAAATTGCAATAAAACAGGGAAAAGTCAGAAATTACGAAGAGAAAAGTCAAAGAAAGAAAAAATTGAGTTTCCAAGAAAAAAAATTAAGGGAATAAAGTCATAAAGGCTGGGTTGTTTGTTTTTTGTTTGTTTGTTTGTTTGTTTGTTTGTTTTTATCTGAAGATAAACTCATAAATCATGAATCAGAATCCGATTTATAGCCAAGTAGTTTTTACGTTGTAAGAAATTTTTCTTGGTCTGTTGGAGGAATATTAAAAATAATAATAATAATAATAATAATAAAACAATAAAAAAACAAAACAAACTGTGAATTAAAAAAAACATTTAAAAAACAGTAAAAAGTATGATTAAAAAAATATTAACAAAAACAATAAAAAAAAATATGATTAGAAAATAATTAAAAATAAAAAATAAAAAAATTTGAATAACGAAATATTGTGATTTTTTTTTTTAAACAAAAGTCTTTGCATGAGAAAGTAAAAAAAAATTATAATAAAATATATAAAAATATATAAACAAAGAGAAAATTAGATTAAAATGTGAAAATATAAACAGAACAACTCTTTGTGTGAAGAGGACTAAGGAAACCTCACTAAGTTTAATTGAAAAAATATAGGGTTCAATGAAAAAGTTATAAATTAACCGAGAAAAAAGTCGTAAATCTAAAAAAAAAAGTTCTAATTTACTTAAAGAAGAAGTTATTATCTAGAATCCATGGATTAAAAGTTTTTATTTTACAGAAATAAAACAATTATGTATTTGAAAAAAAATGAAAGAGACTTTGTGCTTTGTTTCAAAGAATAAAGTATCTGAATGAAACCTCTTTTAATAGACCTGAGAGTAACATAAACAGGGATACAAGGAGAGTTTTCATGCTGTCTGCATTGAGATGAGAAATCTGAACACCTGAGGACAGACAGCAGCTGTGACAGCGAGGAAAGACATTCAACTCAAACTTAACTAAACAGACTTTATCTGGAGGTATATTTGTAAAGATGCAAATGCAATAAATCTCATGTCCTGTCATTTTCCACTGTATATCTGGGTCATGGGGCAGCAGTGCCAACAGTGAAGACCAGTGGTCCCAGTCCCCAGCCACTTCAGGATACTGAGGTGTTCCCAGGTCAGCAGAGTGATATAATCTCTCCATCCTGTCCTGGGTCTACCCTGGGGTCTCCACCCAGCTGGGCATGCCCGAAACACCTCCTCAGGGAGGTGTCAGGGAGGCATCCTCATCTGGCTCCTCTCGATGCAGAGGAGTTTCAAAGCTCCAAACCCCGTCTCTGAGTCTGAACCCAAACACCCTATGGAAAAAGCTCATTTCAGCCACTTGTATTCGCAATCCTGTCCTTTCGGTCACTACCCACAGCTCGTGGTCATAGTGAGGGTCGGGACGTCGATTGACCGGTAGATTGAGAGCCTTGTCTTGTGGCTAAACTCCCTCTTTCTGGTAAAGTGCCAAGTATATTACATGCAAAGAAAGATCAGTTTTACAAAGTCTGGCGCCCTTACCTGGTCTATTTTAGACCTGAACTCTCTGCTGTTATTTTAAAAGGAATTTTTTGAGTCTGGATTGTGGCCTGTTGTAGACATGAGAGATATTGGCCTGTATCTTTGGGTTTTCCCAGACCTACCTGAGCTGTTTGGTTTGGTTTAGATTTCTTGCTAATTGTGCAAACTTGTTGACTATTGGGTCATTTCCAATGGATGCTAAATTTTATTTACTGTATAAACTATAGAAATTCAATTAACACAATGGAAAAAACAAGACCCCAAGATACTTGAACTCCTTGAGGCAAAGATACCCTCGACACGGAGTGGGCAGTCCACCCTTTTTTAAAGTTTCAAAGAATACATTTCTCGCATGAAACTTTAACTTTTATTAAACTTTATTTAAAAAGAGCTTTCACGTATTTGACGTTGACATTAAACTCAATCCAAACTCAACAATAAACTCAGATTTTGACTTTTTTGAAAGATTTATCATTAGATGTAGATGAGGAGCGCGCACCGTCTGCAGGAACCCTCAGAGGATAGAGACGTCATGGCCCCGCCCACTCCCTTTGATTGACAGGTGGTCATGTGTAGAAACGAAGCAGTTAGCATTTAGCAGCTCCAGGTCAACGAAGCAACCACAGCGTCGTGTGTTTGTGGGACAAAACCATGGAGACAGGACGAGACGAGCAGCTGAGCTAATGCTGAATCCACACGGGCGTCTATTTTTGGGCGCAGGACGTCATTGTGGCAGACAGATCAGCAGCAGCAGCAGCAGCAGCGGTGGTGGAGGTGGAGGTGGAGGTGGTGTTTTCAGACCCAGATGAGTTCAGGAGCAGCAGCACAAAGAGGAGGAGGGAGGAGGGAGGGAGGACCACACATCAGGACTGTTTAAAACTCAGCGTGTGTTTCTCTTCTTTGACCCAGAGTGTGTGTGTGTGAGTGTGTGTGTGTGGCTGATTATGATGCCAAGAAAACAATGTGTTCAGACTCCTTGGAGGGTTGTCCCACGCTGCGCCGAGTGTCGCTCCAAATACGCCCAGACAGAGACACAGGGAGGGAGAAGTAATGAAATCTAACAGAGATTTCCCTTTTAAGGTGGAGGCACTTTGTGTGTGTGTGTTTGTCTCAGCGAGCTGGGGAGTCTCTAACTGAAGCACTTTTCAGCTGCTACATTATCGTCTGTAAACACACACACACACTCACACACACAGAGTTGATCGTCTGCACAATGGAGTGGAGAAACGCCGTGTTTGTTTGCTTTCTGTGAAGATTCGTCTGCGTCTTTCATCACCGCGCTCTGTCTGGTTGTAATTACTCAGCGCAGCTCGAGCCAGAGTCTGATGGCAGCAGCCAACAAAAGTGTGTGTCAGGAGTTTATCAGAAGAGCCCTGGCAGACTGAGACACACACACACACACACACACACACACACACACAGGCAGTAGATCAGAGACAATCACACACAGGTGATTCTCTAACGGCTTCACCTGGCTGAATGACGTCTCACCTGATGTGTCCTGACGGGACGCCCCGGGGTGAGACGGTCTGGTTTGAAGCTTCTTACGCGTAATAAAGAATAACGACAGGAGGGCGATAAATAAATCACCTCTAATGATTCAGGCTGTCTGGATCTTCAACGCAGCTGAAACAACTTTTAGGAGAAATATCACTCGTTTCTGAACAGTAGTAGCTCTGACAGCCAATCAGGATCAGGCTTTCTTTGGTCTCACAGCTGATTGGTTGTATTCAGGATACACCAAAACAAAGAGTGAAGTAGATTTTCTGTTTCAGAATCAAGCTTAGGAGGCTAAACCTGACTTCAAATAGTTTTTAACCACCAAAAAAAAACAGAGTTCAACTTAAACTTGAGCCAGTGTTTAATGTAGCAGCTGTTTTAGATTTAGTCTTAGTTTTCGATATTGATATTAATGTTGTTGTTTTGGCCGATGACTGATATTTACCAATTTCAATATTGGTTAAAAAAAAAGAAAAACAATCTGAGATGATGTGTCAAGGTTGTTTAGAGAGAAAGAGCGGCGTAAACTCGAGAAAACACGACCATGGAGAGGATCAAAGAATGAACGCAATCAAAAACAGTATGTTTTGTCTGTTTTTTGGATCAAGACATAATCATAATCATGTCAGTCAGACATAAAAGAAGAGAGTCCACTCTTCTTAGGTTGTTTTGGTATTTACATAGTCATAGAAAATAAGACTATTTGGGTCATGAAAGATCCGTCAAGATGCTCTGAAAATGCCGGCAACTAATTAGTGCGTATCAGCCGATACAGGTATGTTTAAAAATGACCAACATTGGCCAATACCGACATGTCAGACTAATCAAATGAATACACAAAAACGAAAAGATTTGAAATTCAACATTTTTTTTTAACTGGCCAATATTTAAATGTCCATGTTCGCTGCCATTGACGTCTACCGACGGAGCTTTTCAATCAAAATCCTGCTGGTAAACTACTGTGGGTGAGAGCGGTGTGCTCTTTGGATGAGAGTTCAGCATGGATATGAGGAGAAGATGAAAGATGACAGAGACGTAACGAGACGCTGCAAGTCAGAAAAGTTCAGGCGGCTCACGTTTCAATTGAGGATGTGTTGAGGTGGTTCAGAGAGAAAGAGCGGCGCCATTGTAGGAAAAGAGGACGGAGATCACGAAGAGGATCAAAGGATAGAGCGCCCCAGATAAATGTGATCAAAAAAGTCTGTTTTGTCTGTTTTTGATCAAAAACAGACCTCCAGTCTTACCAAATGCGTCGAGTACGGTGATTGGTCATGACCAAAACGTGGATTGGGGATTTAGTGTTCGTGTGCTTTGCAAAGGCAAAAAAAGAGAAAAGATTCCTGTGCTTTTATTTTGAAGGAAGTGTCGTCTGTTAATGTTGTAGTAGTGCTCTGTCAGAAGTTGCAGCTGTGAGGTCTATTTCCATGACCGCTTCCCAGATTCTTTGCCATCCTGCACAGAAGTCTAAAGGTCTTTGCACGCTGAGTCCGTTGTTTTTCGGATGCATTTTTTGGATCCGTAATCCAAGTCTTCATTCATCATTTACACATTGCTCAAAATGTGTAGCGAAAGTATGTCAGAAAATGTGAGACTGTGATGTTGTAAGTAGCCTACAGTAGGGCTGCAGCTATCAAATATTTTAGTATTCGAGTATTCTACTGAAAATCCCTTCGATTCATCAAGTAATCGGATAAAATACATTTTTTGTTTAAAGAGCAGTTATTTGTTAAATGACCATTTTTCTCTTTAAGAAATAGAGTTTTCTCAAAATCTGCAAACACACTTTGACACATTTTTTGTGCCTTGTACATCTCATCAAATGCTGCGGAGCCAAATGGCACCCGTTTCGTAGAATGACCCATTCGTCTCCAAACTCCAGAAAAGAAGCTAGATTTGTTGCTAGTTGCTATTTTGTATAAGAGGAAGTTTGAGGGGTCTGAAAACTCTCTTAACATGGCCTCAGCTCTATTTGAAATACTACTCTTTGATCTTTTTTAAAATTAAACGATTCCTCGAGGCGGAGAAAATTACTCGAGTATTTTTTGTAATCGAGTACCTCGAATCATTCAAGGAATCGTTTCAGCTCTAGCCTACAGCGTCTCTGAATAGTCAAACTAGCTGGGTGGATGCAAAAAAAATGCTAAAAATCGAAACTTTCCAAAAAAAAAAAATAATGACGGATGAAAGTTTTGCAGTGAGTGTGCAAACATAATTGGCAAAACGAATAAATGTGCAGAAGTTTTGGATAAAAAAAAACTGACTCAGTGTGCAAAGGCCTTAAATCTAGTGGCAGAGATGGAAACTGGAGCAGAAACAGGAAGTTAGTTTGTGATATCCGTCTTTTGACGCCAAGCTTTGTTTCACCTGACACATTTCGCAAAATTTCCTCAAATTTTCTCTAAATTCATCTGAAACGTTCTCTAAACCCTCACACTTCCACTTGTGTGTTTGTTTCTCTGTGAAATCTGTAAAAGTTGAAGCAGATCATTAACATTCATCTTCCAAAGCTGCAGAGAAAACAGGCGCGAATCTTCGCAAAACACCGCGGTGGATTCCTACACATGTACGGCTGTAGCTTTTGTGCTTGGCGTGGACGTCCCTCAGCTCCTGTTCGACCCAAACCTGGTCATCCTCACACACACACACACACACACACACACACACACACACACACACTGGCACAGACATTGAGATGGTAATTAGCTCCTCTCTCTGCTCCTGATGTGAAAAGTAAGAAAGACATCTGATGACCGGTCAGCCACCTCCCCTGCTTTTGTCCACACACACACACACTCACACACACACACACACACACAGACCTATAAAGAGAGACTGAGCCATGCCTCGCTGCTCTCCGTCTCCACACCCACCCCACAGGAACAATGGGCCTCTCTGACTCGCTACACTCCCTTTGTCCTCCACCTTCTCAATACAACTCAATAAATCGCTCTGACAGGTTTCCAGACTCTCAGGATCCGACGATTCAAATGAACTCTCGCATTGTTGTCGAGGGAGGAAGATGATGAGCTTTGTTTCCTCCGCGCGACGCTTCACGCGCTCCTTTTGTCTCCGTTATGAGTCCGTCAAACTGTGTTTCACACCGTTTGCACATCTCCAACCTTCGCAGTGTCTCCAGAGGCGGAGGGTGTGTGTGTGTGAGTGTGCAGGTAGTGTGTGTTGTTTATCGGAGAGTGAAACCGTAACCTCACATCTGCTCTGGAGGAGCACATAACTCGTCCAGGATGGATCGATTTGAAGACGGGGCAGGAGATCAACTCTTCCAGTCTGTGGCACGTTAAAGCAATTTAAAAAACACGGGACAACAGGATCCTGGAGGGTCTGTCCAAAGGTTTCAGAAACCGGAGAGCTGGGGGGTGAAGATCTGAAAACATGAGTAAACAATCCAACTCGAGCCAGAAACTGATGCTTTAAGGATGTTGGAGTGTGCTCGTGTTTGAGCTTGACTTGTTGCAGGTGGTTTGAAGCTGCTACATCTCTTGAGACCTTGACTTTATCGACTCTGACTGCTGTCCCTTTAGAAAGTTGAGCTTCTTGGTTTAAATCATTGAAGGTTTGACTCTAGACGACTAAGTATTTGAGAATTGATTGGTGTCCTGAGACTTTCATGTTTCAAGGCGAAACATGCCACTGTCACCTCTTGGCTAAGGCATCACTGGAAGAGTTCCTCCTCTGATCTTCCCTCAGAAAAAGTTACAGAGATAAAACTAAGGGAAGATGGTTGGCCGTCCTGTTGTGTTTCACTGTGATGTGTGACTCCACAGGTGAGGTGTTGGTTGTTGTTGTTTTAGCCTTAACTCATGTTTTGGCCTTTAGCTTGGGGTTTAGCCTTTAGCTGGTGCTCTATCACTCTTCTAGTTAGCTGAAACTTTTTTGAACTTTGTCTGGAGGCCTTTGACCATTAAGCCTGACCCATGAAACAAAAAGCCAGAAAATTCAAATTTTTTGGAACTGGGATGTTTATTGAGGCCTGGACCATAAAAAAACCATAGAAGAAGAACGTTATGAGCATGCGCAGTCAAAAACAGAAAGGAGAAGCAGAAAGCAGAGCAAGGAGATGGCGAACAAACCAAATAAATCTGAGTCATTTGTGTAGTCAGACAACGAGGTGGACTTGTTACTTCATGAACATCAACAACAACATTACATTCATCTGCAGAGCTGTAATGACAGCAAAAAGTACCCTCGTTACATTACGTTCTTGTTGTTGGCAACTGTTGCTACAGTGACTTGTCGCTAGGCGCTTGATGTCATTGCGTTAACACCAGCTCCGTTTAACACCGCTATGCAGATCCACTCATCTGGATATTTTTTTATTTCTTCACTTTTTTATCCGTTTAAAAAAAATCCATGTTTATCTGGGTAGAATCGCTGTGTTTGTGTGGTTGAGAGGCCTAATTGGTCAGAAATATGTGCATTAAGGAATAAATCCATATTCCTGCTGTTCAGGCCTAACTCTTTAACAAAACCCACAAAACATACTGCTCTATTATTTTGGATATGATCAGCGTTGCCACAGTTACTTTAAAAAAGTAATCTGATTACTTATTACTGATTACTCCTTCAAAAAGTTACTTAGTTATATTACTGACTACTTGATTTTAAAAGTAACTAAGTAAAATCACAAGTTACTTTGTTAGTTATTTTCAGCAGCTGCTGGCAACACCTGCAGCTGCATAATTTGGCAAAAATTGTACAATGCAATTAAAATGAATTATAATATGAGCCCACATGTTTTGTTTTAAAGGAACATGCAGACATTGGTAGTTGTAAAACGTGTACTTTACTATTAAAAACAAACAATATTCATTTTACACATTTTGAATTTCAAAATACAACTATCAAATGCTTTTACAGTACCATTATTGGTGCACTGCGCAATTTTTTATTTAAATTATTTTCTTTTTAATTTTTTTTATTTATTTATTTATTTATTTATTTATTTATTTATTTTTTTTGGGGGGGGGTCTAGTTTGGTTTTTATCAGTTTCATTTTTCTTAAAGCTGTAGTCTATTGAACCTGTATTTGTAATAAAACAAGCAAAAATAAATGTTGCTGGAGTGTGGGCTCACATAATCCTCAGTACCCTGCTCGGGGCCCCCCAGTCTAAAATGTCTGGGCACGCCCCTGCTTGCCACCGGGTGCCTCGTTGTAGCCTACGTTATGTTGCTCTGCTCCTCAGCGGATGGATTTATGCTAAACAGAGGGTTCAGCTCATGGAATAGAGTGAGTTACAATGAAAGACGGGACTTCTTTCAACTTCTCCAGCGTTTATGTCCGCAGTGCGCGAATCTCTCTCTGATTGATTCCTAAATGTTTCAGTCAAAGATCTTAAGCAAACTGCCAGTGCAGAGTGAACAACGGACCATAATATTATCATCTTTAGCTGACACAAACTCAAAACAGTTACTGTGTTTCCATCTAGAAAACAAACATCTCTCCTCTCCCCCTCTGTTTACCTTTGTGTCGCTGGCTGCTATTACTTGTGAGTTGTCCTCATGCTGAAAACGTGATGAACACGCGACTCCCGTCAATCCCCGAGACACAAGAAAAAAGCGTTTAGATTTTTTTACATGAAAAATGAAGAAAAGTAGCGAAAAGTAACACACAGTGAGTTGAACAAGTAACTTTAATCTGATTACTGGTTTGGTAATTGTAACGCGTTAAGATTACTCATTACTGAAAAAGGTGGTGAAATCAGAGTAACGCGTTACTTAGTAGCGCGTTACTGGCATCACTGGATATGATACATTTTTTTTGCATCACATTTGATATATTGGGCATTTCTGGCATTTTTTTATTAAGTTTTTTCGTGAAAATACATTTTTCCTCTTATCTATTACAAGAAAATCAGACCTTATAATCTCTCGCAGGTCACATATATTGGCTCAAGGGCCTTGAGTTTGACTTTGAGATGGTTTTGAGCAAAGACAGCTCAGTCACTCTGCCATTAAGTCCAAAATAAAACACAAATAACTCTTTGAGTTTACCATGTTTTTAAAGAAATTAACAAAGGTGCAAAATTAAGCTCACAACTGTCAGTTTTAGAAATTTTGTTAAAACAAACTGAACTTTTTTACCTTAAGTATCAGCTGTTGGTGTTGGCAGCCTGATACTGATGCCTTGAAATGAAGCCAGGATCAGCCCCATACAGATACCTAGAATCAATACTTGCCCATCTCTGATGGATAAAACAGTAAAATGAGTTAAAAAGATGTGCAATAAAACACCACAACAGAACAATGATGGTAAAATACGCAGCAAAATGTTGACTAGAAGTACTCTGGTTCCACTATTCACAGCTAAACCACACAACAAAATGTGCATGAATAAAATAAAGCTCCATTAGATTAATAAATAAGCCAAGAGTAAACTAAAAAGAGATGAGATGGAGATGCTAGATGGTGCTGTTATTCACATAATATTCACATTCAATTAATATCCTGATGTTATGAGCTGTGTTTTAAGGGGTAAAATTGGTCATGTTTCCTGATTTTAAAGCAGCTTCACACTCCTCCAAGAGGCAGAACGAAGGCTAGACCGCTCCACCTTCAACAGGCGACGTAAACCGAGCTCCTGACCTTCTTGAGTCTTTATTTGGGCGTCTTAAATACTTGTTACTTGAGAGTTCTTTAATACGACATTAAACCTGTTAGCGCTGCATCAAACGATCCATTAAACGTTAGACTGCAGCGATCACATGTCCTCCTCCATGACTGACAGCCCTGCTTTGTCTTTCACCAACAGAAGCCCCGTACTGGACCAGACCGGACCGGATGGACAAGAAGCTTTTGGCCGTCCCAGCCGCCAACACGGTCAAGTTCCGCTGCGCAGCGTCCGGAAACCCAACGCCGACCATCCACTGGCTGAAGAACGGCAAAGAGTTCAAGGGGGAGCAGAGGATGGGAGGCATAAAGGTGAGGGGGAGTCCAGGCTTTTAACACCTAAAGGTTACAGGAGCAGAGATGTGATTTATGGGTCCAAATCCTCACACCAGCTCCCAAAAATCTGCTGCACAGGAAGGGGTGCTCCACCTTCCTCCACCTTCTATTACAGTGCCTTTTAGCAAGGCATCTTAATCCTCCTGAGTCCTGTTGTGTGTCTGTCAGTAAATCACTTTGAGTGTTGCGATGCTCCCCCGTGTGAACGTCTATAACTGGAAAAGTGTGAAACAGAGTGCTGAAAGAGCGCTCATGCTCGGTGAATCTTCTCACGGCGAATAAAGGTCAGGGAAGCCATCGCGGGGCTCGATGCCCTCAGCGGGTCTCAGGCCGCTCCCAGGCCGCTCTCAGCCTCGGTTAAGCTGACTGAAATAAATCTGAGAGGGTCAAACTGCTGCGCTGAAAACAGAGCGGCGCACAGATACATGCGTGCAGGCGTGATGGCTCCGTGCTGACAGTAATGCGGAGCAGCAAACAGCTGCTGTGCTCAGTTTTGTCTTCAGATTGACTCCAAACACTGGGCTCTCCTGTGGGATGGCCCTGCTTAAAGTTACAGGCCTGGGTTTACTTTAGACTTTCTTTAATGGCCCTGAGCTGTAGGATTAAAAGACAGTCTCTTCTCTCAGAACAATGGAATTTAAACAGTGAAAAGTGCAGAAAGCTCGGAATAAACTCAACTTAATGACATATATTTTTAATTTTTTGCCTGAGGATGTAAATTCCTGCAAGATCACTCTGCTCTGTTTCTGACTAGACTTATTCAAAATGTAGGAATTAGTTCTTTTCTACAGCGAACTCAAGTGAAGGTGAAACTTACCTGAATAAAAATACCTTTGTTACTATTTTAAACAGTAAAAGTTTAAAATAAAATCAATTTAGAGCCTCTAAACTAATTAATGCTTGTAGTGGTGTCGATTTGGGGATGATTCTCTTCCCTCCCAACATTTAAGACCACCTAACCTTAACTTGTGTTTTAGCCTTTAGCCTGTGTTGAAGGTTTTGACTTGTGTTTTGACCTTTGGCCTATGTTTCAGCTTAAGCTCACATTGTACATTTTAGCCTGTAGCTTGTGTTTTAGCCTTTAAGCTGTGCTTTAGCTTTAGCTTTAGCATTTAGTCTGTGTTTTAGCCTTGAACTCCTGTTCTGGCTGTTAGCTTGTGTTTTAGCCTTTAGCCTTTGTCTTGGCCAAGCCTGTGTTTTATCCTTTAGCCCGTGTTTTAGACTTAAACCTGTGCTTTAGCCATAAGCTTTAACATTAAGCCTGTGTTTTAGTCTCCAACTAGTGTTTTAGCTTTTGACCTGTGTTCTGACCTTTAGCCTGTGTTTAGCCTTTAGGTCATGTTTCAACCGAGCCTGTGTTTTAGCCTTTATCTTGTGTTTACTTTAGCTAGGGTTTTTGCCTTTTGGGATTTTTTTTTGCCTTAAACCTGTGCTTCAGCTTTTAGCTTTAGCGTTTTGGCTGTGCTTTAGCCTTCAGTCTTTGTTTTAGCCTTTAGCCCAAGTTTTAGTGGAGCCCATGTTCTAGCCTGTAGCTTGTGTTTTAGCCTTAAACTCGTGTTTAGCCTTTAGATCTTTTTTTTGTCTTCAAGTTGTGTTTTAGCCTTTAGCCCCTGTTTTAGCCTTTAGCCCCTGTTTTAGCCTTTAGCTCATGCTCCATCTCTCTCCTGTTTATCTTTCTTCTGCTCTTCTGTCCTTTTTCTGTCTGACAGACTCCACCGTCCACAATCACTACAAAACTAATCACATAAATCGTTTTCAGCAGAGAAAAACACAGAACTCTCTTCTCTGCTGATTTTTTTGTGTGGTGTTGTCATAGAGACTTTCAGTCTTGGACGACCGGGACGGATAAACTGAGAAGTAGCATTTAGGGATAACCAATATTGGTGCTGATTATCTCATTTTTAAGTGTGGATTACGATCAGGCTTAAATCTAGAAGGGAGACTTTTACAAGATCACTAAGAAACTCTTCACAGAGACTTTGAGTTGATTGATATTTGTGAGTCTCTACAATGTTTTACTGGTCCCAGTTTTTCCCACAGGCTGTTTGACTTTGATTTGAACACAGAGCCTCGAAGACTGACACCTCTTTTGACAAACAAGGTTGATTTCCAGTCTCTCCAGAGCCAATAACACCCTCCTTACTCTTAACTTAAGTTTCTGTTTCTTTTCAGAAGTGGCAAGTTTTTAAAAAGAAGACAGTCAAAAACAGAAGCACAAGACTGTCCTTCATTCAGTGCATGAAGAGGAGGGACAGTTGTAGCAGAATCTGTGGTGTCTAAGTGTCTAAGTTTCAGAAAACGAGCTGAAAAGAAGCAGAGTGGCCATTAAAATAGTTTTCTGTCACACTAAAATTGCATCTTGCAACTTCCAGCGGAGTAAACATGTGTCACGCTGGTACTTAGAGGCGGAGAAACCCCCCTCCCTTCTCCCCAGCGGAGGCTTTGGCATTTAAAGAGTTAAATGTAATGAGATCCTGCAGCTATTAACAGTTTACAGAGATCTCCAACATCTGCTCCCAGCAGACCAACAGCAGTTGTCTCCCTCCCTCTGTCCCCACTCACACACAGATTCACACACCTGTCACCAGGCCTCAGGACTTGGACTGGAGTGGCTCCTTAACGGCAGCTTTTAGCATGTTTAGCGTGCATGGAGGTTTTTCTGATGATATGTATTTTTTAAGCCTGAAATGAGCTTTAAACGAGCCACCGATGGGAAATTAAAGCTCATGATAGAAATGTTTCTGCAGCGGCTGAAGCTGAATTAAGATATTACCATCAGACTAATCAGTGTAATATCCCACAGTAGACTGAGCATGTGTGCTTCTTTACGTCCCCCTGTAGGACACTAAATGTATAATTAGAGAGTGATATGTATAGACTGTCCGTAGTGAGCGCTCTGTGTGTGTGTGTGAGCTCCCTGTCCTGTGCTGTGTCAGTGCGAGCGGTGACACTATAAGTTGTCATCAAGCCAACGAGACAAATTCCTGTACATTTTCCGCTCGGTATAGCTCAGTGGAGCTTGGCACACACGGAGCTCCCTGTGAGGCCACCCAGGCTGAAAGTTCAGGCGGATTAAAGCGTCCGACCTATGGGAAAAGCTCTAATTGTGCTGTGTGTTCACTTATAGGCAGAAATGCATAACATAGGGGGACACAGTTTTTGTTGAGTTCGGTCTGACGGCTGGTTTTAACTCATGTTTGAGTGCTAAATCCAAAAGTGATCTCAGGTTTTCCCTATCACATCAAGTTTTTGAACTATAAAATCCCTGTTTTCTCAAGAATATGAAAAATATTAAAATCTTCAGATACTGATAAACAATAAAATGTGAAAAACGGGCATGACTGCAACTCGTATTCTGGATAAGTCCGATTTTCACCTTAAATACCCCCTAAACTTCTGAATAACTATCCAAATACATGTATTACACTTTATATCCATGGGAAAACAGATCCGTCTTTCTTTTTTGTGTCCATGATGCAGAAAAGGTGAGGATACCCAGAAAATTACTGAGCACAAACACAGACAATCTACTCTGACATGACTCGAGACAAAGTGGACGATGCTAATGACCGCTTAGCACTGCGTAGCTTTGTATTCCTCCACGTCAAAAACTAGTATGTGTCATAGGAGCTTACAAACAGAGTAGCGTAGCTTCAAAACCTTCTCTATTTTCTTACATACATATATTTATTGGCGTCGTGAAGTTGAAATGACTTAAGTCAAGACCCAGGAGCCAGGTGACAAAAATAATAATTATTTTTTTCGTTTGAGAGTCTGATCTCTTCTTGACTCTACCTCCCAACATATTTTACAATCCCCGAGAAAAATACACAAGCTGCCAATCATTGTTACACGTGATGTAAAACCTCATTTTTAACTTCTTAAAATTAATGAAAAAGAAACTTTTCAGAAAAAGAGAACTTGAATATCAGACAGTCAAATGATATCTTCAAATCATCACAACAATCAGACGTGAGAAACATTTCTACCAGGTGTATTAATTTTTTAAAGTTTGACCACAGCCCATCTGGAATGACTGGGGAGATGGCTTTTTTGACCTATACTGCAGCCAGCCACCAGGGGGAGCAGTCAAGATGATGTCCATTTTTTTTACAGTCTAATGAGCAGGTATGATGTGGAACAAAGGAAAAACACTGGAAAAATTGAAATCTTATCGAGTTTTTTTGTCTTATTTTCAGTAGAAAATGCGTTTTTAGACTTATCATGAGCCACAATCACCTGACTAGTCCAGAACAAAGTCTTATTTGGAAATAATTTTTTACTTGTTACAAGCCTCAGACCTCATTTTTGTCTTTGAACTACTTAAAAAAGGCATTTTTCTGGACTGATCAGGTTAACGTGGCTCAAATCAAGTATAACAGACAATTTTTACATAAAATAAGACAAAAACACTTGATGAGATTTCAGTTTATTACAGTGTATGTACCTATTTAAATAAATCACTAAGATACACTGCAAAAACCTAAATCTTATGAATTTTTTTTTGTCTTATTTTGTGTAGAAATTGTCTTTTTAGACTTAATATGAGCCATATTCACCTAAACAGTCCAGAAAAATGTCTTTTTCAAGTTACTAAAAGAGGTCTGAATTAATTGTAACAAGTGCGAAAAGTCTGCCAATGGATTAAAAAAAATTCACTTGAAACAAGAATAATGTCTTAATACAAGTAACTTTTCTCTTGTTCCATTCACAGATTTTTTTTTTTACTCGTTTCAAGCAATTCAGACCTCATTTTGTCTTCAAATAACCTAAACCAAGACATTTTTTGGACTGGTCAATTGAATGTGGCTCTTATTAAGTCTAAAAAGACATTTTCTACTGAGAATAAGACAAAAACGTTTGATAAGATTTTCGTTCTTTGCAGTGTGGAATAGTTACAAGTATTAAAAACAAAAAAGATGCTTAAAAAGAAACAAAAATTTACAACGGTGCACAAGGTTGCAAGGTTAAGAGAAAAGCACAAATCCTCATAACTCCTGCTATGCTAGCTTTCTGTTAGCAGGTATTGGTAGTACCGACCTATTGGGAGCTGCACACACCTCTCACCACTCTGTCTCAACTGTGACTGCGCAAACAAGTTGCCATGTAGCTGTAGATGAGTCCAATAAGTCTGGGGAGACAAAAACTTGACATGTAAGAAAAAAAACTGACTGCAATTTTAGAACCAGCATGCCAATTTTAGTTTAAAACAGCATAAAAATCTAACTCAACAGAAAAAGAAATCCAAATTGTTCCCAGTGTAATTTAACAGCTTTCTTAATGGTTTGAATTCAGTCTTGCAAAGATGTAACAAGGCATTTATTGAGACGTTCTTCTCTGCATCTTAATCAAACCCGTATCACATGGTGTCCCCGTCCCTCCCAACGTTTTGTCCTGAAATCCAGTTAGCTGGTCACCATGTGGTCGCTGTTGGCCTTGAGGGAGGTGAACAGAGAGGTCATTCTCTTTAGAATCAGGGCGCTGGGTGACGGACAAGCCCGTGACACGGCCAGGCCTCAGGGAGGTCAGAGGGGTAACAGCTTCACCCCGTTCTGGTGTCAAATCCTCGGCTAACCCCACCAGAAATGCTGCACACTGCAAAAAATGCCTGGTTCTTCTTTACACTACAAAAAATGACATCTTATCAAGTGTTTTTGTCTTAATTTAAGTAAAAATTGTCTTATTATACTTGATATGAGCTGATTGGCTGTTTTTTTTTTTACATTACAAGCAATTCAGATCTCATTTTTGTCTTTAAATATCTTGAAATAAAACATTTTTCTGGATTGGTCAAATCTGCTCTCAAATGAAGTGACGTTATCTCCAATTACACTGTCTCCAACGCAATCATGTCCTCGGCTAATCTCTCTGTCTTATGCTCGATTCTCAAATTGAAGCTGGTACGTTAGAATGATGGAGATTTCACCCTTTATCGGGCTGTGAATCTGCTCCAAAATTAAATATTTACAACTTTCAGACACTGGATGAGATGAATCAATGGGAGATTGATTCGTCATTGTGTAGACAGAAACGTGATGGACGTTCAGTCTCCGTGTGTCACAGCCCTCGCCCCCCCCTCCTCACCTCCTCCGGTGATGAGTTCATCTTGCAGGGTGAGGGTTAGACCAGCGTTGGGGTCACGCTGAGTCCTGACAGGCCGACAATGGCCTTCCAAAGACTCTATTCCTCCATCAGGGTCCTCAAGGTGAAGCCGTCTTCCTGGACTGGAGGTCTGATCTGACAGCCGTGGTTAATTTCCGCTGAATGCGTCCTGTGTGCGTCTGATTTTTTAAGCTTTAGACGGGTGATGGGGGATTCTGAGTGTGTGTGTGTGACTTTAAATGACTCTAACTCCATGCTGATCGGCACAATGGAGTCCTCTCAGACACTCAGGGATAGCGGCCGGCTAATTTGTCATTTACTCTGAGTGCTTTCAAATCTGCAGGAGCATCAGGGTCTGCAGAAACACATCCTGTCCTCACACACTGGAGTGGTTTAAAGTGGGCTTTTTGAAGATGCATCATGTACCCCTCATTGGAAAAAGTGGAGTCATCATCTAGAAGCCTCCATTAGCTTATTTGTGAAATCTGAAGGAATTCAAACACAGAGGCCACTGCGTACGAAGAGGAAGCTTCCCCGAAAGTTTCCATGGAGCAGAGATGGGAGACGGGGCTTGTTGCTGGTACTGATTGGCTTCTACAGCAGCCAATAGCACAAGGTTTAACAAAATATATGGCAAACAGAGAGAAGTTCATGATATTTCAAGGGCTTAAACAAATTGTTGACTCAACATAACTTTTGTTTAACCTTGCAAAATGTAAAGCGGTAGCGTAAAAAAGCCATAATGTTCACCCAATCAAATTAGCCGTGCCTCTAATTATGCAAAACTTGTAAGCTAAACATTTCCAAAACCAATGAGTAAAAAGATAAACCAGTTTTTGTTCCAAGTTTTAAACACGTTTGCTTGTGCTGCAAAGATTTGACTTTTTAGAATGGGTGTGTATGTGGTTTTTGGGGCTTTTGGGACCAGCCTCAAGTGGACACTGGAGGAACTGCAGCTTTTTGCGCTAATTTATCAATTGCATGTGTTACATGTGATTTATTCTCTTTATAAGTATTTAATAAAGGATCTTCATCATGAAGTTTTAAGCTGAATGCAAGGTCAAATGACTCCAGATATCATTAGAAATCGTTTATTTAAGTCTTGAAAGTCTGAAAACAGGCAGTACACTGCAAAAAAATTAAATCTTATCAAGTGTTTTTGTCTTATTTCAGGTAATTTTGTCTTATTATACTTAATATGAGCCGCTTGTTTCAAGGTATTTACTAAATTGAGGTATGAATTGCTTGAAACAACTTTAGAAAAGATAAGCTAAAAAAATGCTTGAATCTAGAATAACGTCTTAATTCATTCAACTTTTCTCTTGTTCCATTGGCAGATTTTTTTTTTACTTGTTACAAGAAATTCAGACCTTATTTTTTCTTTAAATAACTTAAATTAGGACATTTTTCTGGACTGGTCAGGGTGAATGTGGCTCAGATTGATTCTAAAAAGATGTTGTCTACTGAAAATGAGACAAAATCAACAAACTTAACGTTGTGTTTGTTGAAACTAAATGAAAAGATAAATTGCATCATTTGTAAACTGAAGCTAAAATTCCAGCAGAGCAGATTATTGTTGCACCTTCCCAGACAACTGTTGCACTCAGAGCCTCGTCTGCTTCAAAGGGGGCGGGGCCTGGAGGTTAAAGTTCACCCCTCTATTGAGCCATCAGATGGAGGTGGGGAGAGGTGGGGAGAGGTGGGGAGAGGTGGGCGTGTTCCCACCCATTGAGTCGCCCCGAGCCTTTGACAGCCAAAGCCAATGCTGTTGTATGCTTCTACATATGGAGGAAGGGATTTGATTGTGCTCATGCTAAACTGCGGCCGCATACGCAGGACAAAAGTTGACAAAGTCATTATTGTGTCTGATTCCACCCAGGTCGATCGGCGCTTAAGTGATTCTTCAATCCCTGTTTTGACAGCTTTCCAAGGCCGCGCTCTTAAACTGGCTCCACACTGTTACTTTTAAGACTTTAAGCACTTTAAATCCCTGTTTTTCCGATCCAGATTTTAACACAGGCTGGATTGTGAGTCTCTGTAGGCCGCATTGGAATTCCTACACTTTGCAGGATTATTTTTGGACTCCTTTAACTGCAGACCTGCCGCGGTCAATCCCTCTTCCCCTCTTGTTGCTTTTACCAAAACACACCGCGGATATCAAACGACAGATTATCCCATTTATTAGGTTTTCCTGCCCATTCTTCGCTCCCCTTGAACTTTTTGTCTTCCAATTTTACCGTCCTGATGCAATCTGATGTCTGAGCCGTTCTCAGGCAATAGACCCACAAACTTGGCCGTCTTTAATAGCGAGCCCTCGGGGCAGCTTCTATCTGTTTCCACTTTCTCTGTGGGTCAAATTAGACGGTAGCAAAGATCCGGGCCACTGGTCCGCTCTGACACAGTCATAAATTCTGGTAACTGGCCCCGCTGGTTCTGACAGGGCTATTTTGCGAGGTGAAGATGGAGGGTTTGGACTATAAAGGGAGCAAGGCTTCCTGTGTTTTCTCAGACAACTACCACACTGCAAAAAATGACTCTTTCTACAGTTGTTGTAGCTGCTGTTTTAGTCATGAATTATTGTTTCAGTAAAATTAACTGAGTTTAGCTGTGCTGATTCCCACGACAAGCTCTGGAATCCAGAGTTCAACATTTTATATCAGCTTAAAGTCTTACTCCATATTTTTTCCCTTTTTCTATATATCCTTCTGGAGCCTCATGTGGCTCTTTGACTCTTTTGCAGTGGCTCTTTGTAGCTTTAAACAATTTCAGTTTCAGTTTCATTTCACTGACAACATGCCAACTTAATACACATGCTTAAAATGTGGCAAAATATTAAATTAAAAAACAAAAGATGAGTTGAAGGATATCAATATATGTTATCAAATTCAAGAATTCTGTCAAAAAATTAAGAAATTCTTCGAATTTTTTTAAATTAGAAAATGTTTCTAAATTAGAAAAAAAAATTAAGTTCTTTTTTCATATTTTTGCTTTTTATTTATTTTTATTATTTTATTTTTTAATGTCTGGAATTTTTTTCTTTCTTTTTTCTTTTTTTTTCTTTCTTTTTTCTTTTTTTTCAAATATCTTGATTCCAATTTTTTTTGCCTTTGTTCCTATTTTTCAAATTTCAAGATTTGACATTCTTGCTAGTTTTTGAAATTTCAGTTAATATTTTTATTTTATTTTTATTTATTTTTTTGCATATTTTTGAAATTTACATTTATTTATTTTTATTTATTTCATCTTCCAAACTTATCTAAGATAAAAAAAGGACATCACATGTTCAGTTTCATAATTTTTTTAAAAAAATATTGGTGGCCTTGATAATTATTTACTAGAGTTTAACCATGTACAGAATTTTACACACTCTATAGTCTTAATCGTAAAGATAAAGTAGATTTTGTGGATCTGGAATGGCTTTAATCCAGGCGAGCTGAGGCAAAAAGGCTTATTTGAAACTAAAGGTTGCAGACCACTGCCATAGAGGGAATAAAAATCATTTTAATTGGATAAACTTGAGTTATAAATGTCGTAAAAAGAGCAACTTCCCGAAGATATTTGAAGCACAAAAAGCAGACTTCACCTCCAGCCTTCCTATATGCAGCGCTCTTCTGTTCACGTCTCCTTTAGCCCCACACTTTTTGCAGTGTAAACCCCCGCGCCCATTCCCATGCCTTGTGCCCTTCTGCAGCTCCGCAGCCAAAGCCCTAAAACCTTTAAAGCCTCGTATGACTCTAACGTAAGCTCCTTAATAATTTAATTCTGTTTGGAATCTGGCGTGATTGGAATGGATGGGATTATCACGTTTGGAGACTTAATTCTGCAGGTCCATCAGGGGTGAGCCGGTGTAACGTGGTAATAAAAGCAAGCGGCGCGTATGGAGAAAGTAATTAAACATGCTGAGGGGAATTAAAAACAGACATGTCACTCAGAGTTCATGATTAACACAAATACAGAAACTACTTTCACTGTTACAAACGGGCGCTCTCTAATGGATGTTCACGCTTTAAGAAGCTGCAGCAGCAGCAGAGTCCGTCTTTGACTCTTTGTTGTCGGACTATTGGACTCAAAGTCAAAACTGTTCCCTCAAATAATACTTTTCCCAAAGTGCAATATGTTCTTTGTAAATAACAAAGTTGTTTTAAGAATGTGTTGAAAGATTTATTAAAATTATTATAAAACAGTTAGCTTTCTGCTAACCAGGTATGTGTATACCTGTGTGTGAATACCTGTGATTAGCTTGTGCTAACATGCCAAGTCAGGCGCACAACTCTAGAGTCTCTCCCACTCAGAAACATGATGCTACAGGTGGTTGCTGAGCTAGTGAGTGTGTTCACTTAGCTTTATTCGAGGCTGTGGGTGTGTGCTGCAGCTGGCACTGAGCCCAGGAAAAGGAGCCCAGTTTGAATGTTGCATTTACAAACAAATAACGAAATATTCCTGCAGACAAAAACTGAATTAGCCGATGTAAGTCGATTGGTATCAGTGGTTAAAGCTCCTTTGAAGATTTTTTTTAGCTGGTTGTGAAAAAGGTCTGAATTGATATTGCTGTGTCTGTATGGCCTCAAAAAGCAAATAAGAGTTGAAAAAGCAAAATATCAATCTGTATGTTAAAAAGAGAGGCCACCAGTGGGGGGTAGGTGTCAGACCTGGTGCTAATTTAGTCTTTTTTCAAACGTTATATTGCGAACATTCATGATTATTATATAACTGAAAGCCTTATTTTTGTAATCCTGTTTCAGCTGACAGAATTTAAATGTAGAGTTGCAGCAACACAGTTTATCAGACTCTTAAGATTGAAATTCATTAATTCATACATATTTGTTTTGTAAAAAGCCACAGAGGATCTATTATTTATTATCTATCTAAGGGCAATTTTATTGTATTTTACTCTCACTAAATTTTGCCACAAAGGGCAAAATTTATTTCCGTGGTTTTAGTTAGTATATCTATATCTGATTAATTTTACTAGATTTTTTATATAACAGGTGGATTTTATTTTTTTTATTTTTATTTTTTTAATAAAAAGTAACAACATCGCTATTAAGTATTGATTCCTGAATATTAGGGGAAAAAAAGTCTGAAGTTTGAAATCATTTTTTTCAAATTCAAATATTTTTTTTTCTATTCCACAATGCAAAAAAAATGAATTCTTCTCAAATGTTTTTGTCCTGTTTCAGTAGGATTTTTTTTTATGCTCAATATGAGCCACGTTCACCAAGACAGTGTGGAAAAATGTCTTATTTCAAGATATTTAAAAACAAAAATGAGGAATTTCCATGAATTCAGACCTCATTTTTGTCTTTAAATAATTTAAAATAACACAAAAACACTTTATAAGATTTTGTTTTTTTGCAGTGTATCAAGAGTTTTTGCCTTATTTTCAGTACAAAATGCTTTTTAAGATTTCATATGAGCCGCATTCATCTAAGCCAGTCCAGAAAAAAATTATTTTTCAAGTTATTTAAAGACAAAAATGAGGTCTATATTGCTTGAAAAAAGTTTTTAAAAATCTGCCAATGGAACAAGAGAAAAGTTACTTAAGTCATTATGCTAGTTCTAAGCAAATTTTTGAGCAACTTTCTTTACTTGTTACAGGTTATCCAGACCTCAATTTTGTCTTTAAACAGCTTGAAAAGAGACATTTTTCTGACTTATCAGGTAAATGTGGCTCATAGCAAGTCTAATAAGACAATTTTGTTTCAAATAAGATAAAAACACTTAATAAGATTTCACTTTTTTGCAGTGTAGTTCTGCTTTCCGTCATCAGATTAAATTAACAGATTACACGCTGTGTTACAGATTAGATACAAAAATCAGGCTTCATTTAGCCCAGAGTGGCAGTGACGGGAGGATATTTTCCTCGACAGCAGCCAAAAGTAGACTGAATGTAAAAAAGCCTCTGCTGTGAGCACATGAAGCTTTCCAGGTAATAAGTTATCACAAAATGAGCTTTTATTGTGAAAGAGGACCATAACTCTGATCCCAGCCTGCTTCTGTTCCCGTTGGTGGTCCTGGCCTCTCCGAAGCATCAGCTACAGCTCGTATATTACCACCTTTTAGCTTCCCACCTCATGCACTCCCTCCCTCCTCTCCTCTGTGAGAGCTCAGGGCTCGGCGACCACAGCAGGCGTCACTCATCTGCTCATGAGAGCAGCCATTGACTCTGGTTTGACTCTGAGAGGGGGTAGACGGGGTGGAGCCAGGCGCTTTAAAAAAAAAAAAAATAAATAAACACTTGCCATCGTCGAGCGTCGAGCCGCCTGACTCTATGTTACCATGCAACTGCAAAAACGCACACACAGGCATAATATTTACACTGTTACAGTATTTTCCGCATGCGCCTCCAAGACGGAGAGAAAGAGGAGGAGGAGTGTGTACTGTAAGAGGAGGCAGAGGAGGAGGGGAGGAGATCCTCGACCTACAAATGTATACGTCCTGTGAATGGCTGGCCTCTTACCTAAACGTGTGGGGTTAAACGTTTGTGAAAACACTCAGCCCCCTCTCTGGGTCGGCACATTTTCCTACACAGGTGATGTGAAGTGTTCCACCCTGAAAAGCCTCTTTGTTGACATCACCCTCTCCCGTCTTTTAGCAATTCTGACCTCTTTCGGGGGGAGTTCCCTCCTCGCTCGTCTCGGAGCAGTGAGCACAGCGGCGCATGTTTCCACTTAAGCCGTCGAGGTCGTCCCTCTCGGTCCCGTGGAGACGCTCTGCCTGTCGATGCGTGGCAGCTGCTCTGTTCTCGCCTGATCTGGCCGCTCGCGCCGGGCTTCTGAATCTGTCGAGTTAGTGTCTGTCTTCAGACACACCTGGTTTGAATTATTACGCAGTTTACTCTCAGAGTCTCCTGGGATTGATTGCTCTTGACTGCCACGGCGAAAGCAATTTCAGAGGTGTGAGATGAAACATCTCTGGATTCTGCAGGATAAAGATTATCCAACATGATATTTTCTTTTGTATCAACTCTTCACTTAGTTTTATTGATTTCTATAACTTATCAGACTTTGTTTAGTCTGTTTTCAAGATATTCAAGTATCAGTTTGTGGTTGGTGGTTGTATAAATGTAGAAATTTTGAAATATTGTAACAATCTCAGACACGGCTGAGTAAAAACCTGTAGGGCCATATTTTAATCCACCAACTCTGGCAGCTGTTGGGTGATAACATATATTGTTGTACTTTAAAATTTGGTCCAATATCCCTCTAAACGTCTCCCAGAGATGCTTTCAGTGAGGCTTGGTGACTCTGCAACGTCTTCTACCCCCTTTATCTAATGGAGTTCCCCAAGGCTCAATCTTCGGGCCTATTCTCTTTTCTCTATACATGCTCTCTCTTGGTTTAATTAAAAAAAACATAGCATCTTTTACCATATATATATATATATGTCGATGACTCACTAATCTACCTGTCTACCTGATACCCCTATTAAGCCCTTAGGGATGTCCCGATCCAATTCTGGATCAGGTATCGGTGGAGAAGGATCCAAACTTGACACTAAGGTTTAACTATGATTTAGTCTACAAGGTATAAAAGTTTACAATTAAATTGACATTTCTGTAAATTCTAAAGCATTTTTTAACCAAACCAATGTTAAACATTGAAACACTTATAGTTTAAATAAATAAATAAATATTAACTTGTCTTTTACCCAAAACATTACCAGTCTTATCCCACAGTAGAGCATGCAGGGTATCATCGATCATCGATATCAGTCAATACCACAAGCCCAGATATTGATATTGGTATCGGGACATGAAAAGCTGGATCAGTGCAAGGCGCCCCACTTTTTGGGACCCTTCCATTGGGGTGCCAGACTAAACCAATCTGCCTCCAGATGGTGGAGCTACAACACAGCAGTCTGTTGATTGGTGGAAAGAATCACCAAGACGAATTGCTGGATGTCTTCCATCGTTGCTCTTCGTTTACTGTGTCCCGTTTTCTTCTTTGTTGGATTTATTAGCAGTGTAAACTGTGTTGCGCTGCTATGGCGTCACACTATTATGATGCAGCTACCAGCATCTGACTTACCCGCCGCCTACCAAGAAGGGCTTTAGAGTGGCTGTGAAACACAAATAGGATCAGGCTTAACTGGTCAACCCGTACCAAACTGTACTGATCTAAACTGGACCGCTTGGAGAAAACGGGGCTGTAGAGTGTCTGACGGACATCAAGGCATCGATGATTTTTTATAATTTTAAAGTAAAATAAAGACAAAACTGAGGTTGTTGCAGATTTTTTGTACTTGTTCCAACTGTAGACTGTATAGAGAGTGGACAGCGTGGCTCTGCCATTTACCATTGTACAGTTTTGAAGCCAAAATTCCCCCGTCTCAGGCGCCACCATTGGTGGCAGTTGAGCAGCCAGAGTCTGTGCAGTAAAGACTGTGAGGGAGTCTAAGAGAATCTGAGTGGAGCTGGGTGACAAAATATTATATATTTTTTTCTTTCGAGAGTCTTAACACTTCTTGGCTCTACCTCCCGACATATTTTATAATCCCCAGGAAAAAATACACAAGAATGGCAGCTGTCTATCATTGTTAAACATGACGCGAAACCTCGTTTTTAACCTCTTATAACTAATGAAAATGAAACTTTTCAGAAAAAAAGAGGACTTGAATACAAGGCAGCCAAATGATATCTTCAAATCACCACAACAATCAGACGTGAGAAACATTTCTACGAGGTTTATTAATTTTTTAAAGTTTGACCACAGCCCATCTGGAATGACTGGGGAGATGGATTTTTTGACCTATACTGCAGCCAGCCACCAGGGGGAGCAGTTTTTGTGCCGACCTCACTTGAGCCGAGCAAGATGACGCCCATTTTTTTACAGACTGCGGTTCCAAGCAATTCAGACCTCATTTTTGTCTTTAAATAACTGAAAATAAGACGTTTTTCTGGACTGGTCAGGTGAATGTGGCTCATATTTTACTTGAAATAAGACAAAAACACTTGATAAGATAAAAGTTTTTTGCAGTGTACTCTCCCTTCCCTTCACTCCCTGATATCTTCTTCCACATTTTGATCCAAAGTGCAGCAGACACCTTATCAAACTGCTCCCCACTTCTGAATCCTTTTTATCTCGGGCTCACTCCACGCTGCGGGCGCTCAAAGCTGCTCCACGTCCACATGTACAGAGCACGTCCAGAGGTCTGTCTCCGTTTAATATTCAGCATCAGGCCGTGTGCAATTTAATAAAAGAGCTGGATTAACATTTTAAATGTTTGTTCAAAGGCGACTCGGTAAACAAGCGCCGCACCCAGCAGCCCGGCCGTTGCCGTGTGATGTTTTATACGAAAGGATTTCAAAGGAAAGCGTTAGGGGGATGTGAGGCTGCAGAGGCGGGCTTCTCCGCACAGACCATTGATTTAAAAATAGAAATACTTCTACCTTGTTTCTGTTTCAGCTTCATTAAACAAGAGAGAACAAAAGTCCTGAGACCGGTTTCTGATGCTAATGATGAATCTTTACGTTTCCTTCCTCAGTTGCGACATCAGCAGTGGAGTCTGGTGATGGAGAGCGCCGTGCCGTCAGACCGGGGGAACTACACCTGCGTGGTGCAGAACAAATACGGCTCCATCTCCCATACCTACCAGCTGGATGTGCTCGGTAACTTTTACTTTTACTTCTGTGCAAACATTGAATAGATTAAGACGAAGAGTGGTTTTAAGAACCCCCTGAGACTTCCTGTGGCAGATCATTTCCTGGTCTAATGACTTTGTGTTTCCTCTCAGAGCGCTCACCTCACAGACCCATCCTCCAGGCGGGCCTCCCAGCCAATCAGACGGTCGTGCTCGGCAGTGACGTGGAGTTCCACTGCAAAGTCTACAGCGACGCCCAGCCGCACATCCAGTGGCTGAAACACATCGAGGTCAACGGCAGCCGCTACGGCCCCGACGGCGTTCCCTACGTCAACATCCTGAAGGTGAGTCTGCAGCCTGGCGCTCGGGTTTTAAACCTTAATGAGTCGGTATCTCTGCAGCCTTCGCCTGGAGTCCACCAGAACCCTTCCCTGATAATTAATCTCCTCTAAACGTCTGCGGTAATGAGTTTTTACAGCAGGTGGGTCTTCGGGGCCCGCGGGCTCTTTGCACCGCGGCGTATAATTGATGAGCTCATTCCTCCAACACTACACCTTCATAATGAGGCGTGAAAACCTCACCTGCACTTTACCACACACTGCAGCTTAAACAAACACACACTCATTAGCGTAATAGTATCACTTTAAATTACTGTGCAGCCTCCAGTTCTGTTGCATGACGCCTGAAGCAGGGACAGGAAGTTCCTCAGAGTCGGCTTTAACGAAGAGTTCAGTGGATTAAACTGAATTAAACCACAACTGAAGACACATAAAATTTACTTTAAATTATCAAATATTGAAACTTTTATTCCAATAAAACTGTCTGGATATCATCTTTTATTTCCTAAGTCTGCATCTATAACAGCCAGTGTTGAGCAAATTACTTTGAAAAGTAATAAGTTATGGTTGCTTTCCCCAAAAAGTAACTGAATTAGTAACTTGATTACTCTGGGACTTTACTTTGCTCTGGGACATAATGTCCACATGTCTGTTTTTGTCTTTTTCATCTCTGACGTTGAAGTGGTCTCTCTTTAATCCAATCCTTGTAATTTCTCCAGATTAACCCCTTATTTTTTAATCTGGTCCTGTCATCTGTAATTTTTTACAAGTCAAAACAAGTTGGTTACTGTGCCTTAGATTCAAACCTGGAAAAGCATCCACCCCTCCCCCTGGAGTTGGTTTGATCCAAAGACGCTACATGAGATCCTCTCTGACTGCAGGTTACACAGACGCACACAGGAAGCTGTGTGTTAGTTTTAACCCTGTTAACCTAACACTGATAACCACACAGCTAGTTCAATGCACACATTTCTCTTAACTCGACTAATGTTTTAAGACAAATTTCAGCATTTTTGGACTTTAAGATAAAAAATTGTTAGAAATCCAGGCAATATGGAGATTTTTAACCCTTGGTGGTACACACAGTGATGCCAGTTAAGGAATAAATGTTTGGTGTGTTTTTTTTTTGTTTGTTAAAATAGATCAAATAAATATAATCAAAAAAAAAAATTAAATGAATATTATTTATAGATATTTTTTGGGTGAGGTATGTAACGCCATTTTATGTAATAACGCCCCGAAATGTCATAATGCAACAATTTTCACATCATTATGTAAAAACACCACATTTCCTAACAATCTGCTGCATTTTGTAAAAAAGTTTTTAACGCAAATGTAATAAATGTTATAAAATTCTTGAAAGCAATATGTAATAAAATGCAGCATTATGTAATGAGTTCTTACTTATAACATGCAGAAACCCGCATTCTGTAGTAAGTGATGCAATATGTAAGAACTTATTACATAATGCGGCAAAGTTTGTTACATATTGCATTTAAGAATTTTATTACAAAATGCAGCAGATTATTAGAAAATGTAGCATTATTACATAATAAAGTGGAAATTTATTACATTATTACATATTAGGGCATTATTACATAATGTGGTGCTACATGTTGCCTTGAGGCAACATGTAGCACCACAATGGTCAGTAATGAAAAAAAAGATATTTATTTATACTTCAACTCTTTCTCTCTTTCCTTCTGTATAAGATTTCATGTCTGAACATTTCCTGCAGGCAACACTTTACTATAGAGGAACACCCCATTGAAATGAATGGGCCAAGGATGTGTTGTGTTAGTGTATAAGGCCAAAAATGGGTATGATGCCTAGAGGTAACGAGGTATCATTCCTTGTGGTTCTGCATTGTTGACAGTATCTATGGGCAGATCCCAATTCTAGCCTTAAGCCTTTGGTTTTGTGTGTTGAAAGTGAAGAGCTACACAGCCCTTGAAACGAAGACAAACCAGGATCTCTCTTGAAACCAAGATACAAATATTTTTTTATCAGATATCCAATCCTTTGCTACTCCGCATTAATATTAGCCATGATTTCAATTGTTGGTTGTATTTTGATCTAGCTAACACTCCTATAGCAACAGCTACAGCTAATAATAGCTACAGTGATATCAGAGCAGGGTGACACACTCACTTTGATTAAACAGATAAGCTGCATTCAGGAGCTGCATTAGCTACATAAGCTACATAAGAGAGGAGCTGTAAATAAAATGTGGGTAAAAGCTTCAGGCACACAAGTAATGATGACAACAATCATGTTGACATGTCTTTAACAAAGAGCTGATGCTAAAGTCAACTTTTTAGCAACAAATATCACACAGCTACCTGTGTGTGTCTGTGTAACCTGCAGTCAGAGAGGATCTCATGCAGCGTCTTTGGATTAAACCAGCTCCAGGGAGAGGGAGGGGATGCTTTTCCAGGTTTGAATGTAAGGATCAAGTAGCCACTAGGGGCTGGAGAAAGAATTGCTGTATTGTCGTACTAGTTTTTTTTTTGTTTGTTTTTTTAAATCAGCAATTTTTTTATTTTTTTTTAATTGAAATCCTTCATTTAAGCCTTCATTTATAAGCTGGGTTGGAAAAAAGTTGAGATGGTAGATCCCAATAATGTAATAAATCCAAAAAAACTCATCATTATTAGTAAACTTTTTCACTTGGTCTGGTGTTAAAAAAAGTGATCTGAAAATCGCAAAATCAGGAAAATTGAAAAAATCACAATTTTAATTGAACTGGCACCCAAAAATCGTCACAAAATCAAATTGGGAGAAAATCCTATAGTCCCAGCTCCAGTAGCCATGATAAGCTAACGTTGCATTATTCAGAAGCTACATAATATAGATTCTGAATACTGCAAACGTTAGCGTGTCCTAGCTTAGCTGTCTCATCATTCATGTAATGCAGTTCAGGGCAGTGAAGTCTGTTTGCTGTGAATGTGTCACCCTAACCTGACGTCAGTTTATTATCACTTTGTAAAAATGTGTTCGCTTTAGAAGAGAAGAAACAGTTGCTCTGTCTACGACAGCCAGCTAGCGACTAGAGGTGATGATGTAGCAGTAATCTAGAGGCGAGGAATAGAGTGATAGTGGGATTGACTGTAAATCCACGATGCATCCCGCTTCATCGAGCCATTTTTCTTTACTTTGAAAGCTCAAACGGATCATTGTTTGTGAGCAGTCTTCATCGTTTCTACATTTCTGTGAGCGTGTCTCAATCCGCCGCCCTCCCTGGGGAAACAAAGGTTGGATAAACTCAGCGGGGAAGGCGACAGAGAGTCTTCACAGGGTTAAAGAGCAGCTCCTGGAGGTGTCGCCTCCTCCGGCGGTATCGCTGTTCAAGAATAGAGTAGAAAGCATTCCTCACCAAAGAGGACAACACCCATAAACCCGCTGTGAGGAGGAGAGGAGGAGAGGAGAGGAAGACTCCCATCGGCAAACCGAGGAGGCCTTTTGCTTTCTCATTTAGCCTCCCTCCTTTTTTCTTTTTTTCTGCCTCTGGAGGGAGCGGGGGAATAAAACAAACATCTGGTTTGGACTAAGTTAACTGCCGTGGTGGCGGCAACGCAGGGAGAGAGACGGGCTCTGTAAACCGCCGCTGCCGTCAGATGTGCTGCGTCGCGTGGTTTGGGGAGGAGGAGGAGGAGGAGGGAGAGGGAAGAGGCACCCAAAAAAGCCATGGAAAAAATGAGTGGAGAAACAGAAGGAAGGGCAAAGTCAGCAGCAGAGAGTGTGACAGAGCAGTGGGTAGAGATGGAGGGCAAGAGGCAGGAATGAGAAAGAAAAGAAACAAGAGAAGGAAAGAAAGACGAGCTCTTTAAACACAGAGACACAGCTGACTTCTTCTTCTCCTTTAAGAGATCAAAACTCACAGTTTTTTATTCTGAGTGAGTTTGAAACGTGATGATTTGAAGGAAAACAAAGCGGTCAGGTGTTCGCTCTGCGACCTGCAGCAACAGCAACAGATTATTTAAGACTGCAGCTTTAATTTTTGAGGGTTACCTTCATCAAACAAGCTTTTAATGGGTTTTTAAAGCATAGCTAAGCAGAAACAGGAATATTGGAGGTGAAATTTGACAGAAACTTTGGTTTCATTTAGACTTATTCCACTTTTTAGTCACGTTACAAAGCAGAAAAACAAAATGCTTCTATCATTCAAAGGAAAACATTGAAATATCTGGATTTTGTCTCTTTTTGAGATTGGTTTGTGCTTTTTGGGCTTAAAGAAAGGTGGGTAGGGCAAAACCAAGAGTATTTTTACAGTAGACATTCAGCAGAGCGATGTTATTGGGACCTGGAGCCTGACCGGCAGCGTACACACAGGGCTAACTAGCTTTAGACCAGCTCTTTGCTGCTATATTTTGCAAGTTTCTAGACCTTTCTAGCACCTCTTGTCTGAAAAAAAAATCTCATTAGGGACAAATCTTCACTGCAAAAAAACTGAAATCTTATCAAGTGTTGATGTCTTTTTTTCAGTAGAAAAAATATCTGCCAATGGAACAAGAGAAAAGCAAATTTTCTAGCAAATTTGTCTTGTTCCATTGGCAGATATTTTTCAATTTCTTATAAGCGATTCAGAGCTCATTTTCGTCCTTAGACATCTTAAAACAAGACATTTTCTGGAATGATAAGCTGAGCATAGCTCATATCAAGTGTTATTAGACATTTTTTTTATTAAATAAGATGAAAACGCTTGATAAGGTTTCTATTTTTTTGCTGTGTAGTGACTTTTTCTGGAGTCTGAAGACTCTGAAGGATTGTTTATGAAAGCATATATTGATCTCACTTCTCTCGTCGAGCAGTGGGGGCAGCTGTTGCCTCTTGACTTGTGCAGGAGTCCCTCCCGGCTGCAGCCAGAGCAGGTGACTGCGCTGAATGAATATTGCATCCACAGGTCTATTTAGAATAGAATAGAATAGAATAGAAAATACTTTATTTATCCCCGAGGGGAAATTCAGGAGTCACCGCAGCATTTAAGAAAACAAAAGTAAGAAAGAGTATAGAAAGTGCAAAAAAAAAGTCCATAAGAAATTAGATGACGACATCCCGTCCACCACTCGTCCACCACTCTCCAGCCCAGCCAGTCTCCACCTCCACAGGGTCCAGGACTGAGCCTCCCCAGCAGTCTGTTCAGTCTCTGTCTCCTGGATCCTGTCTGCTCACAGCAGGCGAAGCTCCTCCGATGTGTCGCGGCGTCCGATGTCTGCTCCGTCAGCCACGTCCGTGAACAGCACGATGCCGCTGGATTAGCGCAGCGAGCTCATCCATCCCCCGGAGCTAGATCCCACGTTCCCAACAACGATGGATGGAAGGACAGGTCCACGTCGTCACCTCCCAGCTCACATCCGAGAACCAGCACGTCGTCCTCACCTCCTCCTCCTCAGCTCGAGGGAAATCATCAAGCCCTACACTAGTTAGTATTTACATGCTACAGGCTGCTAACAGCTAATTTCGCATGTAAACAATGCAGCCATGGTTACATGTAGGATCTCCAGACAAACACAGGAGAAAAGTAGTAAAAAATACCGCCGAAGCCACAAAAAGTTTGGTGTCCGTGACCGACAACGAACCACACAAAGTGATGATCCACTCCAAATACAAAGACGACAAAAAAGAGACGAAAAAACCACAAGAAACGGACAAAGACGAGAGAGCTGCTGCAACAGGCAGCTACCCGGGTAGCGCCTAGCAACCGAAATTTTGCGTCTCTTTTGCTGGTCCCAAGCCCAGATTGAACGAGGAGGATATTAACAGTGGCATATTGCATTCACCCAGAAAAAAAAATGTTTCCTGTTTTCATGACATAACTATTTCATGAATACAGTAACCTGAAAAGCAAAGGGATTCCTCTAAATCTTTAATCGTCATCTCAATGAAGAAACATGAAACATGAAGCTGTTAACTAAAACCCATTAAAAAGCCTGCCTTACCTGTATTAACCCCACACCTTTGATTAGCAGCAAAAATGTGCAGCAACAATTCAACATGGGAAATTCTGTTTTTACCAGAAAGCATTTCATAAAAAAAGAAAATTGAATAAATAAATTAAATAAATAATACATAAATTCCTGTTTTTATAAAAGAATTATGTCATAAACAGGAGATTTTTTTATTTTATTTTATTTTTTATTTTTTGGGGGGTGAATGCATACGCCGCCAAAGATATTTGACATCAAAATAAAAAACAAGAATCAGAAGAAAGAATTTGTCATAGGAAACATACTGATACTGTTTTTTTTTAACACGTCTTTTGGTACCTTTTGCTACATTATTCATTTCTCACACAGTGTCCATTACAGTTAAATAGAAATGCACAACTTAGTGTTAATGGTTTAAAAAGAAAAATGATGAAGCTTGGTTCATTGGTCTGCAAGGATTGTAAAATGAAGAAGGGTTGTACGGTTGTTAAAAGGGGCTAAAATGTGTTGATACAGTTGATTTTGGAGTTTAATGTGGAAATAATAAGTTTGATGTAGTAAAAATAGAGCTTGTGAAATATTTTTTCATTTTTCAAGTGTGCAACTCCTCCCTGGCAGCATATGCAAATTAGATGATGACATCATCTAGCGACTTACAGGAGAGCCAATAGCTTCGTTCTTTGAGCAGAAGCTGCTTCTAAAATTGTTTGAGCTGTGTTTTTTATACAAAATAGACAAATTGTGTCTTATTTTGTGTGAATAAATCAAACTGAAGACATAAAACTCTGTTGTTGCTACAAGCGGTTTGTTTTTCTGTCTCCAGGGCTTCAGCTCCTGTGAGGGTTGTTTTAATGGCTTGTAAAACAGGTTGTAATTGAAACTTAAACCAACTTTGACCGACAAAAACAAACAGCAGCGTGTCTGATCATGTCTGTGTTGTAGTTTCACACCAGAGGATTGACAGCACGATGAAGAAGCAGCTTCTGTCTCATGAGTGTTTTTGTCTGAGAATTCTATCTAGACACCCACAGGGGGCGCTAAAGTTAACACAAACTGAAAACTCAACAGAGCAGCTTTAAATAACGTCTTCAGCGTTATTTCTGCAACTGATGTGAAAGTTTATCCTTTTTTAGGGTGAAAAGTTAAAAAAGATGAACTTTTTTATTTTTTATCAGTAGCCTGCTTTAGCCGTCATGTGACCACGACCCTGAGCTGCTGCAGAAATGTCTCTCGATCCATTTCTAGAAGTGTCACCCATTGGTTTTTTAAGCTTAGACATGACAGGACGAGGAGAATAAGCAGGATACTTGTAGAGGTGATGGAGGGAGAGACAGAGAGGAAAAAGGAGAGTAAGAGGAGGAGAAAGACACGCCAACAAAAAGTGAAGAGCGGGGGAAAGTAAGCCTGACAGCCCAGACCGCGTCTCCATGCTCTATTTTCAACTACCACATAATTGAAACAGTATTTACAGAGAGATGCTCTCGCTCTGCACCCACCACAGCTCATTCAGACTGTAACATTTCATGTGTGGTGTACAGTACGCTGTGGGACTCAAATACAGATGTGTGTGTGTGTGGAGGAGGGAGGGGGACGTTTTTTAAGAAATGTCTGAATCGCTCTTTTGATGCCTGGAAAAAGAGTTAACGATGAGCGACGCGCCCGGCATGCGCAGAGAGCGCGAGGCGTCTGGAGCCGAGCCGTGGATGTTCATTAGCCGGCCGTAAAACATGATATGTTTTCTCCTTTATGTGCTTTGCCCGTTTAATTATTCATCCACGGCTTCTCTGCTGGAGTGCCTGTCACAAGCGATGTGTGTGTGTGTGAGCACGTGTAAGTTTGTGTTTTTGCATGTGGCCCACACACTCAGGGAGATTGACACACTGTAGCTCCTTTAATCTACTGTTAGATGGAGTGTGTAAGGATACACAGAGTACAGTGTGTGTGATTTTACAGAGTGAGGTTGTTTAATCTTAAGCACAGCCTCGTACAGACTACACGTGTGTGTGTTGGTGCGTGTGCTAGTTTCTTTAAGTAGAGGTTCGGCATTTCTATTTAAACGCAGTATATTTAAAAAATTTTATTTTTATTTTTTTTTTCCAAATGAGCATAAGACAAAACAAAAACTGCTCCCCCTGGTGGCTGGCTGCAGTATAGGTCAAAAAATCTATCTCCCCAGTCATTCCAGGTGGGCTGTGGTCAAACTTTAAAAAATTAATACACCTCCTAGAAAAGTTTCTCACATCTGATTGTTGTGGTGATTTGAAGATATCATTTGGCTGCCTTGTATTCAAGTCCTCTTTTTTCTGAAAAGTTTTGTTTTCATTAGTTATACAAGGTTAATGACGATTGACAGCTGATGTGTCTTGTGGGTTTTTTTCGGGGATTGTAAAATACGTGGGGACGGAGAGTTTTGTGTAAGTTCAATCAAATCATTCAAAAAATTGTGGAAAAATAAGTATTATCTTGAGAGTAGTCTCTTCACTTAACATTATTACTACTTCTATTGCTATTGTGTTATAAAGTGATCCTGTTCAAGAGGTTTGTGTCTGACAAGAAGCCATTTGTATGGCTCATTTCCATTGAGGTAGCCCTCAGTCTCGAAAAGGCTGGTGACTCCTGCTCTAGAGGTTTACTTTCCTCACTGAAGTGAGCTTTAAGGTAAAAAGGTGTGACTGTGTAAACAGTGTAAAGGACTTGAAGGATCTGGATTAAAAGCAGTCCATCTTAGCTGTCTCAACTGTCTCTGAAGTGATGGTGATGCAGCATTTCTGTTTTACTCTTTAGTCTTTCTAAAAGACATGGAAGCAGTTTCTGTAGGATATTAATGTTTTAGCTCAGCTGTTTGAACGAGTGATTACCAGAATGACTCAAAGAAGGTTTGATTTTATTCCATAATGTTGTGTTTTGTAAACTGAACTTTGTTTCTCTTTGTATTTTTGTCTGTAATCTTGTGTTTTTGCTGCTGACTGTCTCGGCCAGGTCTCCTCTGAAATAGAGGTTTTTAATCTTAATGGGACCAACCTGGTTAAATAAAGGTTAAATAAATCAAAAATAAATAATTAGCAGTATCAGATGAGAATTATAAATCTTTTTTGATGACCCATTTACCCACACTGACAAACTCAAAGTGGCAGCTATATGTCAGAATCAGAATCAAGTTTTATTACAATTTGTCTTGGTGTGTTGGTGCTAACAATAAACATGAAAATAAAGAAAAAGCTGATAGAATACAGAAAAACTTAAGATAAAAAAATATACAAATATAAAAAAAAATATAAAAAGAAAAACAATAGTATTAAAAATTAAATTAAATTGAATAAAATAAAATAAAATAAAAAATTGGAACATTTATATAAAAATAAATAATTATAATAAAAAACAGAGGGTACCAAGTGCAATTGTAAAATGGGTTGTAAATGTTTTCCCAAAAGTAAGAACTCTTAGTCTGTGTGCACAACCTTGTATGTTTGATGAAAACATGAGTTTCTGTGTTTTTCTTCCAGGTTTGCATTTATGACCTTTGCAAAGCCCCAGTGAACATTTTTCTGCTAAACAGGCATTGAAACTTATTCAAGAGGGAACTTAAAGTTGACGTTGTTGATTAAACGTCTTTAATAATGGAAAAACAAGAAATTCAAGTGTTAAATGTTGAATTTGATCCCATGAGTGACAACATTTAAGTGTACTGCCCCCCAAGTAGTTTAGCCAGTCGAAAACTGGTTGGTCTGCCCTGGTTGATGCTCACTGAGGTTTGTGTCCCTCTACTCAGGATTTTGACCTCACTGTGACCTCACTGTGACCTCACTGTGCCTCTTGGTTTCCTTTACAGAGTGTTGTCAGTAAACACACTGAGGCCCACAGTAGGTTGAAACTGTCCAACGTGACAGAGAAAGACGCTGGGAAGTACTGGTGTCGAGCCTCCAACTTTGTAGGAAAGTCAGAAAACGCTTTCTGGCTCAAGTTACACAAAGCAGGTAACTCCTGAGCTGCGAGCGGCGTCCGCCTCCTCGTCTGCTGTCTCCTCCTCTCTGCGGGGCTCCTCTTGGTTGTGGGTCTAATTGGTTTGCTGGCTTGCTAATCGAACCAACACATGTACAAACACATAAACAGACACACATCTCGCTGCTGGTGTATAAGTTCAAACGCTCACTTTGTGTAAGCTCAACGCCGTCATCCATTCCAGCGCCGGCGCCACTTTGTCTTCCTTACAGATCGATAACAAACACAGCATCACACCTTTAATTACTGCAGTAACTTCAAAAGTCTCCCCCTCGCTTTCTCACATCTTCAGTCACACACACAGCCCCCACCAAATCATACTGCACACACACACACACACACACTCGCTGCAGTATTGATTTCCCCAGCTGTATTAATGTGCTTTTATATGAAAGCATGCGGCAGGAGTCTGATTCATGACTGGGTCTGGATGTCACTGTTCATTACTGAGGCTTGGGGAATAAAAGCCCCCGCTACCCTACCCCCTACCAATCCACATCAGGGTTTTAAAAGCCCCCCCCCCACTGCTCATCACACCAACCATTAGTCAAAGGGAGAAGCCACAGTTCAGTAAATCTGAGGGTGTCTATAATTAGCCGTGCCCAAACTTTGGAGATAATATAAAGCTCCTCTTTGTGAGCTTGGACATCTGAAAGCACTCAAAAAACAATCATAGTTTTTTACTATTTAATAAAATAAAGCTGAAAGAAAAACTGAAAAAGTCAGAGGACCCAGAGTAGAGCCCTGAGGAACGCCTTGAATCTACCATACCATATCAACTTTATCTATCAATCAATCAGTCTTTATTTATAAAGCCCTTTTCATGCACAATGGTGGCAACACAAAGTGTTTGACAAAACAAAACAAAACAAACAACGACAAAAAAACACATCAGTAAACAACTCTCCACCCCTAACCCACCAACCTACACCCCTAGTGCACAAGGTGAACACAGTTAATCAAAATCCCTGCAGATGACTTGAGGAACTGAGAAAACTCTATATGAAGACATAAATAAGGAAACACAGAATGTAAAGTAAAATGTTAAACTCACAATAAGAAAATAGAACAACCAAGCCAAAAAAAAAAATATGGTTATAAAATCTTTAAAGATTAAAGCAGTAAAAGAAAAACTTAAAACTAAAACTTCAAGATACAGAATGAAAAAAAGCTGAAAGTGACAATGCAGTAAATAAAAAGATTAAATAATTAAAATAATCAGGTAAAGACACGTTAAAATTTTTTTAAAAAAATATACTGAAATATTATATATATATATATATATATATATATATATATATATATATATATATATATATATATATATATATATATATATATACTGAAATTAATAAAGCACTTTTAAAAACAAAGTGCTGTACAGGTAGATACAAATTAAAACAGTAAAAACAGACACATAAAAGAAAATATACTAAAAACAACTAAAAGCAAATAAAAGGGAATAAGACCCGGCATAGAAACTAAGTCTTGCTGAGGTTAAAAGCCAGAGATTTAAAAATGGGTTTTTAGCAGGGACTGACTCACTTCAACAAAAAGTGTGTTGCAGTAATCCAAACGTGAAGCATGGATCACTCTTTTGAAGTGCTGCCTAGACATAAAAGATTTTACCTTCGCCAACCACCTTAAGTGATAAAAATAAGACTTAACAACAGTTTGAATTTGGCTGTCTAGTTTAAAATCACCGTCCAACTTAAAACCCAAATTGGTAACAGTTGATTTAAAATATTTTGTCAGGGTTCCAAGATCAGCAGAGGTGGGCTCACATGGAGCCACTTCATCCAAACACCATAATCTGTTTTCTTTTCAGTAAAGTTCAAAAAGTTCAGGGCCAAACAAGATTTAATGTCTTCCAGACAAACAAGGAGAGGTTTGACTGAGAAGCCATCTTTGGCTTTAAGGGCACATATATCTGACAGTCATCAACGTAGCAATGTAAAGCTATTCCATGCTTTGTTAGGATGGAATTTAAAAGATTTTAAAAGAAACAGCAGATCCCAGAAAGTTCAGTGTGTTCCCTTCAAAATGTCTTGTTTCGAGTAGAGTCACAGCGTTTCTGCAAACTACCTTGAAGGTAAAAGGATCTGACTTGCAGAGGATCCAGATTAGAGCCCTGAGGAATCCCTTGGAATAATTTACATCACAAAGGAGATATCACTTTTGTTTCTTGAATGGGCAGCGTCTCTAAATGTGGCTAATTGGTCAAAGTTTTAAACAAATAAGTATCGACAGAAATATAATGACCACATAGGTGGACGCAGGGTCTAAAGAGAGGATCTGACTTCCAGAGGATCCAGGTTAGAGCCCTGAGGAATCCCCTGAAATGACATACACGCCGATGAAAGAAGATATCTGTTGTGTTTTTTAAAATCACAGCTCAGAAACAATTGAAGGCAAAACCTGAGGTGAGGGGATGAGTTTTGCGTTGGCAATGGGTAAACTTTGTGCTGGTTTCATTTTTTTAAAAATGATAGAAAATATCTTACTCTGCGACTTGCCTGGAAATTTGGTTAAATTTATTTTTGCAGTCTTAAATTCTGGTTTCAAAGGATACAAATTAATATCTTGAGACCCTGCGTCTACAAGTGTGGTCATTATATTTATGCCTCTCTGATAAAACTTTGACAATTAGCCACATTTGGAGACACTGCCCATGTCATCTTTTGGTGATATCACAACTTTTAACTAATTTCAGTGAAAAACAACGCATTTTAGTACAATAACATGAATAACACATAACTAATAGCAAACTCAAAACACAAAGCACAAGCAGGGAGAAATATAAAAGCATGCCAGACAAAAGCTTGGGAGTTTAAATCACTCATTGGGGTTTAAAGTTGTTCTTCATGTTTCTTTAGAGTGTTAAATCAGAGATTGAAATGTCTTCAAACTTTATCTGATGAAAGAAGATGTTCCTGTTAGTTTTAGATCAAACCAGCGAGCTTCTTTTCCAGCGTGGTGACGGTGCTGCTTGGGTGTTTTCAGGTCCTGGTGGTGCTGATTTACAGCCTCACTTCTTTCCTTCCTCTCCAGGGTGTTTCCTTTTTAAAGCTTCGGGCTCACGATCCCCTTCTCTCCTTCTCTCCTTCTTGGCTTTATCTCCTCCTCTCCCACAGACGGCTGGTATTAACACCACAGATAAGGAGCTAGAGGTGCTCTTCTTGACCAATGTGTCTTTTGAGGACGCGGGCGAGTACACTTGTCTGGCAGGGAACTCTATCGGCTATGCTTACCACTCTGCCTGGCTGACGGTGCTTCCAGGTATATTCTCCTTCCCTCCCTGGGTCTGATTGTCCTCTTCTTGCTCTGTAAATGTAATGAAACAATCATTGCTGCTGTAATTATCTCAACTATGTCGTACTTTGCTCAGTGACACGTTCATTTTCAGACCTATTATTGTACATTATGTCAAATTGCTGCTTGTTAACACATTTTAAGAGCGCTGCGATTGTGGCAACGCCCCTTTAATTGGGCATTGCGATCATACAGTCCTGCCTCCACTGAATGCAGCTTTTTAATCAGAGCAGATTGTCTGTTTGAATGTCTCAAGGCTACGAGGCAATTTAAAGACATTTTTGTGTTTGGTGTTCAGCGCTATAATTACCTCCCTGGGGAGAAACGTATCACAGGTGCAATTACCTGCTGCTGCATAAAACTACAAGCAGAACACGCTGCGATCTGTGTCGGATTTGATTTATAGATCCATAAAAGTCTGCTTCTACAAACCCGGTCGGACAAAATGTGCCAATGAGCAAAGAAACATCTCTTTTCAATCATCACGACTCATATATTTTAAGTGTAAGATGATTAAATTTTGACATATTTCTTGTTTAATGAGTGTGAATTAATCTCCTGCCCCCGAAGCAGTGGGTCCAGAGAAGGAGGACTACTACGCCGACATCCTCATCTACGTGACGGGCTGTGTGCTCTTCATCCTCGCCGTTGTCATTGTCGTGCTCTGCCGCATGAGGATGACGACGCAGAAGACGCTGCCGACGCCGCCCGTGCAAAAGCTGTCAAAGTTCCCCCTCAAGAGACAGGTAACAGAAAGTAGATACAAGATTCGTATCGACACTTTTCCCTCTTCTTTTTCTCCTCTATCTGTCTGTTAGCTTCCGATCGTAGCAGGGTAGCTGTATTCGACAATATGCTGATGACGTCTGAAGTTATGTAGCAGAAGGGGGATTTGTTTTTCCTCACTAACCCTAAAAATATAAAAATACAACTACTGTTGGGTCAAGGGACAATATGCGATCCACACAAGAATGGTTTTTCGATGAAACACAAAAATATTGTTGTGTATGCAAAAGTTATTCGATTTCTCTCTCAAGGGAAACAAAAAGGAGACAAAATATTTGCATGAAACTTTTTTCTCTCCTTGTCTTTTAGCTCAGCTTGTAGCATACGTTCAGTTATCCATGTTCGACAATATGCAGATGATGTGACAAAGTGTATGTACACTTCAAAAGACAGAAGTCTTATCAAGAGTTTTTGTCTTATTTTCAGTTGAAAATATCTTTTTGGATTTAACATGAGCCACATTCATCAGACCAGTCCAGAAAAATTTCTTTTTTTAAGTGATTTACAAACAAAATTGAGGTCTGAAAAAAATCTGCCAATGCAACAAGAAAAATTAGCTTAAAACAAGTATAATGTCTTGATCTTGTTCCACTGGCAGATTTTTTTATCTTGTTACAAGAAATTCTACAAAATGAAGACAAAAAAAAACTTGAAAAAAATTGCATGAATACTTTTTTCCTTTTCTTGTCTTTAGCTTAGCTTGTAGCATACTTTGAGTTACTTGTGTTTGACAATATGCAGACGACGTGATGAACTTTATGTAGAAGTTGTTGCTTTTTCACCACAATACTACTTTTTTTTTTTTTACGTATTTTTTATTTTATTTTTATTTTTACAAATAATTTTTATTTTATTTTTATTTTTATTATACAAAAATAACAGTTCTTCGATTTTTCTTTTTTGTTTACAGCTGTAACTATATGTTTACAACTTTTATAAGCACAAAAAAAGAAAAATAAAATTCACAAAAGAACCCAGCAAGACAGATATTACTCAACTCTATTCTAGGATAAGGAAGAAAAGAAGGAATAGAATTTATATAGATTCAGATAAATAATGATAAAGGGAGGGAGTCCAAGTTCCTTTTGATGATAATAATACATTTAAGTCAAAAGCACCTTTCAAAACACTCAAGGACACTGCACAAACATTATTGCATTATTGCAAAAAAATCAAATTAAAACCTGCTCTGATGTAAGAACTAGAACAAGCTTCCTCAGAAGGTTTAAAAACAGGAAAAAGAGAGCTTAGGGTCTTGAAATGATTGAAATTGTAGCATTTTTGTTCCAGACCTAGAGTTGGAAACCCCTGTAAAAAATTCAGACTCATAAAAAACATACAGATTCATTGCATCAGATAGTCATGCAAAAGTTCTCTCATGAGGGGAACAAGAAGAAGACACAATGTTTGCATGAATATTTTTCTGTCTCCTTGTCTTTTTAGCTTAGCTTGTAGCATCCACTAAGTTACTTGTGTTGGATAATATGCAGACGATACAATGGTATTTTTTTTTCCCCACAGTACTCCTGGAAACTTGCACAAAAATGCAAAACAACTTCGAAATAAATCATTCTTTGATATGGAACTAAAACAAGGTTTCTCAGGAGGTTTGAAAACGGGACAAGGGGAGCTCAAGGAGTCCTTGAAATGCTGGAAGTTCCAGTGTTTATTCCAGACTTAGCGAAAAATTCATACTCATCAGAAAGTTACTGATTCATTGCATCAGATTCTGTTTTTAGCTCCTTTTTTTCAGATTAAACTGCAAAACAGCCTCGACAGTCAAGGAGGGAGCAACTTTGTTAACTCGGGGAAGCTCCCTGACTTCGCCTCGGGGAGTCATGGAAAAAAACAGTCATATTTCTGCAGCAGTGCCAAAATGTGAAGCCTGCAGAAGAGTTTGTAATATCTGTCTTCACTACTCTAACAAGGTCTGAACACGGGGTGAGGAGAACAGGGGAGAACAGGGGAGAACAGGGCTCATGCAGGGCGAGGGGATGAATGGAAAGAGGCTGAGGTGGCTATCTGCCGTAGATCTGTCTCCATCCCGCTGTGTCGATGACGTTCTGTGGACGCTGGAAAGCTCGGCGCTGGTGACATGTGTTGGAGTTTATCTTGGAGGAGACTCAGCTCGGGGATATTTATGCCCTCCTGTGACTGTCAGTGTTAGTTTTAGATTTCACTCTCTGTGTAACGCACACTCGCCCTTCAACTGTTTGAGGAGAATCATGAGGTGGAGCAGCTGCGTCGCCGCGGTCTGCAGGAGTCTTCACGTGGTTATCTCTCAGGGCTGCGTTTAAGGGAAGTGAGCCCAGGTTCAAACCAGACTGAGACCAGGGTGAGGGAAACCAAAATCAGTGTTACATCGTTAAATCTGAAGTAAAACTTCATATAGAAGAGCGGAAATATGCCCCAAAAATGTTCCTCGAAGGAAACTTTAACGCTTTGGCGATCATCCTGATCTATCAGATTATCATTCCTCGACTTCACTGTGTATTTATGACTGTTTCAGATTTAGACAAGTCAGATAAACCTGGTTTACCCATCGCAGAGGTGTTACTTTAAGAAGTTAGAGCTGGACTGAGGCTTTTAGCAAAGCGATGTCTGCAGAGGGTTGTTCAGGGAGTTCAACTCTCCAGACGAGCAGAAGGGGGCAAAGGTTGAGTCAACATCCATCAGTGGGTTGACCTGGACAAATTTAAGTCAAAACAGGAGCAGTTAATAGAATTCGATACATAGTAAAAGGCCTAAAGTAAAAAAATATCTCAACAAGATTTTTTTTTAATTTATAAAATGAAACATGTGATATCATAATTTTTATTTTTTTAAAAATTAGCTAAAAATTTAAACACCTTGCAAAAAAAATTTAAAAATGAAATTTGAAAAATTATTAAAAACTAAAAAAATACAAAATTTTCAAAAAACTGCAAAATTTTTACTTTAAAAAAATGCAAAAAAATCAAACATATTTTAAAACTTCAAAGTTTTGAAAAAAAAAATCAAGAACTTTGATAATTTTGAAAACTTGCAAAAATGTTTTTCATTTTGTGATTTATAAAATTTGAAAAAAAAAAGTCACAAAAAATAATTTAAAAATCTCCCAATTTCTTCTGGAATTTTTGATTATTTTTTTTTTAAATGCAAAAATCTGAAAATCAAAAAAATATATATTGTGAATTTTAAAAATCCACCACAGTTGCCAGATTTTTTTTTTATTTTAAAAATTTGCTTAATTTTTTAGTCATTCGAAATAATTTTAAAAAGTTACAAAAAAAAAAGAACTTTGATTCATTCCTAAAAATTATATAATACTGTACGGAACACTTGAAATTGATAGCATGAATTGATAATGTTGCTCAACTTATTCTTTGTTGATGCTAATATTTTGCAAATATTAAGCCGACCTGTTGATAGTTAAATTTATCTATCCATGCAGAATTAGAAATCTTTTTGTAGATGTAGTTATCTTCCCAGGGCTGTAAAACTTGAGGTTATCCACAGGTGCATGGAAAGTTGGTGGGCTGTTGATGTTGTAGGAGGTGAAGTAGAGCGGTGACAGGCTTTATTGACAGATGGGATGAAGATTTAGTTCAACAAAATGTTAACACAGGATTTTTTCAAAGGAGTCAAAGAGCCGTAAGTTGCAGACCGTTGTGTTAGACCCACATTCTGCTGGATATTTATCAGAGTTTACTCTGCAAAAAGTTGCATTTTTAGATCAGAATCCATGATTGTTCTTTTGAAAACTAGCAGATTATTTAGCTGATATGAGACGACGGTAAAAACACTCATTTTCCCTGTTGTTCCATCAAAGCCACCTTGTTAGGAGATATGAGGTACGAAGCTCTTCATCTTTTGAGAGATGTTCTAATTGTAGCTCTCAGATCTGCTCTATTCTCGTCCTTTCATAAACATGCTCTTATAAGGAAGCACAGCGAGCGCTCTTATTGCATTTTTCTGTAATCTTTGCTTCGTTTTTGTAAAGCTAATCTCCCGCTTCTCTCCTTTCTTTTTCATAACTCTGCCTAAATCTCCCCTAAACCCCCTGGCATGTTCTATCAGATATTACTTTTCATGCCTCTGAAATTGTGGCGGGGTTGTCTGTTTTTTTTTTTTTTTTTTTTAAGCTCTGCAGTGTTTTCTCATTTTCCTCCGGTGGAGGAGGAAAGTCTGGTAAGTGGGTATGTTTGTTTCGGGACCCCACCTGAAGGGGCCGAGCTGGCAGACTCTGACACAAACAGATCCATCAAAAGCGGGGGCCGGAGCCATCAGCTCCCCCCTCACCCCCCCCCCCAGCACGCAGATAAATGGGGAGAGGACGGAGAGCCGGCGGGTTCGGGGCGGCAGGACCGGCGGTCTGGGAATGGAGCGGTCTGATGGATAGAGACGTCCATCCTGCTTCTGCACACGCTCACTCGCCCACCTTTGCTTCCTCCGTCATTCGTCTTTGTTACACACCGCCACAGGACCGCTGTTTGTTAAAGTCACTGCTGGTGTCGTGAGTCAGGATGTTTGTCGGAGAAACTCTGAGCTCTGACATCGGTGTTTGAAGTCTGAAGCTGCTGAGAATAATTCAGTATTTACAAGTTTCTGACTCATTTATGATCAGAGGTGTCAAAATTATTCATCTCCATCACTCAAGTAGAAGTATATTTAGTCGGGTTTAAAAAGACTTTTGTAGAAGTTGAAGTATCAACTCTACTTTTTACTTAAGTAAAAGTGTAAAAGTACTGGTTTTAAAACTACTTAGAGTATAAAAGTAAAAGTTTAGGGGTAACAAATGCCATCAAGGACCAAAGCTAGTGACCATGAAGTGTTGTTAAAATGTTAATGTTGAAAATTTTTGAGCAGCTGGTGTTGATTAGTAGGGTCTTACTAAACACAGACTATATCGCTTCAAACTAATCGAGGCCAAAATGTTTGATTACTTTATTTTGACACGATTACACCACCCAATGTCCTCCCAATGTGAGTAAAATTAATTTTATTTTCCACTTAGTGCCAGAAAACACTGATATGAAAATATTGGCCGATGTCGATATTTGATATCTGATATTAATATTGCTAATATGTCCAGTAGCGGATATCAATATTGGTAAAAAATAATAATAATAATAATAAAAATATTTTGCAAAAAGTTGCAAAAATTTTAAAAAATATATTAAAAGTTTTTCAAACATTTCAATAAATTTTAAAATTTAGAAAACTTGCCAAAATTTTTCACATTTGTGATTTAAAAATTTTGAAAAAAAATGTCAAAAAAAATTATTTTTAATTTTTTAATTTTTGGATTTCTTTTAATGCAAAAATTTTAAATAATTTAAAATATTTGAAAAATAATCTTAATAAAATTGAATTTGAAAAAACTGCGCTGGGGTTTTTTTTGCATGATGACTGCCTGTCATGATGCACAGTGTGTTTACCTGGCTATGGTTAAATATAGGGATGTAGCAGTATGAAAATTTTTGCCGATACCAATTTCTGATATTCATATTGTTGCTGTGGTTGATAACCAATATTTACCGATATTCAATATTTGTTAAAAAAAAAAAAAAACAATCTGAGATGATTTGTTCAAGTAGTTAAGAGAGAAAGAGCAACGCAACCATCAGAAAAGATCACCATGGAGAGGATCAAAAAGTACAATTTGTCTGTTTTTTGGATCAAAAACAGACAGAGAGACAAAAGAAGAGAGTTCACTTTTCTTAGGTAGTTTTAGTGTTTACATTGTCAGAGTAAACAAGATTATTTGGGTCTTGAAAGATCATTCAAGATGCTCTGAAAATAGCCAACAGCTGATGAGTAAGTATCGGCCGATATTGATACAGATATATTGTACATCCCTAGTTAAAAAAATGTTTGTGTAAGAACTTCACTGCCTTTTTTTTCCAACTCATGCTCAGGCAGTGTTATGTTTATACCTCTCATCCCAGTGGCACAATTACCCTGGATAGGTTTTTATTTTTTGTGTGTGTTTGTTTTGATCTTTTTTTTTCCTAAATGACAGGCTAGAATGAAAACAAACCAAATTGAAACAGGAGTAACAAGGTTATTTTTAAAACAAAGGTGGCAGAAAGTACGGATATTTGTCTAAAAATGTAGGATTTTACTTCATTACTTGACACCTCTGTTCATGTTGAATCTCATCTTTACAGAAGGTTTAAAGAAAAGTTGAGGTTTGCTGAGAAAAGAAAATGACCTTTCACTCTCAGAGTTTAACCCCTTGACAAGGAAATTCTCTGATATTCATTATTTCTGTCGATGTTCAGCTCCTTTTTGGGGCGTAATATTTAAAAGAGGTGATAAAAAGAAACAGATATCCTCTCTTCTTTCTGTCTGTGTTTAACCACGCCTCCTCTCCCCTTTCAGAGACTATAACAGTCTGTTTTTGCACCCAAGCAGGTGTCCTTGGATTCCAACTCCTCCATGAACTCCAACACGCCACTGGTCAGGATCGCCCGCCTCTCCTCCAGCGACGGACCGATGCTCGCCAACGTCTCAGAGCTGGAGCTGCCCTCCGACCCCAAATGGGAGTTTCCTCGAACACGGTAAGAGAAATGTCTCTGCTTGTTTACACGGCTGTCAGGGAGCTCGCATGGAGCGCCGAGGCTTGTTTTTATGCCGGCGAGTAACAGATCACAGAGCTGATGGATGCAGGTCTGTTGTCCTTGTACCCTGATGTGCTGTGAAAACGTGTCAGCCGTCAATACATCAAGGTCGGCGTGCCTGGCAGTGAAATTAGCATCAGAGAGGAATTAGAAAATACTCACAGGTTGTTGATTAATTAAACGAAGCTTGTTTCTACATTTCATCTCTGCTTCTTTTTATACCAAACCAGAGAGTACTAAACACTGGTGAAAAATCCAGACTCATGAGAAACTCACAGCTGCACTGCAACAGATGACCTGCAATTGTAGTCCAAGCTCCTTTTAATAAAAATAACAAGGACACTGTGCAAAAAATTAAAAACTTAGTTAAAAAGACAATCACAATAAAGATAAGAGAAACAAAAGAAAGAGACAATTTTAGCATAAATATGATATTCTCTCTCTTTTTTTTTAGCCCATAGTATGTTTATTTACTGTTATTTGATAATTTGCTGATGATGTTATAAAGTTTATGTGGCAATAGAGGCTTTTACCCAAGAATTCTCTTTAAAAACTTCAAAAATAAAACATTTTGAAATGTCAGATCTCAAGAAAGCTTTCCAAGGAGGTGTGAAAAAGTGAGCTTAGGGCCTTGAAATGTTGCTAATTTTAGCGTTTTTATTCCAGACCTTGAGTTGGAAACACCTTTAAAATAATCCAGACTCATAAAAAACTGACTGGCTGCATCAGGTGTCATGCAAAAGTTATTTAAGTTCTCTCACATGCTAAACAAGGAGACAAAATGTTTGCATGAACACTTTTCTGTCTCCTTGTCTTTTTAGCTTAGCTTGTAGCTCTCGCCCAGTTACTTGTGTTTGACAATTTGCAGACGATGTGGTGAAGTTTATGTCCCAATGTTTCTTCTTTTCCCTACAACACTTCTGAAAACTTGCACAGAAATGCAAAACAACTTCAAATTAAAACTAGTGCTGTCAGGCGATTAAAAAAAATAATCTAATTAATTACAGGATTTGTAATTAATTAATCTGATTAATCGCATTTTGATCTCATATCTGCTTAAGGTCCCAAAATAAAGAATTTGAATTCCAGGACATTAAAATTACATTAAAAGACATTTAGAAATAAGGTGGGAATATATACAACACATTTTTAGGTACCCTGAGGCATAAGGAACACATGAAAAAAGTTTTATGGTTCTATCTTTACAAAATCTACACAGTCCTGCACCTAAGATAAGCTGATTTGATTTTTAGGACGTTTTTTGCTTCTGTCCACATTTTACTCGATGTTGACTCAATTTTCACTGCAATATGAACTTCTATACTTCTATGAGGTCAGGAGAACCAGGGCTAAAGGCTAAAAACTGTGAGGAACTATGTACAAAGTCTGTTCAAGTATGTTCAAGTCTTGGATCAAAGAAAAGTGAAGTATTCTCAGTTTAACATGCTCTGAACACACAAACTGTTGCTCATTGGTGCAGAGCAGCCCCAAGCTGAAACAAGACACAAGGAAGATGAAAGGAACTTTTCAAAGAATTCTTTAGATTTAAACACAGGATATATATCGATCATTCAGGGCTTGTTTGATGCAGTAAAGAGTGTAAAATTATCTGTTTTTTACAGAATTGAGCTAGAGCAAACAGTTGATTTTCTGCAGATTTTCAAAAAGAACATGTGAATAAACAAGATGTGGACCCACTCTCGCTTCCCCCAATCTAAAGCGTGTTGCTGACATCATGTGTGATACATTCAGGGACCATCGGAAATTTGAAAATCTGACGAGAACACCACTTTTCTAAGTAGGACAAACGGTTTGTAAATGCCAGACACTTGAAAATAAGTGCGTCTTTGAACGCCCCGCGGGTTTTGGATCCAGATTAATCTGGGTTATTTTTTATAATGTGTTAATATGCGATGTAATTAATTAATGTAATTAATTAATCTAATTAATCTAATTAATGCGTTAAAATGACAGCCCTAATTAAAACCTGCTTGAATATTAGAACTGAAACAAGCTTTCTCAGGAAGTCTAAAAATAGGAAAAAGTGAGCTTAGGGTCTTGAAATGTTGCTAATTTTAGCGTTTTTATTCGAGACCTAGAGAGTTGGAAACACCTGTAAAAAAAAATCCAGACTCATTAAAAACCGACAATTTTATTGCATTTGATAGTCATGAAAAAGGCGTTCATCTCTGCTTGGTCTGCTTGTTTCAGGCTGACTCTGGGTAAACCTCTGGGCGAGGGCTGCTTCGGGCAGGTGGTGATGGCCGAGGCGGTCGGCATCGACAAAGAGAAACCCAACAAGCCGCTGACCGTGGCCGTGAAGATGCTGAAAGGTTTGTTGTTTCCTGATACACATCCTGTTTTTTGAGCTTTTTGAGTCGTCTGCAGCTCTGACCTCTTCCCACGCCTTTTCCCCTCAGATGACGCCACGGACAAAGATCTGTCAGACCTGGTGTCGGAGATGGAGATGATGAAGATGATCGGGAAACACAAAAACATAATCAACCTGCTGGGAGCGTGCACGCAGGACGGTGAGGCCCCAGCACGCCGCAGGAGGAAGCAATCAGATCGTTTTTAATCCATGTTGTGAAGGTGACTCTGTGCTCTCTGCAGGTCCTCTCTACGTCCTGGTGGAATACGCCTCCAAAGGTAACCTGAGGGAGTACCTGCGGGCGCGGCGGCCTCCGGGCATGGACTACTCCTTCGACACGTGTAAAATCCCAGACGAGCAGCTGACTTTCAAAGACCTGGTGTCCTGCGCCTACCAGGTCGCCCGAGGCATGGAGTACCTCGCCTCGCAGAAGGTCAGAGCGCTGATGAAGTGTCACCATCACTGATAACCTCAGAGCAAGGGCTGCTTAATCTGGATTATTATTCTGAAATATTTGGAGTGGGTCTCAAAAACAGGAAGAAATCTCACATCTTTGCTCCCTGAGTGAAGTTTTATGCCAAAGACACGTCACGAATCAACGTTTTAAAGAGCTTAGATTGATTTGTGCTGCAGAGTTAGGATGATTAACGTCTCAAATTAAGGGATTATGGTGGTTTACTTTCAATTTTACACATAAAAAATGTAAAAACAAAAAATACTCAAGCTGCAAATAAAATACCCTTAGGGATTGATTTCTGCCAGCGAAAGAGAAAAATAGAAAATCTTGCAGGATGAAGGTTTTGCATAATAAATAAACTTCAAGCCAAAAAGAAAAATCACCAAAGTCCCACATTTTCCGTCATCCTGCTCCGATCTGAATCGTTACCACTGAAATGTTTTTTAATGAGGTCTGGAGTCTGAGCTCAGGTGAATTAAAGGTCATCCTCTCAGTTTGTCTGCGGCGTGCGTAGACGTGTGTTTGATGCCTCTGTGTTTCCTCCCTCAGTGCATCCACAGAGACTTGGCAGCCAGGAACGTCCTTGTGACGGAGGACAACGTTATGAAGATCGCCGACTTCGGTCTCGCCAGAGACGTGCACAATATAGACTACTACAAAAAGACCACGAACGTGAGTTTGAATCCCGAGCTCGTCAGGAAAATGTGATTCTGTTTTCTAAGACAGGCAGTGGGTGTTTGCTGGAGCGGGGTCTCTCGGCTCTGGAGGTTTGGAAGTTTTCATGACGGGAGGTTTTCTGTGAGAATGACAAATAAAACTAGACAAGCAGAGGAAACCCAGGGAACCCTTTACCTACTGAGGCTAAAATGGTCTGGATGTGTTTTGTTATCATGGCATCAGAAAACGCTCTGAGTCTTTTTCCCAGTCCTACAGAAACTTAAGCTTTTAACATCTGATAACTGATTATTGCACATAGTGTGTAAGAATTACAAGTGTAAAAAAACAGGTTATTGAAACTGAACGCTGTAACTGACAGAAAGCACAGATTCACAGCTCTCTGTCAGCGCTGGGAATTTTAGGATTGGGTAAAAAATTTGAGGAAATACAGTTTCCTGAAGCCATTTAAACTTTTTGTGATATTTCTTTTTTTTTCTTTTGTGCACTTCAAAAAACTAAAACCCTATCAAGTGTTTTTGTCTTATTCTAAGTAAAAAAATGTCTTTTTAGACTTAAATATGAGCCACATTCACCTGACCAGTCCAGAAAAATGTTTTGATTCAAGTTATTTAAAGACAAAATTGAAGTCTGAATTGCTTGAAACAAGTAAAAAAAAATACAATCTGCAAATGGAACAAGAAAAAAATGCTCTAAAATCTGCTTAAAACTAGAATAATGTCTTTAAATAACTGACACTTCTATACAATCCACTTATGGTTTAAAAAGTGAATTATTGGTTTGTACGGGCTTTAATGAATTTGTAGAAGTAAACACCTCTTTTACGACTGGAAGTGATGAGATTTACGGGTGTTTCACATTATGTCACTTCTATCTAAGAGACCATCTAACATTAGTGTTGTTGTATTGTAGTTGTAATGCTGACTCATTCCAGTAGATGGCAGTAATTCAACATAACCTGCCACTGCATAGGCAAACAGCGTTAGCGCCGTGCATTCTGGGAAACGGTGTGCCAAATAAACTGGTCCGTTGCATACTGAGAAATTTTCCTGGATCAGTTGGACATCCGGGATTTTGACATACTGCAGATTTAGCAAGTTTTCGCATACTGACTACTACAGGCTGAATTTCAGCCAAAATAGTAGGCACTGCCAGTGTAGTAGGCTGTATAGAAAACAGCCCAGATGATCAGCCCAACTCTACTTCACTCGAGATCTACCAAAAGCTGCTTCTGGACAAGACTGTCACAGTGCCATCTGCAGGCCTGGCATGCTAACTGCTGCGTTTTCAGTCCCTCGGCATTTTTGTGTAAAAGCAGATTGTTTTTCTCTGCCTTTTGGGTGAAACATTGTCATATAAACGGGCTTAAGTAGCATGTTTCATACATAACAAAGTGAATAATCTTTAAAAACGCAGAGTCACAGAGTTTTCAGCTTTTAAAAAGTTTCTTTCAGTCTTTAAAGTCCTGGCAGAGATCCAGGAGCTCTTGTTGAGGCTGTGGGGGGTGGTATTGTTGTGGATTAATCTTTTTAATCTGGCTTTTAATTCAGATCGCTCCCATGGCCTTGGTTGGTGTTTTATTTGTTGTTTTCACACCGGTGGTTATTTTGTTTTTTTCCTTTTTCAGACTTTTATAAGCTTTTAAATTATTTCATTTCTGAAACTTCACTACTTTACTGTTATAGATATTTTTTTAAGTTATTTTTGGGGCTTTTTATGCCTTTAAGTGGGGAATTATTGCAGGGAACAGGCCACAGGGTGGTTTCTGTTTCATCACTGGGTCCATTTATATCTGTAAAACTCTAATTCAGTGGTGAGGAGGAAGTTCTGCAGACGTAGCAGAGAATAAGAGATGGAACTTGATTATTTTTGTGACTTAACTTAAATCATCTTAAAGGCCAAGAGCAAACCTTAAATAGTCAATAAATTTACTTAACTTACATTTGAGTTCTTTCTCGTTGAGTAGGCGACATGGTTTGATAGAGAAGTTGGGTTTTCAGGGAGCGTGGACTCAAAAATCAGGGTAAGAGATTTGAGAACGAAACAGGAAGTGAGTTACGATGAGTTCAAGGACAGATCAAACCTCTCTGTACAGAACGGTTCTGCTGACTGACGCGGTTCTGTTGTTGCAGGGTCGTCTGCCCGTGAAATGGATGGCTCCAGAGGCGCTCTTCGACCGGGTCTACACGCACCAGAGCGACGTGTAAGTTTGCACAAACCCGAAGCATCACATGCCAACTGTCTGCTCATGTGGAGCCGCTGTACACCGGAGGAATCCGGGGTGTTGAAATATCATGACGGAGCGCGTTAGCATCAAAAGCTGAGTTTGTGCGTGTGAATATGGAACCGCGGCGTTCCCCTTCTCCAAATATTTCCCGCTCGCTGTCATCTGCACTCGCTGCGTAATCCTGAGCTCCACATTCCTCGCCGCGTTTGTTCTTTAATCTCCGAACAAGACATCAGAGAGTGGGGGAAAGAAAACAGAGGCCAAACTTCTTACTGTTGTGTTATCAGTGTAAATCCGACCTCGCCAGAACAGAAGGAGATAAGAGGGTCAGGGTTTATCCCAAGCGCTCCCTCGGGGCGCTGTTTTTCCACGTTAATTCAGAAGAATCAGACAGATGCACCTTATGCAACCTCAGGTTGCTCCTGCGTTGGGTTTTAAGAGAGGAGGTCATAAAGTCAATCTGTCCCGTGGTAGCTGCACCCCCTTTTGACCCGCTCCTCGCCCTCTTCTGCAGCGTTCTCAGTCAGACGCCGTGTCCCCAGCGCAGCCGTCCAAGCCAAACACGGGGCCCTGTCAACACTGGCTCGCCGTGTGATTACACCAGACTGGGAACGGGCCGATTCTGCTCTGGGCCCGCTCTGTTATTTCAGCAGGTCTGGATTACAGAGCCGATCCTCCCGCCAAACCTCCTCCTCCTCCTCCTCATACAGTAGTCACTCTGCAGCCAGTTTGCTCTCACACACCCCGGGGGGGACTCTGACTCCTGACCTGTGATGGTTTTCACTGCCTCGCTCAAACAGACGGGGAAAGACTTAAACACGTTCAAACAAATCTGTCACGATCACAGGCCAACGAGGAGGAAGGAGCGGACAAAAGGAGGCGTCTGCGTGCAGCGGCTCACGCAGCACAGTTGGTGTCGGAGCTTTAAAACATTTACAGGCTGTGAGAACGATCACACGTTTTTCAATCCATACATCAGGATTATTCAGCGCCGACATCCACCTTTTTATTCTCCTGCCAGTAAATCTTTTCCTGCTCCTGAAACTGGTGAGGTGAGGATTTTATTTGTCCCAGAGTCTATAAAAGACGCTCGCTGCACCTTCATGCTGACTGAATACGAGCAGCAAGAGTGTGTAAAGGTGAAAAGTAGCTGGTGTTAAAAGGAGATCCCTGACATGTCCTGTCCTTGTTAGGATGCAAACTGGACCAGAACACCTAAAGCCAAACAGCTCCTACATAATCCAGAGCCTGGGTCTGCAATCTTTAATTTCATAGAAGCCGTTTTTACTCAGCTCACCTGGGTTAAAGTCATTCAGGAGCCACAAAATCTATTTTATCTTCACAACAAAAGTGTATAAAATTCTAAACATAGAAAAAAATCTAGTGAAAAATTATCAAAGCCAAAAGTTTTTTTTTTTTAATTATAAAATTGTACATGTGGTGTTTTTTATTGGGCGGCTAGTGTTTTTAGATTTTTTGAAAAGTATTAGTTTTAAAAAAAAAGTAAAAATCAGAAAAAATAAATACATTTTAAAAGATTCGCAAAAATTTCAAATAAATTTTAAGATAAATTAAAAAGTATTAGAATTCAAAAAAATCTGAAAAAAATAAAAAATGCAAAAAAAAAATCAAACAATATTGAAAAGTCAAAAATGAAAAGATTTATAAACTTGGAAAAATTTTCAATATCTTTTTGAATTTCAAAATGTAACAAAAATTCGAAAAGTTTTGCAAAAGTTTGAAAGAAATTTTTGATTTAAAAAAAGTATTAGATTTTTTTTTTAATTAAATCTGAAAAATTATCACAAATTTCACACATTTTTGAAACTTCAAAAATTTGCAAATTTAAGGAAAAGTTGAATTTCAGGAATGTTTTTGAAAATTAAAAAATAATTGGAATCCCAAAAATCTGCAAAAAATAGCAATTTAGAACATTTTTCAAAAATATGAAAAAAAACGCAATAAAAAATGCAAAAATACCCCAAAAAATTCAAAGATTCTTAAAGAATACTTGAATTTGATAACATATAATGATAATTTCCCTTAGCTAATAATTTTGTTGTTTTTTTATTTTTTTGCCTCATGTTGTCAGTTAAATGAATTCATCCACACAGAATTAAAGTCAGTATTTTCTTCCAGATGAGTCTTTCTGTAGATGTAGTTATCTTCCCAGGGCTGTAAAACTTGAGGTTAGCCACAGGTGCATGGAAAGTTGGTGGGCTGTTGATGTAGAGCGGTGGCAGGCTTTATCGACAGATGGGATGAAGATTTAGTTCAACTAAATATTAACGCAGGAGTCAGTGTCTTTAATCATCAATCATTTCTGTAAGAAAAACAAAAAACCTTTATTTAAACAATACTTTTTAAAGCTACAAGGAGCCACTGCACAGGAGTCAAAGAGCCACATGAGGCTCCAGAGCCACAGGTTGAAGACCCTAACCCTTGCTTTAAACGTCGTTAGCATCTAGAAATGAACATAAAGGCTGAGGCTTCTTGTCTGTGATGTGAACCTGAACACATCCTGACCCTCAAACCCGATCCAGTCACATCATAAACACTGTGTTAGTTCACGTCCAGCCGTCTCTCTCTGCTCTCCTTTCACTCCGTGTTTGCTCAGACCATCAGTCGACTCGACCAGCGGCGGCTGTTTGCAGCGCTCTGGACCGGAGCGAGGAGAATTAGATTAGGTCCACTGAGCCTCAGAGGGAGGAGGGTCCGAGTCTGATTCACAGGACTGACGGCGGAACAATAGAGCCCCGCTTTAATAGAGCGCCGTTATCTGATTACCTTCAGCGGTTTGGCCGTTAAAGAAGACAGGAAGAGTCCAAGCTGCTGCTTTAGAGGGAGGAGGAGGAGGAGGAGGAGGAGGAGGAGGAGGAGGAGCAGCTGGACTCAACTGTTCGTTCAGTCAGAGTTTTATACTCCAGGTCAGACAGAAAACAGGACAGCGCCACCTATCTGTGGTCTCATTTATCTCAGCTCTGGGTGTTCTCTCTGTTTTCTCTCTTTTATCTCCCACTGCTTTCCTTCTCTTTTTTCTTTCCCTCCTTCCCCTTTTTTCTCTCTCTTACTTCTCATTCTCATATTTTCTCTCTTCTCATCTCCCCTTCTTTTTTCTCTCCCCCCCTTATCTCTTTATTTTCTCTCCCTCCTTTGTCTGTTTCTCTCTCTTTTGTTCCTCTCCTTTTCTCTTCATTCCTTCATTTCATGTCCTCTCTCTTTTTTTCTCTGTCCTTTCTCTGTTTTCTCTCCCTCCTTCAGCCATCTCTCTTTTTTTTGTTATACAAATGTTTTTTTTCCCTTTTTCTCTGCCGTTCATCTTTATGTCCCTTTTCTTTCTCTCCCATCTCTTTCTCAATTTATATCTCCCACTTTCTCTCTCTCTCTCTCTCCTTAAACTCATTCCCTTTTTCTTTTCCGTCTTCACCTCTTTCTCTCTCTGTCTTCGTTACTTCTTCCTCTCTTTCTCACTTCTCAGTCTCACATTTTCTCTCTCTTTCACGTTATCACTTTTCTCCCTCTCTACCTCATTTGTCTTTTTCTCTCTCTCTTGTTTTTCCGTTTTCCTCTGCCTTTTCACTTTTTCTCTCCCCCTACGTCCTCTTTCCCTATTTTCTTTAACTTTTTCTCTCTGTCGCTTCCTTCTCTTCTTATTCTCCTCTTTCTTTCTCCCTCCCTGCTTCATCTCTTTCTCTTTTCCTCTCCTGGCTTTCTTCTTTTTATTTCCCTGCCTCCCTTTTTTTCTCTTTCTCTTTCTTTCTTCTTTCTCTCTGTTTCTCTCCCTATTTCAGCTGTTTCTCTGTTCCACTTCATTCTCTCTCCCCCCTTTGTCTATTTTTCTTTTCTCTTTCTTTTAGCCCTCTAAACATTTCTTCTTTTTTCCCCCTTCCTTCACTCTTTTCTCTTTTCCTCATTTGTTTTTCTAATGTTTTCCCTCTATCTCTCTTATAATCTCTCCTCTTTTCTTTTTCTCTCTGCTTTTCCTTCACCTGTTTCTCTTACTTTCTTTCTCTCGCACTGCTTTCTGTTTCCCTATTTCCTTTTCATCTTTTTCTCTCCCACCCACGTGTTTCTCTCCCTCTTTTTCTCCTGTCTCCTCACTCCCTCTGTTCCTTCACCGAGTCCTTGTCTCCTCGTCTCCTCTGTAGCCCCGGGCTGATTTTCACACCTATCGACTGGTCGTCCCACACAATCAGAAAGTCAAACTGCTTCTTAAATTGGTTTCTGGAAACATTATTGAAGATCAATATTTCCCCCGAACAGATCCATCAGTTTATCGAGAGGAACGTGAGCTTCTCTCTGAGCCGGCGCCGCTTCAGGCTGCGGGGGATGTTTGACCTCTAATCTGTGTTCATGAATCTGTGTGTGTGTGTGTGTGTTCAGGTGGTCTTACGGAGTGTTGCTGTGGGAGATCTTCACCTTGGGGGGCTCTCCGTACCCGGGGATCCCCGTGGAGGAACTGTTCAAGCTGCTGAAGGAGGGGCATCGGATGGACAAACCTGCAAACTGCACACATGAGCTGTAGGTGTCTCTTTAAAACCGTCGTCAAAGCAGTGAAATTAATAAAGGTTTTACTCACAGATTTAAAAAAAACTTAGAGGGATCCATCGATGGTCGTGTGTGATCAGGAACTCCTGTGGTTTCTCTTCACGAGACGAATTTCATTTCAGTAATTTGTGGCTCAGAGCGTCGTCTTTCAGCTGGAAAGCAAAGAAAGCAAAAACCAGTAAAGAGCAGAAATGATGAGTCTTTACTTCGCTTCAACCTCAATTACAGACCGCCTCCATCCAGCTGCAGATCCAGCAGACCCAAGCGGTCCATTTGAGATCAGAGAAAGTTTATTTTTCAGCCTCTAATGGATGAGAGCGTGGAGTGACTGACGCTTCATGTGGCTGTTTCAGGTACATGATCATGAGGGAGTGCTGGCACGCCGTGCCGTCACAGAGACCGACCTTCAGACAGCTGGTGGAGGATCACGACCGGGTTTTATCCATGACCTCCACTGATGTGAGTCCCTGTGTGCAGCTGCTGTTCACTGATACAGAAAAACACAGAATGCACATTTAGTTTCATCTTTTTAGACAGAGATGAAGTGTTTTCATGTCCCCGTTTTTGTTTGTTTTTTTCGCACAATTTTGTATCTCTTATCTTAGAATCTGTTTTAACTTTTTTTTTCTTTTAATTTTATTTTGTTTTATTATGTCTTGTTATTTTCAATCTGCTTTTTAATTGAATTTTAATTATTATAATTTTTTACAGTGGAGAAAATAAGTATTGAACATGTCAACTTTTTTCTCATCACACTTATTTCCAAAGCTGCAATTCAAACAAAATTTCTACCAGACATTGGTATTAACTCAAATAATCCACACATGAAAAAAAAATCACAACATTCAGGTCCATAAATAATGACTATGTGGAATTAAGTACGATAACACAGTAAAAAAGTATTAGGATCGGCCATTATTCACAAGTGGAAGAAGCACCACCTTACCATCAACAGGCCACGCACAGGAGCTCCTTGAAGATTTCTGACCAGGGAGTCAGAAAGATAGTCAGAAGAGTACTCAACCAGCCAAGGACCACCCTGAAAGTGCAGAAAGACTTGGAGGCAGCAGGTATAGTTGTTACAGAGAAAACAATAGGCAATGCACTCCACCGCCATGGCCTCTATGGACGCTCAGCCCGCAAGACTCCATTCCTCAAGAAAAGGCATGTTGAAGCTGGTTTAAAGTTTGCTAAACAGCATCTTGACAAGCCTGTAGAATACTGGGAGAATGTTGTCTGGTCAGATGAGACCAAAACTGAACTTTTAGGCTGTCATACTACACACCATGTTTGGAGGAGAAATGTCTCTGCACATCAGCCAAAAACACTACACCAACAGTGAAGTTTGGAGGTGGAAGCATCATGGCATGGGGTTGTTTCTCATCTCATGGTGTTGGCAAACTTCATATAACTGACGGAGCAATGAATGGAGCCATGTATGGGGAAATTCTTGATCTGAATCTGCTGCCATCCACCAGGATGATGAAGAAGCTTCTGGAAGCTGTCACTGCAAACAAAGGCTTCTCCACTAAGTATTAGATGAGTCTCAGTTAGCGTGTTCAGTACTTTTTTACTGTGTTATCGTACTTAATTCCACATGATCATTATTTATGGACCTGAACGTTGTGATTTCTTTTCATGTGTGGATTATTTGAGTTAATACCAATGTCTGGGAGAAATTTTGTTTGAATTGCAGCTTTGGAAATGCGTTCAATACTTATTTTCTCCACTGTATGTGTTCAGTCTGTAAAGCACTTGTGTATCTTGCTGTATCTTAAAGAGGGGTAAACTGCTTTCCCTCCACTGACGCCTCAGTCTGACCTCTGACCTCTCCTCTGACAGGAGTACCTGGACCTGGCGGTGCCCTTCGAGCAGTACTCACCCACCTGTCAGGACTCAAACAGCACCTGCTCCTCAGGAGACGACTCGGTTTTCGCCCACGACCCGCTGCCCGACGAGCCCTGTCTTCCCAAACAGCTCCCCAGCAACGGGGTGATCAGGACATAAAACCTGAGCAGGGGAGGAGGAGACGACGGAGGGATTGAACTTTGACCTCTTCTCTTACAAACTCCTCAACTCAGAGACTCCTCAAGATGTGGAAATCAAACTCTGCATGCAATACTTCCACAGCGCTCCCATCGGTCTTAAAGCTCCTCCTCCTCTTCTTCGTCCTCCTGGACTCCTCCTCAGATATTGAAGGATTATTTTTTGCTGTCAAACCATGTTCGTGTTTTCAGAAATGAAATTATATTTTTGTACTCGGGCCAGTCTTTTTCTTACGGACAATCTGTGGGGTGAAACCATTCCGTGCCTACTGGGATGAAACAAAACCTCCTGAGACTAAAGGAGACTGAACGGCGAGAAGAGGAGGAAACGAAGGGCATTGGTCGGCGAGCGGCTCAGATTTATCCTCTCGTCTGCACGGGATGAAAGCGCTCTTAAAGCAAACTCCATTAACAAGATACCAGCAAGAATCAACTCCACGATGGGACTTGTTCTTCCTCAGACTTTCATCACTTTTACAGGACGATCACACGGGCATCAAATGTTTTTTCCTACACGTTTTTAACATCCTGAAAAACCGTTTTGTGATAATCACGGAACAAACTCCTCGTGGGAGCGTGAGGCAAAGTTTCAGGGCCATCATCAGTAATTAGTACCGTTCACTTCGGAGGTTTTTATGTATCTAGAAAATGATTTATTGTAAATATATAAATGAAAATATGTATGATATTGCTGTCACAGCCATGTACTTAAAAGACAAAAAATTACACTTTTTTTAAAGTATTGTTTTTAGGATGGAAGCATTGCAATCTAGAAGACACTGTCATGAAAGTGTAAATCATTTAATCGTTTAAAGTGATACAGAAAAGGTTTATTTGAATAATTAACGTGTATATTTGTAAAGATATTTATAGACTTAACATGTGGTTCTTAAGTTTGAAAGGTTTAGTTTAGGATTTTAGTACTGTACGCAAAGATTTTTATTTCTTTCGTTTTTATTTTGTAACTTATTTTACAACAGAACTGCGACGTTATTTTTCTGGTAGACTCCTCTGGTTTTTGATCCATCTTTTGTTTGTTTGTTTTTCTTTGTTTACAGTTTCAAAATGATAAGAATGTATGACAGAGGTGAAGACGAGTTTTTCAGAGCGAGTGCGGTTCGACCGCCAGAGGGCGACTCAGAGGCTGAAAGCTCCGCTGCTACACTGGAAAAAAAGAAATCTTATCAAGTGTTTTTGTCTTATTATCAGATAATAGAAAAAAAATTGTGCAAATATTTTGAATGTGGCTTATATCAAGAATAATAGACTTTTTTTTTTTTTAAATAAGACAAAAACACTTGATAAGATTTCTTTTTTTGCAGTGTGAACGGGGCCGGATGTGTCCGCAGAGCTCAGATTCTGGTTCGTAAAGTTGACGTTTGCAATATGAAAGCAACGATGATTAGCTCTTGCTGGGCAAGAAATAGCAGCGCTTCAAGTTGTGTACCAGAGCGGCCTTTTCGTATGACTGAAGTACTTAAAGACACGGACGGAGAACTAGCTGTGAAAAAGCCTTCAGAGAACCTCGGCGAGGAATCCTCCTTCGTTCAGCATTTCTTTAAAAGCACTACGACGATACAATCCAGAAATATCAAAGCATCAGTTTAGCAATTTTATGGAGCTTTGAGCTACATTTCCCAAAATCAGAATCAGAGATAATTCTTGATAGAGATAGACTGATGTGTTTTTTCAGGGCCGATACCGATATTCAGTCGTCAAGGAAGCCGATATTGGAGGCCGATATTCATTTGCAGTTTAAGGGAAAATATTGGCGTCAAAATTTGGGATAAAACGTCCAACACTTAACTTTAAAAGTTGAATGAAAACTTTAAAAAATAAATAGCTCCCTAAAGTTTTCTACAGTAAGTTAATTTTTCCCAAAAAAAATGTCTCTGCATGTCACCAAAAAGCGGCAACCTCCAGTCTTGGAATATGAGACAATGAGAAAGTGCTAAAATCTGCTGTTTCTGGAGTGTTCGCTTGAGGCTGGCTCCAGAAGTACTGGAAGTCACAAACATACCAAGCCAAAAAAAGCTGTTTGCAAAGCAGAAATTAACCTGTTTACAGCCTGGTTCAAAAAACGTCTCCTGTCTGAGTCGCTAATTTTACTACCAGCACCCACTGTACGGGGGTGAATTTTTTTTTTAACGCGGCCGTTCAAAGGATATTAAGATTGTGAGCTCCCCCAATAAGAGGCTCAGCTGAGGGTCACATGACCGACGGGCGCCCTATGGCTGTACGGGCTGCACGCGAAGCTCTTGCCACTACCAATATGGCGGCTATAGCCGATCTGCTTCATTTTCCTTTTCAGAAACAGACGGGTGATGTTGGCGAGACTACGTCCATGTTTTATACAGTCTGTGGTCACCAATCAGATGGTTATGTTGGTGGGACAATGCTAGAGACAGAGTAACAAAAAGGCAAAAATTTAAACAAAAATTTATCAACCAAAAAAAGCCTGATGCCAATATTCCTCAAAATAATAAATATCGGCACCAATAATCGGTCCAACCCCAGTTTTGGGATCTATGCTCTTTCAGGATGACATCATCAGAGATAAAGCTTTGGCAACAGATTGTAATGCAAACAAAGTGAAAGTTTGCAGTGCATTCTTGGATTTTAAGTCCTGCTTGAGTGTTTTCCACAGAAGATGATAAAGGCCAGTGGAAAAAAATGAATAAATTAAAAAAAGACCAAATCTTTTTTTATTAAAGTCAGAATTCTGACTTTTTTTTTGTCAGAAAAAAATAATAATTAAGAAAAAAATTGCCTTTTTTTTTTTTTTTTTTTTTTTTTTTTTTTTTTTTTTGTTATAGTGTCCGTCGTCCTCTTCTGTAGTTTTCTGTACCACTCTGATGATAGATTCAATCCAACTGCAAGAAAGTCTTCCTCCTGGATGTGCATCAGCTTAAAGGAGCCATCCACCACGTTTAATTTTTTTATTTTAGGTTGAGTCTTTCTTCTGTTTGCCGGTTTCTCTGAAGGCTTCAAACTTATATTACGACAGAAAGGTCACAGGGTCGAGGCGTGGACAGATGCAGCAGCTTGGCGGCGAGGATGAGAAGCTGTTTTGTCATTTTTAGGCTTGAGCGTTCCTACAAAAACCTGCCCAGACGCTTGAGATGTTATCGCTGCTCTATAGTATTAAAACTGAAATGAAGGCATGCTGTGTGGTTTCACACGGCGGTAAAGAAAATATATAAACAGTTTATGTGTTGGTTTGTTTGAGGAGGCTCTGTGGGAGGGATCCTCCCTCCAGCTTGATGTGCTGTAAGAAAAAAAAAGTGCCAAATGACGTAGTCTTAAAAGTCTGTTTCACCAAGTTCTCCACATCTCTGAACCAAACCTGCGCTGTGAATGTCGGCGGGCGAGGGCTACATGTGCAGGGGAGGATCATGGGATTGCCAAATTGCTATCAACCCTTTTTTTTAACGCAGTCGTGACCCCAAAAAGCACCAGGGTTGAAATGTTTACAGTCTGTTTTTAGCAAAGGGAAAGCAATCTTCACGTGGCGTTGAAGGGTTCGGAGTCATGATTCACTCGCTGCTAAACGGAAACAGTGTTAACTCTTGACTGTGCAATGGCCTTTTTCCACTGTGTCACCTGGATTAAGTCAAATTATTTATTATAATCACCCAACAAGAGTGTGTTGTCACTTAACGAGAGCTCCCAAAAATCTGAAGTACTTAAAGAAGAGAGTCTTTTAGGCACCAAATTATAGGTTTGAATTGGAATATGTGTGGAAAAACGGCCTTTGTAGAGTGAAAGGTTACCCTCCTTCACTGGTGTTTGTTTATTTGAGAACAGTTTTGTAGTTTTGGCTCAAATCTATGAAGTGCCTGGAGTAGTAAATCTAGAAAAAAAAGGAGAGTAATTGGTTCATTTTGCTCACATTTTGAATGTATGATTGCAAAAACATGAAAATAAAAAGCAGTTCTCACTAGAAGCAGGCTATTTACATATTAGTCTGATTTTTTTTCCCCCCTAAGTGAACAAGACAAGAGGGCACTTGTGTAAAGTTTGGATGGATCTGATGAAACGGATGCTGTTTGTTTTATTTATTCTTCCATGCTGGGTAAAAGCTTTCCCTATGGTGAGAGTGTTTTTATTCATAGCTATCTGCTTTTCAGTGTTTCAGTGTTTTTCATTAAAGAGCCAGAAGATGACGATGGAGATGTAGTCATTTCACTTTATACCCATCAGGCTTTGCTTCCAGCTTAATTCATCTTTGTTTGGGTTTTATTTCAACGCCCTCCCTGCTCTCTTTTCTTCACGCTGGTAGAGATTTTCAGCCAGACAAAAGGAGCCTCAGTCTCTCTGTGTGATTACTTTTTAAAAGGATGAGTTGTTTTTAACATTTCTCCTCATTAATGCAACAAAAGTCAATCAGAGAGGAGCATTAAAACACTCAAATGCTGCAATATGTCAAAATAATGTTCAGTCATACATAAATATTCAGTGACTTCATGATAAATCCCAAAAAAGAATAACTGACAGGGAAATTAGCTCATTTTTACCCACAATGCACTGCAACTACCGATTTTGACACAATTTTTAAAAGTTCATGAGATAACAGTCAAAGGTGGGAGTTTTTTTCTTAGACAGTCAATCTAGTTAATGCTGTTACAATGTGTTAATGATCTACCACCCAGATGTAAACAAGCACAGCTAGCCTTATAATGTGGCTTGGTTAACTCATTTCTATTAATGTGCATAAACCATTAAGGATGAATGCGACGTGTGGCTCATTTCGGATGGTGTCACCATTTTCAAGACATGTGACGAATGAAGTGTGCTGTGATTGGCTGAATCACGCGCAGAAAAAGTGAACATTTTATATTCTTTTTTTTTTTCTCTTGAGACCGTTTTTTGACAGACGACATCTGACCAACAAGTCACTTTTGATCCTAGAGGGAAAAACACACATTCAGTGACATTCAGTCTTAAAGGTATATACGCGTAAATGTGGGACCCTGTCTAAACTGAGTACCTCGATGCAGAAAATGAAGATAAATTTAGATGTGTTTAAATGTAAGATGTGTTTAAGTAAACTTTAAAAATTAGACGAGAAATACATTATCAGTACAGGGACGTTAAATCAAAAGCTAATGGTGCTAGCTCTGCTAGTGTTAGCCACATTCAGGAAAACCAGTTCAACATAATTTATCTGCAGACTCCATGCGGTAAAACCTTTAACTGTAAAATAACAGTAAGTACTGTTGAAATTGTTTAAATTTTACGGTATCCTTACCGTAATAAATAAATACAGTTAGAGTCATTGAATTGACAGTATCTTGCTGTTAAGATTAAAAAACAGGATTTTACTGGCAGCAATTTCAGTCTACTGTACATTTACAGTACGTGTGCACTGTCATGATACTGTGACTTATTGTTTTCTGAATCTGCACTAATTAACTATAGATTAAATGTTTATGAATGAATGACAGAAAGAAATTGATTTCAATTCACTCAGCACCTGAGCCATTTACAAGCTCAAAGTAAAGTTTCTTCATTTTCAAGAAAGCCAAAAGAGTGTAGCCCAGTATTCATATAACGTCACAAATATCCCATGATCCTCAGCTGTCAACTGTAAATGAATGTAATTAGGAGTATTGGACTATTGGGACCAAAGGCAAGTGTTGATATTCCCAAAATGCATTGTTCAAAAAGAAAAAATACATTCTCAGAGTCTTACAGTGCATTATTAGCCATGTGTCAACTCTAAATTGGTATATGGATGGTTTGTTTTCTTACTTTTAGAGTAGTCAGCTGGTTGGAATTTAAATTCCCATTGAAGAACAAAGAAATGGTCACTCCGGACCAAAACAACATTCAAATAGTTACGTCAATAGCCTACTGTTCTTCCAATATTCCACATCTCTAAAGAACTTGTTCAGAGGACGAATGGAGTTTCTAATATTGGCACCAATTCAAAGACAAAATTTGTAGAAAGAAACATTTTATCAGACACAAAAATCACATAATTTGGAGATTTAAGACAAGATTAGGTAAAGGAAAAATAAAGAGGGTATGCGTTTACGTCGCTTTCCCTCCTGGACGCGCTTACAATTAGTCATACTAACCTCACTTAGCATTGCAGAGAGCGGCAGTCAACACAGAGAGACTGGAAAAATGTTGAATGTGACATGAATTTAAGGACAGTTGGACTTGACATTGATTCATAGAAGCTACCAAAGAACCAGGGGTCCACAAAAATCATCATCAAAAAAACATGTGGCCAAAAATCATATTGTGACATTTATTTGTACCTGATTTCAACACCACTCAATGTAAAGCTAAAGCTGCTTCTGCTGGAGTTCCCCCTTATTTGGAAAGCTGGTTTAGCCTCAGTTTAAGCTACTTTACAAATCATGATGAGCACAAGGTTCATAATCATACAGAGACAACAGCGTTAACTGACACGAAATGGGAACCACAAATCCAGCTTTTGTTGCCTGGATTGTTTCTGTAAATTGCAGTGATCCATCAGTTTCTCTTTGTCTGTCAGTAGCCTTTCAAAAGATAGCTCTGATTGCTTTTCAAACATGTTCGTTCAAATAATCACACAACAGCTCTTCCCCATTTTTGATTTTGTTCCAGAGTTTAGACGGTATTTAAGCTAACGCTGTCAATCATCTCCCTCTTTCTTCCACTCAGTGGGCGTAACCACAGCGACTTCCACTTACTGTGACATCACATGCATACTCTCTTTTATGATTATCATCTATTTTCATAATATTGACACAAATGGAGCGCGACTGTAAAGTTGCACACACTAAAAATAACAAAATTTCTCCACATTTCTCCACATTATAAATAAATGTTAAATGTTATATCTAAATGTGATATGTCCTGATTCTAAATATTTAGCTAAGGTTAAATATTTATCCAACATTTCTAAACCTTAAGCAACGATTTCTGAATCTTGAGCAAAGATTTCTAAATATTTGATAAAATTTCTCAAACTTTCTCAAAATCCCTCTTGGCTGGATCGCTTAGTCCAGCTTTTACTTTGGGGCTTCAGTGATTTTCAGGCAAGAGTGTGAATTTGCATACGACTTAACTATCTGGAAAATATACCTCAAATTGAAATCTTGACTTAATATAAAGAAATCTTGACTTCATGTTTAGAAATCTTGACTTCATATTAAGAAATCTTGACTTCATGTTTAGAAATCATTTCTAGATATTTAGAAATCTTACCTAAAGGTTGAGACATCTTGACTTTATATTTGGAAATCTTGACTAAATATTCAGAAATCTTGACTTGAAATCTTGACTTCATATTTAGAAATCTTGACTGAATATTTAGAAATCTTGACCAAATATTCAGAAATCTTGACTCCATATTTAGAAATCATTTCTAGATATTTAGAAATCTTACCTAAAAGTTTAGACATCTTGACTTTATATTTGGAAATCCTGACTAAATATTTAGAAATCTTGACTAATATTTAGAAACTTGACTTAATATTTAGAAATCTTGACTGAATATTTAAAAAATAATTTCTTCATATTTAGAAATCTTGACTCCATATTTGGAAATTGGGACCTCATATATACATATCATTTTCAGGATTTAGAAATCTTTGCTTAAGATTTAGAAATCTCAGATCAATATTTAGTCTTAGACAAATATATAAAAATCTTAACTAAATATTCACAATTAATATTCACATATTAACATCTAACATTTAGATAAAACATTCAATATTTATATTTAATATCTGATAAATATGTTTCACAAACGTTCTCTAAATCTGCGTGAAAAATTATGTTTTAGAGCTAAATGTGGTGAAATGTTGTTATTTGTGGTGTGGTGTAAACACATACTATTGATTTCCTGAAATTCATGATGCTTCTCAGGCAAATGTTAAAAACAACTCATTGTAAATTCACGTTAGTTAATTGGTGTTAAAGAGAAATTGCTCTGGCTTCAGTAGGAGGGGCTTCTTACACACCTGCCTTCAACCACCTGTCGTCTCCACTCTGGCTTTTTTATCCCATGCAGCTCTAACCCAGATTAATTTATAGTTTTCTTTCATGTGTAGCTGTGTTACGTAGCTAGGATAGAGGAAATGGTTTTCATACATGCTGTATTTTTTTTTCTCTGCGTTATGTCACGTGTCATTTTACATCCCACGTCAGGTTTCTTACCACAGTGGGGACAGATGTCATGTTTTCTCTTGTTTGTCTTTATTTTCCTCCCTCTGTTTTCCTGTTTCTAACACAGAAAGGTGGAACTAACCGTTTGACATGATGTGACTTTTCTTATTTTTAATTCATATCTTGTTTGTTGCCGTGTTTTGATCATGATGAATCCTCTGTAACATTCCACCACAACAAACCCCTCTGGGCACACGGCTCCCACTGGGACAAAAACAGCTATTTCACCACCACACACTCCCTCAGTCTCTCTGTGCCTGACAAACTATGCTGTCAAAAAGGTTTTCAATAAACATGTTATAATAGTGTTTGCTGTCATCGCCGTGTCTGTCACCGAGAGCATGTATTCAGGAAAAACAAACAGATCCGCTGGCAAAAACCCATCAAACAAAAAAAAGTCAGACTTTGTGATTCATGCATCGCAAGTTAAGAAGTTTATGTTAATGTAATGAAACCGAAATATCACAGAACACACACGTCAGGGAGTTTGTTTGCAGAGCGTCTGGGTTTGTTTTGTCTGCGGCGCTCTCTTTGTCGGTACAGTCGCACATATCAAGTTTGTTTCCCGTCTGCATGGACTAACTGTGGGTTACACTGAATGTAAACAAGGCTTTGGAAAGGGGCAGCACATAAGCCGACAAGGATGAGAGTAAACAGCTCAGCTCAAATCCAAAATTAGCTTTATTGGCATGAAGGTTTTATGTTGCGAAACCCAATGTTCAAATAAAAATAAAAAAAAACGTCATGGTTATTGATGACTTTAGTTACCTAATAACACCTTATCTAGACAGAGGCCTGTCTAAATCTGGAAAAAAACGTTTGAGAAACAACAAATTCATAGACCACTCTGTCATCTGAGCGAATTTCAAGCTGATACCATTCATGGCCTCAGAGGAGATCACTTTTGTAGAAGGCCTAAAATTGCGGCCTCATTTTATTTTAAAAGACAAATCGTCAGCTTCCTGTTTGAGATAGGTCAGGGGTGTCATCAGATAATTTGTGTGTTTCAATAAGACAAAAATTTTGACGTTGGTTTGATCTCTTCACACATTGCTACTGCTATTGAGAGCCGTTTCAGTATGCCTCGGTGGCGCTAGAGAGCACATTTTGGTATGATGGGATCAATTTTTGTATCATATTGAATGTTTTTTTGCTGAATCTGAGGTGTGTACCAATTTGAGTGAGTTTTTGAACTGTTCTTCCAATAAGAAAGAAACGGATGGAAAACAATAGCATCACCTTTGTTTGGGCAAGGACACAAATGAATGCGGCTACAGTTATCTGTTCTAATAAAGCAAACCAGATCATCGGCATAAAGATTGATTAACTCAACAAAGATTCTTTAATGTCTAAAACCAAGATGGTCATGGCATACTGGAGAAACAGCATTAACTTAATTAATATTAAATCAAATGCACTTAATTGAAATTAAATTGAAATTAAATTAAATTAAATTAAATTAAATTAAATTAAATTAAATCAAAAACGAATTAGATTAAAAATTCATTAAATTAAAACAAATTTAATTAAAACAAATTCAATTAAATTGAAGTAAAAAAATACATTAAAATAAATAGAATTAAGACAAATTAAATTAAATTTAAAAAATTAAAACAAATCAGTAAAAATGGCAAATTAAATGAAAATGAAAATTAATTAAAATGATTTGATTAATTCAAAGAAAAATTAATTGAGAAATTACCTCTCTGGTATAAATAAAGTATTTGAGATTTTGAATTATGGCCATAGGTCTTAAAAATTTAATTTAACTGTTAAAAAAGGCAGGGTGCTATTGAAAATGAATAAATAGAGAAAGAAAACATATAAAAGTTCAAGAAAATATCAGAAAAGACATTAAAGATGGCACTTTGTCCTCAGGGGGCTCCTCACAGGAACTTTAAGGTGATCTAAATTGTCTTTCGGTTTATTTATTCTGAGCCAAACTCTGCATGGAAAGTTTGACTTCTAAAATGTTTTCAAATGAGTTTTCTTAAATGCATAAAAGCATGCATGCTGGTCTGAAGAGAGGAAAAGGATCAGCTGGATGTAGCCATCAGAAAACAGCTCCAGCTTAATCCCAACTCAAAGCAGCATTCACCTTCAAATTGCAGCAGGAAATGCAGGCAGCACATGTTTCTGCCCCCAGTTCCTGTTGATTCTGTCAAAGAGTGAACAAATTAGCCTCTCATAGCATCTTAACCGCTCTTTAATCACACAGACTCTTTGCCTCTCCGGCTTTGTTTGCTGAGTACAGTTCCACGCCCTCTCTCGCCGCCTCGCTGGCTGCAGCTCCGTAAGCGGCTGGTGGGACGTGGGGTGTTCTTTTGGGGGGTACTAAAGCCACTCGGCCCGGGTGGGAGGGCCGAGCTGGACAGTGACAGAGGGAGTGAGGGGGTCTATGTATTCAGGCTTTTGGCCCTCAGCCCGTCTCAAGTGCGTCCTGAGGGGAACATCCTGCCCCTCGTTGGAACTTCCTCGGCCGGCTGAAGTGGCCCATTCATGGAGGTCTTGTGAGGGGGGCTTGTTTTCGCTGCTAAATGGATGTTTCTGTTTCAGAGGTGTTTGCGCTGGTGGACGCTTTCCATTGCTCCCCCCTCTGCCTCCTCCTCTTCCTCTCAATCCCTCTTTTTCTATTCCTTCTTTACCGTGATCCCTCCGCCCAAATCCCCTCTCCACTCTCCATTGGCTGCCGAGCATCAAACCCACTTTTTTTCCTCACTGGGCTGCAGCGCGACCTTTACACCACCTCTCACCCAGCCGACCAGAGGAGGGGAGGAGAGGAGGAGGAGGAAGCTTTGATTGACCTGGGCCACTTTAAGATGAACTGAATCACATTCATTGGGTATTTTATAAAAAACACTTTTATGATGAAACGTCAATTTTTTTCCATTTTGCAGCCTGTCTCAAGTGGGCACTCAAGGAATTGCAGAGTATCATAATTTTTCATCGGCTTCTATTTTTTTTTTTTTTTGAGGTTGCTGATTGGTTAGAGCTCATTTTTCATATTTTGTTTTTGTCTCTTTTTTATCCCATGCCTTGAGTAAAAGATGTAAGCAAAAAGACACAAAAAAGTCACATTTAAAAGAACTTACAAAAATGAATTGTGATAAATGAAAATACAAATCCAGCGTTATCCTATAATAGATAGATAGATAGATAGATAGATAGATAGATAGATAGATAGATAGATAGATAGATAGATAGATAGATAGATAGATAGATAAAAACTTTATTAATCTCTTGGAAAGTTTCCCTCAGGAAATTTAGATTCCAACAGCAGTAGCGCCAAAGAATAGAATCAGTGCACAGGAACAGAAAAGGAGAGATGTAAAAATACAACGATTGCCAAAATGTTTAGAACACCTGCCAGATCTGAAAGTACTGACCTTATTTTTGTCTCCAAATCCTGAAGCATACAGATGTGTGCCCTGAGCTCAACAAATCTCAGATGGAGTGAGTCAACTCTGAAATTTAAAGATGCTTTATGGAGGATCTGTCTCGCCACCTTCTGGCCCGGAGTCTCACACACACTGTCATAAAGATGTGATAAGGTAAGGTATTTATTAGCACAGTTACGTTAGCGCTGTTGTTTGAAACGTGGCATCAAGCAAAAGTAAGTTTGTACCGTTCGTCAGTTGCTGGCTATATGTAGCGCCACTAGCAGCCCGGTGCTACCACGTATCTGTAGGCATATATCTAGAAGGAAAACTTTTTCAAGATCACTTTGAAGCTCCTCACAGCTCTTTTACTGTTTGGTTTTTCCATCTTTAGCAGCAGTTACAGCAGCTCATGTCTCTGACTAAGTGTTGATATGTTTCCTGAGAGCTTTAACGCTTAAGTTATCACATAACTTCTGCAACTCAAGACAAAGACTTCGAATGTTCAATATATCTGTCCACTTTATTTTACAACATGCCCAAATCTTCAGGATGGGGGTGAGGTCTGGACTAAAGGGGAGCAAGTCCATCATTTTCTGTAAGGGTTGCAAAGGAAGGGTTGGAAAATTTCCAGTAAATTTCATTTAAGTTTCCAAAAGTTTTAGCTCAGAAGTGTTGGATATTTTCAGGGTTTTGTTGGCGTCAACTTGAACAGATTTATCTCAAAACATATATATCACCTGGAAATGTTGGGTTTTTTTTTGTTTGTTTGTTTGTTTTTTTGACATTCAATCATCATCAACTGTTGGTTTTTGAATTGGACTTTTGTTGTTGTTGTTGTTGGGTTGGGGGTTTTGAGAGGAGATATGATTTTTGTCTAAGCTTTTGTAAATGCCTGAATCTTCATAATCTTGCTATTCTGCAAAAAAAAACAATAACAAGTATTTATGGACTCGCTTATGGAAAAATTCATGTATGATGTCATTAAAATATATATCATTAGACATGTTTGCATACATGTCGGCTTATAACAAACCAAAATGTTTAATATTTGTACATGTATATGACGGGGTAATGACGATAATATGAATTCCAAGAAAATTCCCATTAGCTTGTAGACACTTGTTTTGTGGGAATTTCAACAGCTAACTTAACCAAACAACTGAAACCTCCTCAATATGCCAAGTACTGTTTATTATTTACTGCAAATATCCTCCAAAGGATCAATGCCAGCTGTATTCCTCCTCGCTGTACCAGGTGTCTGCATCACAATCCAACGACTCCTCTGTAAAATCCCAGAGCAGGTCATCTGACAGGAAGGTGTCCAACGCCTCTTCGGTTGTGTATTGTCCAAATTCACTGAAAATCAGTTTGTTTTCCTTCTTTCTGATCCGCTTCTTTTGGGGGAGTAAATGGTTGCCATGGTGATAGCCTACGCTTGGCATTTACTTTTTTAACCAGTGGGTACACAGGGTGGGACTGAGAGTCTACAGCCATCGCCAACTGGCTCAGAGGAAAGAAATATGTAGGTTTGACAAATGAAAACTGCAAAATTTGGTGCGGCTTCCACTGAGTGGTCTGGTATGGATCAGTACGGGTCAAATCAAAAAAGGCTGTGTTGTTGTTTATCACCGCTGTCACACAGGAAGTGACGATTCTTTCCACCAGTCAACAGACTGCAGTGTTTCTAGCTCCACCTTCTGGGGTCTGATCAGTATTTCTGGATCCTCAACAGAAGGGAAACAAAAAGTGGGACGGTACGGGTTAGTAACTTTGGGTACCTGTCCTGGTTTTACAAATCTACAATTCTACAGTTTCATTTAGCAGATGTCCAAAGCGAGGTATGACTTTTGATGGCGTCGTTGCTAGGCGCCGCCCTGTTGGTTGTGGCTGCTTGTTGCAGCAGCTCTCTCTTCTTTGTCTGTTTCTTGAAATTTTTTGATATCTCTTTTTTGTCATTTTTGCATTTAGAGTGGGTCATTACTGTGTATGGTTCATTTGTTGGTCATGGACACCAAACTGGTTTTGTCTTCAGTGACATTTTTACTATTTTTGCTCCTGTGTTTGTCTGGAGATCCTACATGTAACCATGGCTGCATCATTTACATGTGAAATCAGCTGTTAGCAGCCTGTAGCATCTCAATGCTAACTGGTGCTAGGCCAGATGTTTCCCACAAGGAGAGGAGAAGGAGGTGAGGACGACGTACTGGTTCTCAGGTGCATACTAAGAAGTGACGACATGGACCTGTCCTTCCATCCATCGTTATTGGGAACGTAAGATCTATCTCCAATAAGATGGACGAGTTAGCTGTGCTAACCCAGCATTAGAGGGAATACCAGAAGGCAGAGTAGCATCATGCTATTCACAGACATGGCTAATGGAGCTAACACCAGACACTTACAAGAAATTCAGACCTCATTTTTGTCTTAAAATAACTTGAAACAAGACATTTTTCTGGACTGTTCGGGTGAATGTGGCTCATATTAAGTCTAAAGTCATTTTTTAACAGAAAATATGACCATCAATGAGGTAGAAAGTCATACGCAGGCCCGAAGAGAAACTTTGGAGACTTTGGAGAGTATTATTTTTAGTATCTCGTCCTGCTGTGCTCTTGAATTAAAGCGCATACAGAAGTTACTGAGCGCAAAAACAGATCCAGAGCGCAGTTTAAAAAGTTTTCTAGAAGATTCTCATGACTCCAGACAGGCCGAGCCTTGAGGCCTCACCCGCGCTGAAAAGCTCAACCATTTTTATCGCTGTCTGGCTTCATGTGCTGCCAAGAAGCACTTTAATTGTTTCCCTTTTAGTCAAAGCCACAGAGCGTCTCTGTTCCAGGATACACAAACTGCTGCCCTCGTTTTTTTCTTTTTTTGCAGACAACTGAAAATAATTGCAAGTTTCATGCAGGCTCTGACTGAGCAGTCTGATGTGTTTTTGCACAGTTTGAAGTTATTTCAGTGGGTCAGGGGAAAATCAAAGATGGCGGCTGAGCGGCTGCACTGTTTGTCTCATCATGGGGTTTTTTCTGTTACACAACCATCATGGTGGTTAAAGTGTGGGGGGGTGTGAGTGTGTATGTGTTATTCATGCCATGTCATGGGGACAGGTCATCAATACAAACTTTTTCTCTCAGATCAGACTGCTTTTGATGTGGTGTGTGTGCGTGAGTGTATTATTTGTGTGTGTGTGTGAAGCAGTAAAGCGCATGTATATGTGTAAAGGTTTGAAAGTCTGTTTTTTCATGTGTGTTTGCATGTTTTAGTGTGCATGTGTGTGCCAAAATAAGTGAGTTGTAATGTGTGTAACTGTGCCACTCAAGTTTTAAGCAGCACTGTGCATCTATTTGTGTGTGAGGGTGTATTTAAGCGTGGGAGTGTATTTGTCCGTGTGTGTGTGTGCGTACTAAGTTCCTGAAACTGGACCTTGGTATGTTGTCACTGTAAGTGTGCCAAATCAGCGATTAACTGCGCTCCCTCTGAGACAGGCGTGTAGCCGAGTGACATTCAGGAACAGGTGTGTGTAAAACAATCCGGTTTTCAGCGCTCCTTGGAGAACTCGGGTCCCAGCGAGCTGCAGGAATAGACCTGATGATAGTTTAGGGACCAACATAGGTTTGTTTGCTGCTTGGGTTGTGGATGCTTCTCCTCAAGTGTCAGTCGAGGGAGCAACAATTGATCTCTGAATTATTTAACTGCATGTATTTTTTTGTGGGTCTGTGTGTTATTAATGTTGATGTTTCATTCAAATTAATTTGAACACACACTGTGTGACTCAGTGCTACCAACAGAATGACTTCAACATGAGAAGGTAAAAAAATTGTAGAAATGTGCAGTTTCCATGCAGATGTGTAGCTCCTTTTATTACCATCTGTTATGCAAGCTGCAGTAATTGAACTTGGCTAATGGCGGCGGTTAACATGGTGGCTCTTTGACTCCTTTGGCTGCTTGGAGATTTAAAAAATAAAATTGAAATAAAGAAAATACAGATTTGTAATTATTTGTGGATAGATTCTATAAACTGACAAGACGCTGGCTAATGATACATGCTTGATATGTGGCAAGACATTAGCAAACAACAAAAATATTTTAAGCTCAGCAAAATAATGCAACCAAATTCAGGTAGTCTTTCAAAAATTTCAAGTTTTTGCAAATAAATCATATTTCCTTTTCTTTAATTTGCAGATTTTAGAAATTCAGAACTTTTTTTCAAGAAAAAAAAAAAAAAAATATATATATATATATATATATATATATATATATATATATATATATATATATATATATATATATATATATATATATATATATATATATATATATAAATATATTTATATAAGTATATTTTAGAAATTTTCTAAATTTTTGAAGTTCTTATTGTTGTTTTTTTTGTTTTTTTACTTTTTGGAATATTTTTTAATATCAATATTAATAATAATAATAATAATAATAATAATAATAATAATAATAATAATAATAATAATAATAATAATACTTTTTTTATTATTTAAAAAAATGTCTTTTTAAATGTTACAATTTTTTTTTAAATTTGAAAATTATTTGAATTCTTTTGCAAATTTTTTAAATTTATTTATTTATTTTTTTTTGCCAATTTTTGACATTTAAGTTTTTCTGCAATTTTTGGTTTTAAATTTGTGCAAATCTTATAAGTTTCACAAATTTTTGAAATTTATTAAAAAAAAAAAAAAGACATCACATGTATAAGTTCTTTAATTAAGAAAAACTAGATTTTAACTGTGTTGAGCATATTATACACTTTTAAGTCTTAACTGTGAAGATGAAATAGATTTTGTGGCTCTGGAATGACTTGAATCCAGCTGAGCTGAGAATAAATGGCTTCTTTGACAGTCTTGTCTTGGTGTTTATGTGGTTTCTGGCCTCTCTGCTGCCAGCCTCTAGTGGACACTTGAAGAACTGCAGTTATTTTGTCACTTCTGCACAGGCTTACATTTTTAGACCGGAGCTTAGGTTGACTTACATTGAGGCGAGCCTCTAGTGGCCATTTGATGAACCGCACTTTCTGACACCCTTTCTTCATAACTGAGCTTTCAGGCATCAAATTCAGTTTATATAGGCCTAGTACATTTTGTTCAGCTCTGTCCTCACTTTGGTCATATTTTATTCATCTTAAACAGCAGAAACTCTGCATTATGACATGTGTTGACAATAAAATCAACACACCCCTCCTCCTCTTGGTCAGTTTACTACCATAACTAATGTCTCAGCATGTGTAACTCTGGACACCAGAAGTAACAGAAGTTCATAAAACCCTCCGACTCTCCTCGGCCAAAAGCAGCAATCCCTCACGCTGCTGGACACGACTTCAAAACACAACGTGGCTGCATGTAAACGGGCTGTGACAATCAGTTTCACACTGAGTTATGGGCACTTCTGTCCTTTTATACCAGAATCCAACATGGTTATTCTTTATTTACTGATCAAATACTTCCATATGAATATGTTTTAAGGCTTTGATATTGAAATTGATGTGCTTGCTTTGACATGAAAGAAAGGAAAGGAGCAAGCGTGTGATGCAGTTTGCTTAAAAAGTAGCTTAGCTCTATGTTGTTGCACAAGTTGGAGATAAATGCTCGAATCTCTCTCTGCCCTCCTGGTCATTTCTTTCCAAAGTGGCTGTCAGAGAGCTGAAAACACACACACGCGGGGGGGCGAGCTCCAAAGATCACTTCACTGAAACACTGTGACCTTTGAGGCAGCAAACTGCACCCTTTAGCTAACCAACGCTGCTTGAAACGACCCAAAGAGTTATTAAAGGAGCAGCGTTTGACCTCCTGTGCTGCAGCAGAGTGCCAGCTCCCGTCCTCTCCTTCGTCGTCCTCCTCGGAGAGATTAGGAATACCATCGGCGGCCAGGACTCCCCTGCCATTCCCATTTATGGAACATCTGTTCCATCTCCCTGGCCTTGTCTCTAATTGCTGGATTAGAGGGTGACGGGAAGGCCCTGGTTGTTGAGAGTCGTCTCTGAGCTGTTTTGACATGCTCACCCATGATGTGCGATCATGGGGGAAAAATGTTGGTCTGGGTTCGTGGTATCTCAGCGTTCAATAGCATTTCGCAGGATGATTCAAGGGATCGGAGGGCAGGGCGTGTTTACGAGTCCCCCCGGTCGTTTTCTCAGTGATTTACAGAGAGACGGGTCATCCAAACACGTCATAACTTCTCGTGTGCTGCTCAAACTACAGGGAGAGCCTGAAGATTACAAGTTATTTACATCTATGGCGAAAAAAATTAAACAACCAATTCAATAAATCCAACAGAAGACACACACATTTACATTAATCCAGCTGTGTGTGTTACAAATGAGATATTTAAAGCAGTTGTTGAAAAATGCAAGTCTTCCTGGAGATAAAACACAGAGGCCAGAGGCGAGACACATGCTGTATGAGAGCATTAATATTAATGCAGCGCACAGAAACCGAGCTATGGATAAAAGCTTTACACTCTCCTTGTTTTTCAGATACCCAGAGCAGCTACGAGGGAAATTACTGGATTATCATAATAATTGATTCCTTTGGCGTCCGTGTTGCTCATTGAGACTTAAAATAACAGTTTTTTTAAAACAGCATGTGAGGTTTCCAAACAGCGCTCAGGATTCCTGGGAGCTCAGCTGGTATAGAAAAGAGAGATCTGTGTTTTTCTCTGCTGAAAACGGCTTCTGTGATTAATTCTGTAGTGATGGTGGATACTGGAGCCTGACTGTCAGACAGAAAAAGGACAGAAGAGCAGAAGAAAGAGAATCAGGAGAGAGATAGAGCACAAGCTAAAGGCTAAAACAGGCTGAGGGCTAAAACACAAGCTACAGCCTTGAACACATACAAATGGCTAAAACACAAGTTAAAGTCTAAAAATGTGATCTAAAGGCTAAGTCACAAGCCAAATGCTACAACACAAGCTAAAGGCTAAAATTTTGATCTAAAGGCTTAAACACAAACTAAAGGCTCAAAATGCAATCTAAAGGAAACACAAGCTAGAGGCTAAACACAAGCTAGAGGCTAAAAAACACAAGCTTAGGGCTAAAACACAAGCTAAAGGCTGAAAACACAAGCTAAAGGTTTAAAACACAAGCTAAAGGCTGAAAACACTAGCTAAAGGTTTACAAGTGGAATCTTAAGGCTAAAACACAAGCTAAAGGCTTTAACACAAGCTATAGGCCAAAAACAAAACCTCAAAGCTAAAACACAAGCTAAAGGCTAAAACACAAGTTAAAGGCTAAAAACACAAGCTTAAAGCTAAAAATGCTATATGAAGTCTAAAAGACAAGCTAAAGGCTAAAACACAAGCTTAAGGCTAAAACAGAGGCTAAAGGATAAAGGTTTAAAGAGCTTAAACACAAGCCAAAGGCTAAAAACCAAAGCAAAAGGCTAAAAATGCTATCTTTAGTCTTAAACACAAGTTTAAGGCTAAAACACAAGCTAAAGGCTAGATTACAAGTTGAAGGCTAAATGTGATCTAAAGGCTTAAACACAGTGTACAGCCTAAAACACAAGCTTAAGACTTAAAATGTGATCTGAAGGCTAAAACACAAGCCAAATGCTTGAAGGCTGAAGGCTTATACATTGTGTTCTAAAGGCTAAAACACTAGCTAAAGGCTAAAACACTAGCTAAAGACTAAAACACTAGCTAAAGGCTTAAGGCACAAGCTAAAGGCTAAAGCACAGGTTAATCTGTTGGTGTTAATGTTGACTCCGACAGTCAGCAGTTACTCTGCAGTGGTCTGTTCAAACTTGAGAGTCTATCAATAAAATGAAGAGCCAGGTTACGTTAGCTCTGATTGGTGAGGTTGGAGTTGGTAGATGAGCTTTGGTAGGACAGAACCAGGATTCAACTACAGTACAAGCTGACAAAGTTAGCTTGTTGTCACGTTTCAAAGTGTAGCTCTACCTAACTGTTGATAAATACCTTATATACCAATATATACACCCCTGGAATATGTGTTTCTATACTTTAATAATCCTTTTCTGTCTGCAGTAGATTACAAAGATCGTAAAACTGAGGCCTGGGAGCAACTTTTTGCTCTTCCTTTTGACAGTGGAGCTTGTAAACACAGCAGCATCCAGCCGGCTAACGCCCGAATAACTCAACACCAAAAAAAAAATCTGCTCCACAAACTCACGACAACAAACCAAGTGCACTCACAGGTCGATAAGAAGATAAGAAAGGAACATTAAAGCTGCTCTTTGACTGGAAAAGAATGTGATTTTGTCTCGTACAAATGGAGCACAACTCAAAGGCATCGTTGTGGAGTTTATTTGCCATGAAATTAGGAGTCATTAAGGCCGGGCCGAGCGGTTCCACATGCGAAAAGCTGTCTTCCATCCCACGTTCAAGGTAAACAACACAGAAAGACGTCTCTCTTCCCTCTCTGTGCCCTCACACTTTTATTTTTCTAACCTTCAGCTCACTGCAGGTCACCCTACGGAGCGCACAAACCTTTCTTTCACCAGACGTCTGACCTGGAGAGACGCAGCAAGTACAAACGTAGCGACACACCTCCAACAATACATCTCTTCTCCTTCTTTGACCTTGCACAGTCCTGATTATACACACACACACACACACACACACACTTCCTCCTTCTCCTGCTTCTTTTTCGTCTGCCAGAAATGAACATGACTGATGACACCAAGGAAACACAACGCTACTGACGTGGAATTTAAAGTGGGTCTGTGAAACTTAGCTGCTACCGTTGAGACGGAGCTCATGTTGAGACGGCCGGGCACACGGCGATGGACGGAAGGTGTGAACAGGAAGTTCACGGCTGCCACAGATGGCGACGGAGGATATTTTCCCCGAGGCTGACGCATGATGACCTCATCAGGTTAAATCGCAGGAGCCTGGCATTGTTGATTGACATGTGGGATACATTTCTGACACTCAGTGAAAAGGAGCCGTTTGGAAAACAGGCGTAAGAGTTTCAGGCTGGATTCTGATCGACTGGAAGAAAGAGGATGAAATCAGCAGAGTAAAGATTAATGTCATCATTTGTCATGTTGCTTAAATTCATTTCTTCAATGTTTCTTGTGACAACAGGAATTAAGCATAATATTCAGTTTGGATAAATCAAAACAGCAGAACTGAGGCCTCATGCTGAATCCTTTGCAGTGGCTCCTTGTAGCTTTAAAACATATTATTGAAATGAAGAATTTTTATTTCTTACAGAGGGTATTGATGATTAAAGACACTGAAGCTAGGTTTTTTTTTGGAAATTGTTTTACTTTTTTCCAACTTTTGTGAATTTTTACATTTCAATTTTTTTATATTTTTTTTACAATTTGTGAAATTTTCAAAATAATGCAAAATTGTTAAAATTAAAAAATATAAATTTCTTTTCCAAATTTTTGAAATTTCTTTTTTTGTGTATTTTTTGCAAATCTTTGAAATTACTGTTTTGTTTTTATTTAACTTTAATAAACTTTCAAATATTTTTTTTAAATTTTGTAAATTCATTAAATTAAAAAAAAAAGCAAAACATTTAATTTAAAAAAAAAAACATTTTTTTTCAAAAATTTTTAAATGTAACTTTGTATGTATTTTTTGCAAATCTTTGAAATTCTGGGGGGGGGGGGGGAGTGTTCAACTTTTATGAATTTTTAGACTTCAATTTTTCAAATATTTTTGTAAATTTCTGAAAGTAAAAAAAATAAATAAATAATTAAATTTTAATAAATATTTGTTTTCCAAATTTTGATATTTAATTTTTTATGTATTTTTTCCAAATCTTTGAAATTACATTTTTGTTTTTGTTTTTTGTTTTTTTGTTTTTTTCAACTTTTGTGAATTTTGTTATTTTAGGGTTTTTATTGTTTTTGTAAATAAAAAAACTAAGACATCACATGAACAATTTCATAAATTTTTTTAAAAAATCTTGTTTCACTAGATTTTAACTTTATATGGGGTTTACACTTTGAAGTCTTTGTTGTGCAGATAAAGTCAATTTTGTGGCTCCTTATTGACTTTAATCCAGGTGAGCAGAGGAAAAAATGGCTTCAATGAAAGTAAAGTTTGTAGACCCCCTACTCAGAAAGTTTTAAGAAAAGCTGTAGAAACTTCTCCTGTAAATATACTCACATTTGCATCATGTCTCAGGTGGAACAAACGTTTTCATTAACTTCTCCTGTTCGCATGTCCTTGTGAGACTGGGACACTGTTTTAAATTTCTCTCACGTAATGCAGACTTCCCAGCTCACTGCATTGGTGAGTATTTTAACTTTAATCCATCTGATTGTTTATTTATTTGTTTGTATTTTCTGGTTCCTGCAGGAAACGACCTTCCTCTCAGCCAAATCAGCTCTGCTAAAGATATCATCCTGCAGACAGATCAATAACTGGAAGGATGAAAGCTTCACCCCCCGTTGTTACCAGGACTCTGCCATGGGCCAGTTTCCTGTTGGCGTGATGAAACAAACTTACTTATTCTGCAGAAAAACACAGCAGCTCATGTATTTTTCATCCCTTTTTCAGCCAACTTGTCCACTTTTTGCAACTTTGCAAATCAACTCCTAACTTCTCAGTGTTTACATCCTGGCTTTGGAAAACTCCACACGCAGTGTTTGGATGAAGCCTTAATTTGCAGATCAGTGTTTTCTGTGGATTGAATGTTGATTAAACAGATTCAGGATGCTGCGTCTCGGCTGGATTCGACGCAGAAAGCTGTTGCACTTGGCCGTGGAGGTTGTATCCCGCCTTGGAAGGAGCTGCTCTGCAACATAAATTGTATTTTGCTTCCTCTTCGTGTTTTGCTTCGGGGGAAATGAAGCCAAACTTTTGACTTCTGCAAACTTTCAGAGACCTAACACAACATATTTCTTTGTAGTAGTTTGAGACCTGTTCTGCTTTATTCAACAGCTTTATGAGACAATCGCTGCATGTTTGTGCACCTGTGTTTCCATTAAAGCTCAAGATTAAACCCTGAAGATATCAGAATCAAGGAGCGTGGAGTAAAATAAAACAGGGGTTGGATCCTCTGCCTTTAGCCTTATCAAATAATACAGATAGATGTGATACGGCTGCTACCAGATTCAGTTTGAGGTGATCAGACACAAAATAATATATAGGGCGCACACTGTAACAACAACATTTCTCCACATTTAGCTCTAAAACATCACTTTTTCTGCAGATTTAGAGAAATATTTGGGAAATATATTTGCCTGATTCTAAATATTTAGCTACATTTCTAAACATTTAGTTTTGTCCAAAATATTTGGCTAACACTAAACATTTATCAAAGATTTATAAATCTTGAGCAAAGATTTCTAAATATGAATTTAAGATTTCTAAATCTTGAGGAGAAAGTGATCCAGCTAAGCAGGATTTTGAAAAGTCAAAGATAGTCGGCTAATTCAGCCGTTACAAATTAAACGTACCAAGTGCTGTGATGGTCTGCTGAAGATCCTGTGGCCAACAACCAAGACATAGAGCTAGATATTCTCAAAATCGCTTCCTCAAACTTTTATTTTGGTGCTACTTGACACGTCATGTCCTGTGACTTTACATATTAGCGAGATATTTAGAAATCTTACCTCAAGCTTCAGAAATTTTGACTAAATATTTAGAAATCTTTGCTTAAGATTTACAAATCTTTGATAAATATTTTGTCTGAGCTAAATATTTAGAATGAAACTAAAAGTTTAGAAATGTAGCTAAATATTTAGAATCAGGACATTCATTTACAACATTTAGACAGACAATTGGACTCTAGCATTTTCACTACGCTATAGGTCCACTCTTTTATTGATTGATTAATTGATTGGTTGGTTGGATGGTTGGTTGATTGGAGACAGGTGTGTAGCGAGATCACTGTCAGGAATCCAAGAAAAAACAAACAAAGAGGAACCAAATGCAGATGAACTAACAAAAGCTTTATCATCTCTAAACTCAAAATTCAAAACCTCAAAAAATCTGACAAAAGAAACAAAATGAAAAGTACAAAAAAACTCACAGACAGAAAACAAGAGGCACAGGAGACACAGGACACGAGGACACAGAGACAGCTATGATGAACCAACAAAGAGCACATGGAAAACAGAGATTATATACTGATTAGATTCATCTTGTCTTCTTTGAAATCATAATTCTTTTAGTGTTCTTTTTAAAGACAAAAAGGTATTTTTTACTTTGACATGTTTCGACGTACACGCTGCCGTCTTCTTCAGAAGCTGTCATCCAGACAGCTGTGTGGTGTCTTTTTGTCAGCTGTTTCCGGTAGTAGCTGGCGGGACAGATTGAACACGTGGTCTGTCCCGCCAGCTACGCCCCCCGTTGCCTGACGGCCTCTGGAGAAGTGTGTCCCAGGTGTGTGAGAGCTGGAAGGCTCCTTCATCCCTGTTGATGGTGTCCTTTCCCCGTTTCCTGATCTCTATTGATTCTTTATCCATCTTTTGTATTTGTTGCTTTCTTACCCGATTATTGTTGATTTGTCCCAGTCCATTATGTGGTTTTCCCATTTGCAGTGGTCTGATATTGCCGGTTTTAGGTTTTCCTGATTTGCCTTTTCCTTGTCTGCCCAGGTGAGACGTGTTGCTCTTTGTTTTTCGCACTCTTTCTGGTTTTCTTTTCTTCTTGTGCCCCGTCTCCCCGATGTATGATTTATTGCATGTTTTGCATGGTATGTTGTATATGACATTGCATTTATTGTCCGGGAGAAGACGGCAGCGTGTACGTCGAAACATGTCAAGGTAAAAAATACCTTTTTGTCTTTAAAAAGAACACTAAAACAACAGAGATTATAAAGACAGGGGAGTGATCAACACAGGTGTGAAACAAGACACAGGTGAAACACATGTGGAGCATCAACAAGGAGGGAAACACAAGGAGAACTAAGCCAAACACAGGGAAACTCAAGACTGACTAAATACATTAACGACACCAAAACACTAAAGAAAACCACAAAAAGACAAACACATGACAAGAACCAAGTCAAAACCACCAAGAATAACTAGGATTAACACAAAAAAACACAAGACAAGAATCACTAATATAAACCAAGAACCTCAAATCAAGAACCCTGAATAACACAAAACCCAACTGACAACCCAAACCATGACAATCACAAGAACGCAAAGCAGCCAATGGGCACACACAACACAGTGCGGATCTTGGCTTATGATGGCGACTGCTCCAAAAGTCGAGCAGTTTGCGTTTAAAAACTTTCACTCAAATGGAAAAAAGGAGAAACATGCAATGCAAGATTTGTGATGGGAAACAATGCCCAACTTTATCCACCATTTAAAGTCGGCACATGAAGCCAATGAAGGGAAACCAAGCTAGCACAATCAGAAGTGTGTGTGTTGGTGATATGTTTGTCGATTGTGTTTTGATCATTGTTGCTTTATCCATACATGGCAGCAAGCCCCGTCTTCATCACTTTATCACCCTTCATAACAAACATCCAGTCGTGACTCGTCAGCAGAGGAAATAACTCCCACCATAAACCTTTATTCCTTCTCATTTAGCCTATGATAAGATTTTCTTCCAAGTCTACTCTGTGATTCTTTAGGAAGGTGGAGAAAGGACCCTGTCACACCTCAACTTGAACAGCAGCTCAGCACTGTGATAAAAGACCAGAACGCAGCGTATGTGGGCCTGTATAGGGGAATAAAAGTCATCCAGAGCCTCCCAGCTACTGGTCATACTTTAAGTCTTACACAGGTTAAGCTGGCAGACCTTTGCATGAACCTTTGATGCAGCAGGATTGAGTTTCCTCTCGTCGTCAGGAGTTTATAATTCCATAAAATATATGAAAGGATTCAGCTCCCAGCAGCCTCAGTCACAGACGCTTCCTCTCACAGCCTGCAGCGAGAATACACCAGGATCCCCGGCGCAGGCTCCGCTGTCTGCTCACGCTGCTTTATTGACATCCAAATCTTCCTCCGACCTGTAATTAAATTATGAGCCTAGCAAGGTTATTCAGAGTTATGACATTTATACGCATCGATCAAACCCCGGCTGCTGCTGCCGTGCATGGAAATGAAACTCAGAAAATGTGTCTCAGCAGTTTCTAAGCAGGCATCCGTCTTCCTTAGAGCAGAGATGTGTTCAGGTTTTATTTACTTGAAAAGCTCCTTTACTTGTCCCGGAGACAAAAAGGAGGAAGGATCCCGCCTGAGTAACCAGGTTAAGGAGTGAACGCCGTGTGCATGTGAACATCTCTGCTGTCTCCGCTGCTGTCAGCGTGTGATGGATGAGCTGTGAGGGAGATTAAACGCTCCTCAGCGAGCAGTGACAGGCCCAGTCCGGCGGCTCTGGGCTCCACGCTGCATTTCTATCTGTCTCCGGCCGGCACGAGACCCTTTGTCAGGAGCCGGACTACAAAGCCCCACCAGGTCTCCATTGTTCTCCCGGATCAATACGGAGGTAGAGAGTTAGAGAGCACCACAGGCGCTGTTTGGAGAGTTCAATTAAAATGATGATGAAACAAACTGTGCCATGGAAGAGCGCTTAAATGGAGGAGAGATGATGGACTGTGCCGGGGTGTGTTTGTGTCGTCTGTGACATGTTTTCAATACGGAGTGAGGTCAAATTAAACCTGCTCTAACGTCACAGCCGCAGGTGAAAATATTCAGATATTAAACACACATTATCCTGTGATCATTACAGGCAATTAAATGATATATGAACATATTTCATTATTCTGAGGGTCAAATTTGACACAAGCTAATGCTAATTGATCTCTTTATATAAGCTACGAATCCATAAACTGTGCAAATTCAGAAAAACAGTTGCAACAACAGAAATATGCACCAAATAAATCCAAAACAAAGAAATCAATGGCAAACCAGCTGCAAAGACCTTAACGACACAAAATGAAAACAATCTGAAATAAAAAACATCAAAACAAAAAGGCTCCAGACCTCTAGGGGGTGCTAAGAGGATAAGTTCATCACCGACAAGGGCTGTTGTTTTTCTACTGGTCAACTAAGAGGCCTTTTTTTCCAGGACAGCAAAACATTGCCTAAGTGCATGACATGACTCTTGCAAAGGAGATGTTTGTCTTGCAAAAATGACATGACTCTTGCAAAGATGACATGACACTGGCAAAAATTGCATGACTCATGGAAAGATGACATGAGTCTTGGAAAAATTGCATGACTATTGCAAAAGTGGATATGACCCTTGCAAAGAAGACATCACTCTTGCAAATAAGATGACATGTCTCTTTCAAAAATGAAATAGCTCTTGCAAGAATTGCATGACCCTTGCAAAGAAGACATGACCCTTGCAAAAGAGAAGACGTGACACTGGCAAAAATGACGAGACCCTTGCAAAGATAACATGACACTAGATTAGATGACCCTTGCAAAGCAGACGTGACTCTTGCAAAGATGATATGACTCTTGCAAAAATGAAATAGCTCTTGCAAAATTTGCATGGCTCTTGCAAAGAAGGCATGAATTTACGAAGAAGACATGACCCTTGGAAACTGCGAAGATGAGACTCTTGAGAAGAAGACATGACACTAGGAAAAATGACAAGACCCTTGCAAAAATGACATGACTCCTGCAAAGCAGACATCGCTCTCAAAAGGAAAACATGTCTCTTCCAAAAATGACATAGCTCTTGCAAAAATTGCATGACCCTTGCAAAGAAGAAGACATGACTCTTGCAAAAAGGACGTGACAATGGCAAGATGACAAGACCTTTGCAAAAATGACAAGACCCTTGCAAAGATAACATGACACCAGATTAGATGACCCTTGCAAAGCAGACGTGACTCTTACAAAGATGATATGACTCTTGCAAAAATGAAATAGCTCTTGCAAAAGTTGCATGACTCTTGCAAAGAAGGCATAGATTTACAAAGAAGACATGACCCTTGGAAACTGTGAAGATGAGACTCTTGAGAAGAAGACATGACACTAGGAAAAATGACAAGACCATTGCAAAAATTACATAGCTTTTTTCCAAAGTAGACATCACTTTTGCAAATAAGAAGTCATGACTCTTGCAAAAATGACGAGACTCTTACAAAAATTGCATGACCCTTGCAAAGAAGAAGGCATGACTCTTGCAAAAAGGACGTGACTATGGCAAAATGACAAGACCTTTGCAAAAATGAAATGACTCTTGCAAAGATGACATGACATGAGATGACATGACCCATGCTAAGCAGACATCACTTCTGCAAAAAAAAAATCATGACCCTAGCAAAGATGACATGTCTCTTGCAAAAATGACATAACTTTCATAAGAATTGCATGACTTTTGCAGAGTGGATATGACCCTTACAAAAAAGATTTGACACAAAATGACAAGACCCTTGCAAAAATGACATAGCTTTTGCAAAGCAGACATCACTCTTGCAAATAAGAAGTCATGACTCTTGCAAAAATGACATGACTCTTGAAGAGTAGGAGACGCAACTCTTGCAAAGATGACATGTCTCTTGCAAAAATTAGATGACTCTTGCAAAGAAGAAGGCATGACTTGCAAAAATACATGTCTCTTGCAAAGAGGAACCACGACTCTTGCAAAAATGACATTACTTTTGCAGAAAAAAAACATGACTCTTGCAAAGATGACATGACTATCACAAAGATAACGTGAATCTTGCAAAAATGGCACATCTCTTGCAAAGATGACATCACCCTTGCAAAAATTACATGACACTTGCATAGAAGAAGACATGACTTTCGAAAAAAATTACTTGACTCTTGCATAAATAATACGAGTCTTGCAAAAATGACACGACTCTCGCTGCAAAAATGACATGACTCTTGAAAAAAATTACATGACTCTTGCAAAGATGACATTACTTTTGCAAAAAAGACATGACTATTGCAAAATGTATATGTCTCTTGCAAAAATGACATGACTCTTGCAAAAATGACGTGACTCTCAAAGTGTAGGAGACTCAACTCTTGCAAAGATGACATTACTTTCGCAAGAATTGCATGACTTTTGCAGAGTGGATATGACCCTTACAAGGAAGACGTGACCCTTACAAAAAAGATGTGACACAAAATGACAAGTCCCTTGCAAAAGTGACATAGCTTTTGCAGAGCAGACATCTCTTTTGCAAATAAGAAGTCATGACTCTTGCAAAAATGATGTAACTCTTGAAGAGAAGAAGAGACGCAACTCTTGCAAAGATTACAGCTCTTGCAAAAATAACATGACTCTTGCAAAGAGGAATCATGACTCTTGCAAAAATGACATTACTTTTGCTGAAAAAAAACACGACTCCTGCAAAGATGACATGACTATCACAAAGATAACGTGAATCTTGCAAAAATGGCACATCTCTTGCAAAGATGACATCACCCTTGCAAAAATTACACAACACTTGCATAGAAGAAGACATGACTTTCGAAAAAAATTACTTGACTCTTGCATAAATAATACGAGTCTTGCAAAAATGACACGACTCTCGCTGCAAAAATGACATGACTCTTGAAAAAAATTACATGACTCTTGCAAAGATGACATTACTTTTGCAAAAAAGACATGACTATTGCAAAATGTATATGTCTCTTGCAAAAATGACATGACTCTTGCAAAAATGACGTGACTCTCAAAGTGTAGGAGACTCAACTCTTGCAAAGATGACATTACTTTCGCAAGAATTGCATGACTTTTGCAGAGTGGATATGACCCTTACAAGGAAGACGTGACCCTTACAAAAAAGATGTGACACAAAATGACAAGTCCCTTGCAAAAGTGACATAGCTTTTGCAGAGCAGACATCTCTTTTGCAAATAAGAAGTCATGACTCTTGCAAAAATGATGTAACTCTTGAAGAGAAGAAGAGACGCAACTCTTGCAAAGATGACAGCTCTTGCAAAAATAACATGACTCTTGCAAAGAGGAATCATGACTCTTGCAAAAATGACATTACTTTTGCTGAAAAAAAACACGACTCCTGCAAAGATGACATGACTATCACAAAGATAACGTGAATCTTGCAAAAATGGCACATCTCTTGCAAAGATGACATCACCCTTGCAAAAATTACACAACACTTGCATAGAAGAAGACATGACTTTCGAAAAAATTACTTGACTCTTGCATAAATAATACGAGTCTTGCAAAAATGACACGACTCTCGCTGCAAAAATGACATGACTCTTGAAAAAATTACATGACTCTTGCAAAGATGACATTACTTTCGCAAAGAAGACATGACTCTTGCAAAATGTATATGTCTCTTGCAAAAATGACATGATTCTTGCAAAAATGACATTTCTCTTGCAAAGAAGAAGACATAACTCTTGCGTAAACTGGATATTACAGGGATGTGACTCCTGCAAAGACATGCATCTCTTTTGAAGCGCTGACCTTATTAGCTTCAGTTTTCTTTTGTCAAAACAACTTTTTCCAGGATGCAGAGCCATGAGGTTATGTATTTATTAGCTTTCTAGGGCAAGTGTTTGAAAATGATAAGAAAACCTTTTGGGTGGTGTAACTCTTCCAAGCAGGTGCTGGTTTGGAAAAGGAAGATGGGGCTGGTGAAAAGTTGTAGGAAGGTCTTGATTCAGGTGGCAACAACTTGAGAGAATATGAAATGATGAATTAATTTAGAGGTTGTATCCCAAACAAGTGTGACATGACGAAGCAAACAACAACAGGAAGTGGATCTTTAGTCAGTTTTTGACTCTGTTTTAGACGCTGGCAGAGCCGTGGTTATTTCAGGCTTTTCTTGGTCTGTGTTTTTGAGACTGTCTGACATGTTTCCTGTCATTCTCTGACATCACGCCAAAGCCTGACAAAATAACACCATCCAAAACTTTTCTGTTTGTCTGAGCACAAAAAGCTTCTGTGGCTCATTTCCTGGTAAGATAAAAATACCGCGCAGTGTTTCGTGTTCTCATGTTTACATTTTGCTCCCTGAGCCAACAGAAAGCATATACATATATTTATATGTCATTTACTGTAAACAAGAGGGGTTGCACAACTGTGGTGTGTGTGTGATTATATAGAGCGTAAATATACACGGTTATTATGAGCTCACATTCATGTCAGCGTATATAACAGTGTGGTTTTCTGCTTCTATTTAAAGCAAAGTCAATAAAAACACAAAGTGGACGCTTTTCTCGAGACGCTGCTGTGGTTCACACTCTGACCTACATGTGGTCTTAATGAGCTCATAGAGACCATTCAGAGACAGTCTACATTTAGGTTTATGCTTCTTTAAAGGGGACATATCATGCTGATCCCTGATTTAATACTTACATATGATATAATGAATTTGAAAACAAGACCTTTCACCCCCTGAATTTTCAAAAAATGAGATATTGTATTTTTTCTGATATCCTAGAACGAGATTTGATGCCTCCGAAAATAGGTCATTGCCAGTTGGCCGCAAGATTTCGACCTTCGTGACGACACGAGGATCCTTTCTTTTTATTGGAGTAATCTGATAAAGCAGCTCCTCCTCTGTGATGTCAGTTAGTCACACAACCGCCACCGAGGGATACACCCACCAAGAGCCGACTGACTGAGTGCTGGATGCAGGGACTCTGCTCTGCTGAGCAGCTCGGCTTTACATGGTGAATTAGCAGTTAAAACACTGTAGTTTTAGCAGACGTCGTAATACTTGTGAGACTGTGATATTTGCATGCTTGTTCAACTGACGGTCGAGGCGATCTTTAGACGACACTTTCAGCATGATGGATAAAACAGACAGAGAAAAGTGAAGGAGCAGGATGGAGCCCTGTTATAGAAATAGTTTATTGGTGAAGTCTGCCTATATTTTCACGTATAAACTATACACGTTACAGTACCGCTTTGACTCACCACACTGAAGCGTCCTGAGATGATCTGTGTCCAGGTGGATTTTCTTCCCCCTGAGCTGCAGAACCGTCCGGGTCTGACTCGGGGTCCAATACAAAAGGACGTATCCTACACTCTGCCATTTTATTAGTGCTATGCCTTACGGTGAAGTTTTGGCAAACAGCAAACTCGCTCAGTCTGCCCCATCCAATATGGCGTTTTGTAAATACTGCCATGCTGCAAAAACCGCCACCTGGCTCTACCCTCTCCGCCCCGCTGATAGAACCGACCAATCAGAGCACAAAGGGCTGTGACGTTGCGAGGTTACTGGAGGTCATTCTCCAAATGGAGCGTTTCAACCAGATCTTCAGAATGGCCTAAAATGAGGATATTGAGAACGCTATTGTGGGGCAATGAAGGAACTAAATGACTTGTAATGAGGGCAGAAATGCTTTACAGGCATCCTAGTCTGGCATAGGGAAAAGGAGAAACAAGCATGATATGTCCCCTTTAAGTGGCTCAAAATTCATGAAATATATAATTCAAGCTCCAGCCTTGTTGCAATCTACCGAGCGCACAGTATCCGTACAGTTTGAACGCTGAAGAAGAGCAAAGTCAGAAGTCTCTCGGTACACTTTGCCCATTTTTTCTCAAAAGCAGCCTTTCTTGTTGAAAGAAACCACAGGCTGAGGTTTTTAGGATAATTACATGCTGTAGTGTGTACATTGTGTAATTATAGTATCACATTTACCCAAACTGTTGCAGAGTGTTTTCCTAAACCGAGCTGAAAAATAAAAATCACAGAAATCTCAGAAAAAAAAAAGCTGTAAAGCTGCAGCACAGCGCGCACCTCCACCACCTCCACAGACAGATGTGTCTTTGTCTGACTCAAATAAAAGCCCGTTAATGTCACATCTCAGACGCTCCTCGCTCTGAAGCCGAGGCTGCAGCTGATTAGTGTAATTATAGATCCCCATCATGCATACATCCATCTTTTTATCCAGCTCAGGGTCACGGGGATCTGAGGAGATGAAGAACAGACTTACTATATTGAATTTGTAATCACAGAGCAGAATGAGCAGACAGTGGAGGGTAAATGATATGTTTTGGTTTGTTTTCTGCTGAGACCCAAAACGCTGCATTTCAGCACAAACTGGATAAACGGATGTGGCTGCCTTGGCATCGTGCGTCGGTTTGTGGGCTGCCTTTTCAGATCCTCCTGCTGGCATGTTTGTTTGTTATGTGGAGTAAATGAGTGGAGCTAAACAGGAAGAAAAGGTTGGAAAACAACAAGTTATCGAAGCTAAAAAAAAAAAAAGGCTAATTCATACTTTTTATACCTACAAGTTCCCTGTAAAGTTGCACTTTTTGATATTTGGCCAAATGAGGGGCTGGGTGCATTTTTGGACCAAGCCCCAAGTGGCTACTTGAGGAACTGCAGCTCACTGAGTCCATTTAAGAGATTTGAAAAACAAACAACATCGTATTTTTAAAAAATCCTTTGCAATAAAGTTTTTATATTTATGAATATATTCTTAAAGTCCCTTTTAAGAGTTTCCAAGTGATCTTGAAAAATTCTCCCTTCTAGATATATCCTTGATCGTAATCCACACTATAAAATGAGATTATCAGCACCAATATGGGTTTTTCCTAAATGCTACTTCTTAGCTTCCTGATCAGGTTGAGCAGGACTGGATTGATTTAGGACATGTCAAAGTCTCTGCTGAAAACGATTTCTGTGATTAATTTTGTAGTGATGGTGGACACAAAAGGACAGAAGAGCAGAAGAAAGCTGAAATAGAGAGAGATAAAGCACAAGCTAAAGGCTAAAACACAAGCAAATGGCTAAAAAACAGGCTAAAGGCTCAACTAAGCACTAGCCAATAGGCAAAGTACAAGCCAACAGGCTAAAAACACAAGCTAATAGCTTAAATAGGAGCTAAAGGTTTAAACATGAGCTTTACTAAACTAAACTCCTGTGTTTGTCTGGAGATCCTACATGTAACCATGGCTGCATTGTTTACATGTGAAATCAGCTGTTAACAGCCTGTTGCATGTCAATGCTAACTAATGCAAGGCCAGATGTTTCCCACAAGGTGAGGAGAAGGAGGTGAGGACGACGTGCTGGTTCTCAGGTGTGAGCTAAAAACTGACTACATGGACCTGTCTTTCCATCCATCGTTATTGGGAACGTAAGATCTATCTCCAATAAGATGGACGAGCTAGCTGTGCTAACCTAGCAACAGAGGGAATACCAGAAGGCAGAGTAGCATCATGCTATTCACAGACATGGCTAACAGAGCTAACACCAGACACCAACACCACATTGGAAGAGCTTCACCTGCTGTGAGCAGACAGGATCCAGGAGACAGAGACTGAACAAACTGCTGAAGAAGCTCAGTCCTGGACCCTGTGGAGGTGGAGACTGGCTGACCTGGACAATGATGGACAAGCTGTCATCATCTATTTTCTTATGGACCATTTTGCACTTTCTATATACTTTCTTACTTTGGTTT